>NW_005360187.1:4957636-5027210 GCF_000412655.1 Myotis brandtii | reverse complement strand
CTGTTTCTTTGTTATGGGGTGAGGCCACAACATTAGTAACAAAGAAACAGAATTTCCGGAGGATGAGGCCCAGAAATCAGGATTTTAAAAAGATTCCCAGGTGATTCTAATGTTGAGAACCACTGCCTTAGAGGGTTTTCTGAGGTAAAGCCTATTCATGCTCAGGAAATAGGTCGCTAATTAATAGTACAAATTAGTCTTTTAAATTTTATTTTAAATCAGGTGTCGCTACTGCTGCTGCAGTGTGAATTTACTTGTGCAATACCTAAAAGGACAAGTGGTTAGATTGTGTATTCCCCAGATTTGAGCTTTTATACATGAGAAGTCTCTCAGAAGTACAGAAATAAAGCATGGTATATTTAATGAATTCCCTCCAGGCAAAACAAGCTTGTGGAAAACCACAAGTCTCGAAACATCAATTGGGATTACCCCACTGCATTGTGCCTGGGATTTGAGATTCAGGAAGCATTTGAAATGTGGAACTGGGTGGTCCCTGAGTCCCACGTGGGTCTGCAGTCAATTTCATGATAAGGACAAAACTGTGGTTTTTCTCTCTTCCCGAGTTGCTGGAATCGGCTAAACCTGGCCTGAAAGGCCTCAGTGCCGCCTGAGGGTGATGCCAAGTTTGGAACATCTCCTGTTGGGAAGTCAGGCTTCTTTGGGTACTACTTGCCTCGGTATCAGTGAGAAATGTGAAATAGTCGTCAGTTGAACGTTGATCTTCGTGCAAAGTGAGATTTTATGTAGACACGCATTTCTTTCCTGGAGTTATGGACTAGTGTCATCAATTCAGTTAACATCCTTTGTGAAATTTCATTTCCCTGATGTTTCACATACGTACATCTGGAAATGAGCTCCAAAAGTGTGTGTGATAGGGTCTCATTTACTCCTTGCCGCCAAACAATTAAGGAGATGATCTTATTCAGGCTCTTGCAATAGAGAACTGATCACTAATGAGGAATGTCTCAGGAGGGAGAAAAGTTGTGTTTTTCTGTAACAAGGGAGTCACTGAAGAAGGATGGAGGTCGGATCAGTATCCAAGGGCAGGTAGTCCTTATGGTTTGGGGTGTTTCCCCAAACACAAAATGCTAAGGATTTCTTGACCTTGCCTAGTTCCTGGGAGCAGAGGCTCATGTTAAGTTCAATATTGCCAGATAGATAAAACTTTGTGAAAGTGTTCTTCATAGTAATACAAGCATACTGGACTTTTAATTAACTGCTGTTTTACCAGTGTTTACTTCAAAACATTTCAGTATTACGAGTGCCTTCATAGTTGGCTTAAGAACTCCTACAGGGGGCTTCTGGTCAAGATGGAGATGTAGGTAAGGGTGGTACTTGCCTCTTTCCACAACCACATCAAAATTACAACTAAACTACAGAACAACAATAGTTCACAAACACCTGAAATCTGACTGAGTGGAAATTCCACAACTAGGAAATTAAAGAAGAAGCCACATCAAGACTGGTAGGAGGGGCAGAGATGCTTAATGGGAACAGGCTGGTCCAACACCCACTTGTATTGGATAAAAATCAGGAGGGATATCTCAGCTGTGAAGGTCCCCCCTGAGGAGTGAGGGGTCCCATCTCCACATCAGGCCCCCCAGCCTAGGGATTCAGTACCAGAAAGAGAATCCCCATAACTTCTGGCTATAAAAGCCAATGGGGATTGAGGCTGAGGGAGATGGCGGGCTGCTGGGGTCCCAGAAAGTTCCTCTTAAAGGGCCCATGCATGGACTTACTCAGACTCCCTCCCTCTGAACTCCAGCGCTGGGGCAGCAGTTCTAAAGCACCAGAGACATACGGGGATTCCCTGTATCGGGGGAGAGCTGCAGGGACAGCTTTCTCCCAGACAGAACTGCTGTGGCAGAGGCCATTGTTCCTTTTCTGAACCCTCCCACAACAGAGCCATCAGGGGGATGCCATATCGGAGACTCCATCAACCTGACTCACACTGTTTGTCCTGCCCTGGTGATTCCCTGAGGCCCTGCCCCACCCAACTTTCAGGCCCACCCAAAAGTTTCCAGTGGCTTTTCCATATGAATGGCCAGTCTTGGCTCATGCTTCAGATTTTCCTGAAAAAATATCAAACAAGTGGCATCTGGCCTCAGCATGCCCTACACCTCTTGGTAAGTCACCCTGAGCCTGACACTAACAGCAGCCAGCCTTGGTTCACAACTTGGCCTTGCCTGGGTACCTCCAAGCCAAGCAGAAGTAGTAGCCATCTGCAGATCACTTTGTAGGTCATGCTCAGTGGCCACAGGCACCAGCTGACCTTGGCCTACACATACCCAGAAGCCCCAGGGCCAGCATATCTGGTGGACAGCTTCAGACCACATTGAAGCACCACCACCCAACCACTCAAGGGGTGACTCAGCTGGCATTGGAGCTCCACTGAAGTAAGTCCTGCTCTGTGGGGTGGGCCCCTGCATAGCTGATCCTCCACAGTGGTTGGAGATTGGTGTGGGTGGTCAGTGGTTGCAGGCAGTCCTTGCAGCTGATTGGCCTGGGGGTAAATCCCTCCCATTAATGTGCCAACAGCAATCAAGTCTCAACTACAAGAGGAAGGTATACAAAGTGCACACTGGGGGGCACAGCTTGAGTGCCCACTTGCATGATTGGGGAGGCTGTGCCACAGAACACTTTCTACATTAGGCCATTACCAAGCCTGGGAGACAGCAGCTCTACCTAATACATAGAAACAAACACAGAGAGGCTACCAAATTGAGGAGACAAAGAAAACATGTCCCAAATGAAAGAACAGAACAAAACTCCAGAAAAAGAACTAAACAAGATGGAGACAAGTAATCTAGTAGATGCAGAGTTCACAACACTGGTTAGAACAGTGGTTCTCAACCTTCCTAATGCTGCAACCCTTTAATACAGTTCCTCATGTTGTGGTGACCCCAACCATAAAATTATTTTCGTTGCTACTTCATAACTGTAATTTTGCTACTGTTATGAATCATAATGTAAATATCTGATATGCAGGATGTATTTTCATTGTTACAAATTGAACATAATTAAAGCATAGCGATTAATCACAAAAAACAAAATGTAATTATATATGTGTTTTCCGATGGTCTTAGGCGACCCCTGTGAAAGGGTCGTTCAACCCCCAAAGGGGTCGCGACCCACAGGTTGAGACCCGCTGGGTTAGAAGGATGCTCAATGAACTTAGGGGAAGAGTAAATGAATTTAGTGAGAGCTTCAACAAAAAGATAGGAAACATAAAAGGAGAGCTAGAAAATATAAAAAAGGAACCAGTCAGAAATGAAGAATATATTAACTGAAATGAAGACTACATTACAGGGAATCAGTAGTTGAGTAGAGGAAACAGAGGACCAAGTCAGAGATTGATAAGGTAAGGAAGCTTAAAATACCTAATCAGAACAGCAAAAAGAAAAAAATAATTTTAAAAAATGAGGATAGTATAAGAAGCCTCTAGGACAGGGGTGGGCAAACTTTTTGACTCGAGGGCCACAATGGGTTCTTAAACTGGACCGGAGGACCGGAACAAAAGCATGGATGGAGTGTTTGTGTGAACTAATATAAATTCAAAGTAAACATCATTACATAAAAGGGTACGGTCTTTTTTTTTTTTAGTTTTATTCATTTCAAACGGGCTGGATCCGGCCCGCGGGCCATAGTTTGCCCACGGCTGCTCTAGGACAACTTCAAGCATACCAACATTCATGTCATGAGATGGAGGTGAGGACTGGACAAAGAATAGAGAGAGTAAGAAACTGAAAACATATTTGAAAAAATAATGACATAAACTTCCATAACTTGGTGAAGAAAACAGACATACAAGTCCAGGAATCACAGAGAGCCCAAACAAGATGAACCCAAAGAGTCCCACACCAGGACACATCATAATTAAAATCCCCTGCCCTGACTGGTTTGGCTCAGTGGATAGAGCGTCGGCCTGCGGACTGAAGGGTCCCAGGTTCAATTCCAGCCAAGGGCATGTACCTCGGTTGTGGGCACATCCCCAATAGGGGCTGTGCAGGAGGCAGCTGATCGATGTTTCTCTGTCATCAAAGTTTCTGACTCTCTATCCCACTCCCTCCCTCTCTGTAAAAAATCAATAAAATATATATTTTTAAAAATCCCAAAAGTTAATGACAATGAGAGAATCTTAAAAGCAGCAAGAGAAAAGCAGTTAGATTCCTATAAGGGAGCTCTCATAAGACTATCAGATAATTTCTAACAGAAACTTTGCAGGCCAGAAGGGAATGGCAAGAAATATTCAAAGTGATGAAAAGCAAGGACCTATAACCAAGATTACTCTACCCAGCAAAGCTATCATTTAAATCAAAGGACAGATGAAGAGCTTCCCAGACAAGAAAAAACCAAAGGAGTTCATCAACACCAAACCAATATTATATGAAATGTTAACGGAACATCTTTAAGGAGAAGAAGAAGATGAAGAATGAATATAGACAATCTGAACAAAAAATGGCAATATATACATATATATTAACAATTGAATGTAAAAAAAATGAACAAGCAGAACAGAAACAGACTCATAGATACAGAGAACATTTTGATGGTTGCTAGTTAGGAGGGGGGTTAGAGTGATGGATGAAAAAGGTAAAGGGAATAAGAAGAACAAAATGGTTGTTACAGAATAGTCATGGGGATGTAAAGTACAGCATAAGGAATATAGTCAATAATAGTCTCTTAACTATGTATGGTGTCAGATTTATTGGGGTGATTACTTAGTAAGTTATGTACTGTCTAATCACTGGGGTTTAATATATGTAATAATGTATGTCAATTGTAATTAAAAATAAAAAAATTTAAATTAAAAAAAGCTTCTAGAAACAGTTTCCATTATACTATACAAATTACAAGTATCCATTTTAACTCTAAATTATTGGAAGCAGTTAATTTGGAAGATTTTTTATTCACTTATAAATCTCATTTAAATAGCCTATGTGGTCTCCTTCCAATAATATGAGATTATGATGTTTATGATATTACTAAATGGAAACCAGCTTCCTCATTTTCTCTATAAATCCAGATAAAGATTTACATATTCCATAAACACTTTCTCATGAAACTAGTGGAGTTTTATATTTTAAACTTTTCTTCCATTATAAGAAATAAACATTTTATTAGAATGTTCTTATTAATACCCCCCTTGCACACTTTAGGCTCACTCACCTCTCTACCACCCTTCATTTTCCTTTATCTTCTATCTAGTTTCCAGATGTGGAGCTCCCTTATGTCTGCTTTAAGCTTCCTAGGTTTTCTTTTACCTTCTCTCTACACCATCTTATCTAGGGTGGAGGGTGGGGGACATCTGTAATAGTGTCAAAAATAAATAAATTCTATATAATAATCCTATATAATAAAGAGGTAATATGCAAATTAATCCTCACATCCTCACAAGATGTCTGCCTATGACCAGGCCAGCAGGGGGGTTAGTGAGGGATGACCAGATTGGCAGAGGGGGGCAGTTGGGGGCAACCAGGCTGGCAGGGGGGGGATAGTTAGGGGTGACCAGGCCAGCAGAGGGGGGGCAGTTGTGGGCGACCAAGCTGGCAGGCAGATGAGCAATTAGGAGCCAGCTGTCTAGGATTGTGAGAGGGATGTCCAACTGCCGGTTTAGGCCCAATCCCTGGGATCAGGCCTAAATCAGCAGTCACATCCCCTGAGAGGTCCTGGATTGGAGAGGGTGCAGGAGGGGACGAGGGGACCCGCCCCTCCCCATGCCCGAATTTCGTGCACCAGGCCTCAAATAAATAAATAAATAAATAAATAGATAGATAGATAGATAGATAGCTCTCTATTGATTATCTCTTTGCATAGCAGTGATTTTTAGGCTTTCTCCAAGCCAACATATTTGAGGTTTAACTGCTTATTCCCATTAGCACATTGGATCCTATTCTAGTAATTACCACTAGAGTTCCCTGTGAATGTCTTGTGGTCAGGACTACCCAGTTTGTAAAGAGACCTATGGCAACTCATTGCCTGTCTCCCCTCATCCCCCACTGCAATAATGAACCTCAAGACTAATCCCTCAATAGACTAGTTTCACTCACATGTTTTCAGCTGCTTCCTGATGTCCCATACATACTTATAATATTAAAAGTCAGATTTATAATATTTAACCTTAAACAAGCTCTTCCTTTTGACTCCCTTATTTCTATTTTATTTGCACAGATGTTCTGAATCATTTTGTAATAGCAGAGTTGTCTTAATGAGGAAAAATACAGATGCATTCTAATTTTTAAGTTGTTTTACTGATTATAAAAATCATATCATATTTAAGGGTGTTGAGGAAGGCACACATGATCCCACAGCAGGGAAACAGTGCTGTGAACACTGTGCCTTTTTCCATGTCTCTAAGCACAAAGTTGTTGTCATCTACAGAAATAGAGCCCAGTGGATGTGCTGGTTTGTATCCTGATGTGGAATAAGAGAAGATTATAGAAGGTGGCCAAGGAGCACAGGTCCTGCATCAAATAGACCCCCGTTCAAACCTGGCCTCTGCCACTGGCCTCGATGTGGGCCTGGCAGTTATTAAATTGCCGAAAGCCTCCAGAACCTGATTGGTATTGGGAGCACACCTTCACGGCTCATCATCAGGATCAAGCAGAATTCTGCTTGGCGGTGGATCCTGGCACACAGATTTCCTATAGCAAATGATTTTCTATGATGAGTAAGTCTTGTTGGCTGCTATTTCTTCCCAGAATTCTACATTCACCGAGGGCTCATTAGTGGGGTTCTCCAGGACCCACGTCTATAGCCAACCTGTGTACTCTCCTCCTCCCTCTCTCTTTCCTGGACTGCTCTGCCCTTTCTCATCACCATGGAAACCCAGCATCTCCTCTCAGGCTCACTTCCTCTGGGGTGACTTAGTGGACTTCTCCTGTCTACTCTCTTCTGATTGTCTGTGTATAGTCCTGGGCACTTGGATAACAGGCACAATTTAGCCCTCGGTGCTGTGTGTTTTAGTAATTTATTACACACACACACACACACACACACACACACACGTCATATATACAGAGTGGGGCAAAAATTGTGAGAACGTGAAACAGTTTATTCTTGTATTATTTTCCATATGGACAACTGTAAACCGACTTTGGCCCCACCCTGTCTGTTGTATATATAATACACATGATCTTTCGCTTGAGTAGTTTTTGAAGCACTTTCACAGGTGCCACCGTTACCAGATCATCATGAAGCAATTAGGCTCCTTCCTTTTATTGAGGAGGAAGCTGAAGCTCATGGTGTGACCTGCTCCTGGTTGCACAGCTGTTAGAAAAGCCAGGATAGGATGCTGGCCTGCAGACTGCGGGGCCTGATCTCTCTTCTCTAGTGCTTAGCAAATGCTCATTGGAGTGAAGATTTGAGGGTGGAGTTTCTAGGCAACCAGAGCAGGTTTGTGTCTCTTCAAAGATACTTGGTGTAAACACTAATGTGCAGTTTGCAACAGCATTGAGGGAGGCAGCCCCACCAGCCAGACTTAATTTCCTGTCGTTTTTATATTAAGTGACCGATCTTTATGTAGCCTAGTAACTTGTGAAATGGAGTTAATGAGGTGCTTCATTTTTAAATCTAAAGGACTGGTTGGAATGAAGGTTTCTGGGACCTCACAGCCGTTACCTGGCCAGTGTGTGACAGCCCCGGGGAATGAACTTCCTGGCAAGACTTAGTACATAAACACATTTCAACTAGATATAAAGGCTCCATAGACCATGTCCTTAGCCAAATGTGCTAGGAAGAATCAAAGTTCCCAGGATGTCATGAATTTTATATTCAGCCCAGAATTGAAGGACGGCTAGGAAAGGGACACTTCCACAATCCATGGTCATAATATTAAAGTGCAGGGAATGCGCAGCTGGACATTAAGATGATCAGTGAGGTCCCGGCGGCCAGTAAAGCCGTGCGGTTAAACTTGTGATGTGGAGTTCCGAGACCTGGTCTCAGGTGGACTCTCCACCACCTTGAGTAAATTATTAAACTAGTCTGCGCTTTCTTTTTTCATCTCTCAAAATGAGGATTACTCCTTGGCCAGCATTGTTCAGTGTTTAGAGCTTCGACCCGTGCAAAAAAAAAATGAGGGCTATGACAGCATTTACCTCAAAGAATTGTGCAGATGAACATTCTTCATGTGATATCCTTGGCCCAGTGCCTGCCATATACAGGCAATGCTCCTTTTTTCTTTTCTTTATTATTATTATTTTTTTTGCCATGAGTTGGTACCATCAGATATTGCCCACCAAGCTAAAGTTGTCAGTATTTATTGTTTGATTTTAGGCCTAAGGTTTTTTATGTGTGTGTGACTTAATCTTAAAACTAGATAATTGTGAAAACCAAGTAGTTGGGATAGGAAACGTGCCATGTTCGGATGTCTTCCCACATCATGTGGGTGCCTGCGTATTCGTTCTTAATAATCACACCCGCCAAGTATAGGCCTGTTACAGAGGAGAGCAGAGCCTTCTCCACAGGGACTCAGTGTGTGTCGGGCACAGGTTTGGAGGAACCTAAGTCACCATCACTACAGACAAGCTCAGGCCAAGGCCACTGCCACGTTCTCCAGCTGCATCTGTTGGGGGGACGAGAGGAGGTGGGGGGCGCTCCTTACTCCTTAGGCTGGATATCAGAACGGCAATATTTCAGAGCCTCCGACATTCCTGGTAGAATCTGTTGTTGCTCTTTGACTTTCTTCTGTGGATGGGGTCCTGGGGAATATTAGAAGATGGTTGGAAAAGACAAATGTAATGGGAAAAATCTGGTTGTTTTCCTACCCCTCCTGTGCACACCTTCATCCAGGGCACTGTATTCTACAGAAAAGCCCAAGTCAGATGGTGCTCCCATTTTCTCTCTCTGTCAAGTGAGGCCAATTACTGACAACTACGAGGTGCTGTTCTATCAGCAGCATTCTCATCTTGCTCCTTGGTGAGCCTGTGGGTGTGTGTCTTGTCACTTTTTTATCACTGTATTAGATGAAATCATTCCTCTGCCTACTGTACATCTATTATCAAATATTTATCTAGGATGTCGCAAGTACTCTAAACTATTACATTGGTTTATGGTTATTTGAAATTTCTTTTAAGGCTGCTGACAAATTTTAAAAAATGGTTTGACACATCTATCTTAAAGGAGGCCACTGAACCAAAAGAATTAGTTGATGTCTTCTTTGAAATGGAATATATATCATCACATTTGTGGTCCGTTCTTACCACAATAATTCCCACACAGCTGATGTGGAGTAAGTGTTTAACTCTGAATTTAAACCCCACATTTCCAAATAAAAACATTATTTCTTGGGGAAGTAGTTATGTCACTGTATTAAATTAACTGGGTGACTTCTGCCTCTGGCTAAGTTGGAGTGGCTTTGACAAACCACT
The DNA here is from genome assembly GCF_000412655.1 of Myotis brandtii. Taxonomy (NCBI): domain Eukaryota; kingdom Metazoa; phylum Chordata; class Mammalia; order Chiroptera; family Vespertilionidae; genus Myotis; species Myotis brandtii. The sequence goes on along the minus strand of NW_005360187.1, from coordinate 5,017,842 downwards.
GCTTCTTGGAAAACGGTAGAAAAGCCACATGGAAAGGAAATCTGAAACTTAATTTGAAGACATCAAAGAGCTGCAAAAAAACACACACAAAAACAACCACAAAAACAACAACAACAACAAAAAAACAAGACTCCTAGAGCGCAGGGCACTGTGGAGCAGTGAGCCAGCATTTCACAAGCTGCTTTTCCCTTCAGGGAACTCGCCAGGGTTTGGATTGGGTTGAAAAGCTGCGAAACCAGGCCAAATCTCATGCATAGGAGGCTAAGGAGGCAGAAGAATTTTTGGTTATCTCACAAGGCTGGAGATACAAACCTTGAAGTCTAAAGCAGCAGGGACTTGAGCTGCCAAGACCTCAGAGAGAACAGGGCACTGGATAATTAGCCCGATCCTGAGCAGTTTCGCCCCTTGAGGCATTTGCCTAATTCCTGTGCTTTGTGGGGAATGAGCCTAGGAAGCTAAGAAGCAAGGTCACTGACAAGCAAAGCAGAGCCTTTGACAGTCAGGCAGTGCTGAGGATAAAATAATTGGAGTTCGGCCCCCACGAAGGACCAGGGATATTGGTAAACACTGGCTTTCAAACTATATCCAATATTGTGAGCAAAAGAGATTAACCCAGTCTTTCAAAATGCCAGCCAACGTTGAGTTAACTCCATCCCGAATTGAGTAAAGGTGACCTGTCCCATCTCAGCTGCCTACCGGAGACTAAGATGAACCTTCTTTGAAGGACGTTACCATCATCCCATTTCTCTATAATTTTTCATATATAACATCTGTAATTCAACTTAAAATCAGGAGGCACACAAAAAAATAGGACTAGGAGAAAAAAACAGAAACTAGAAATAGTCCCAAGGATGACCCAATTATTGTTGTTCCCAGAATTGGACTGTGGTCTGGAGCTTTAGCAGCAGCTGTCCTTAGATAAGGACTCGCAAGTTCCCCGTTGCCCCTCTACTCTCTCTTGCCTTACTCCTGCTTGATCCATCGAATTTCATTACTTATGCTGTAGGCATCCGGGTTTGCAATCGCTGCTTTAGAGCAAGGAATGTGTCCGTTTTTTTCTTAGATATTTGGTCTTCCAACCTTAAAACCATATGGATTTGCACACAAAAGGCATGGAAATGTTACCAACAATCTGGCTTTCAGATGATTTTTTTACTAATCATTTTTAAAGAGTGGCTATTATGATCTTATCTTTTTCTCCTTGCTTAGAAGAATGAGTAGAGGGGTTACAGGGTGAATCTTGATATAAACAGAAATGCTTGCTTTTTTTGCTTTAAAGTTTGCTAGTTTTGTGAAGTGACATCTGTGTCTTTGTCTTTGAGTTCTTTCTTGAGAAGGAAAAATAATCATGAGTTACAGTGAAAAAAAAATAAGAAAAGCAAGTTCAGACAGGCTTAAATCAAATTACACTTGGCCCTGTGAGTGGCTTCCTGGGAACGTGCAGTGTGCATTTTGACACAGACTATTCACATCTCTCTCAAATGACAAAGGATTGGGAATGAGGCAGGCCTTTGTAAACCAGTCAGCTGGCTGTCTGTTCTAAGTGAAGAGCCGTTACTTTAGTTCCAATTTTATTTTAGTTTTTTAAACAAAAAGATAGCTCCCTGCAGCAGTGTGGTTACTTTGAAGACCGAGTACTTCTTAAAGCAGCAGACAAGAATAATCCAAGAACAAACATTTAGTAGCAGGTAAGTGACACCGTTTACCCGGAGTGCTTTAGAACCACAGTGCTCTGGGGTGGCTTTCAAACTGTGATTTTCAACTAGTATAACACATCATGTTAGAAGCCCCACCCAGACCTCGTGAATCTAAATATCTGGAGATGGGACCCAGGAAACTATATTTTTTTTGTTTTTGTTTTTGTGTGTAAGGAAAATGGTTTATTCAAGAGCCAGCAGCCTAAGAAGATGGGGTGGAGGGGACTCTCATCCCAAAGACCATCTTAACATCTCAGTGCAGGCAGAGGTTTTTAAAAATAGGGAGAGGAAAACAGAACAAAGAGATCAAGGGGAGGGGTGAAAATTCCTCTGTGTGGGCACCAGCAGAGTCTGTTTTCATAAGGACTTCAAACTGGTCAAATGATGGTGTGGTGTCCTTCACCCTGGTTTCTGCCATCCTGGTCTTCGTCATCCTGCTTGTACAGTTGAAGGTCAGCAAATCTCCCAGAGCTGGGAGTCTGTATTTTCTGAAGTTTGTTCCTAGAATGCTTATACAAACATGCTGTTTATCTACAAGTTACATATTAGATTCAGCATTTAGAGAAACAATGTCAAAACAATGGTGGGGTGGGTTATATCTACACTCTTCTTCCATCTGTTTTCTTCACACTATTGCCAGATCAGTCTTTTCAAAACACTGATTTAATCACATTATTCCCTTGCCCCAAAATCTGCAGTAGGAAACTATGTCTTAATGAGCTCACTCGGAGATACTTAAGTGCATTAGTATGTGAGAACCACTGATCTAGAGTACCGATGCTAATGCATATGGCGTCACCAGGTAGGGCCAGGATACCCAAGTCACATGTGTGGTGATGCTGTCGGGGCCATAGCAAGGAAACATTGCACTGTTCACTTTTCTGCCTTCTCATCTAATAGAGTTAGGGTTTTGGCAGAGTCTCTCCTTGGACAGAAAACCATATGAACTATTTCATCTAGTAGAGCAGCGGTTCTCAACCTGTGGGTCTTGACCCCTTTGGCAGTCGAACAACCCTTTCACAGGGGTCGCCTAAAACCATCCTGCATATCAGATATTTACATTACGATTCATAACAGTAGCAACATTACAGTTATGCAGTAGCAACGAAAATAATTTTATGGTTGGGTCACAACATGAGGAACTGTATTTAAAGGGCCAGAAGGTTGAGAACCACTGTAGTAGAGGGATTTTTTTTTAAAAAAGACGGATGGATAAGATCTTGCCTTTTCTATAGACCTCTTCTTCATCCACCATCAAAAGTTCTTTTGATCCTGTGTGAAAAGTCTTTGTTAATTAGGAAGATGAACCAGGTGCCTCAACTAGATGATAAAACAGTCAGGCATTGTAAGAAAATGGCATCCCTTAGAGCAGTGGTTCTCAACCTTCCTAATGCCGCGACCCTTTAATACAGTTCCTCATGTTGTGGTGACCCCCAACCATAAAATTATTTTCGTTGCTACTTCATCACTGTAATTTTGCTACTGTTATGAATCGTAATGTAAATATCTGATATGCAGGATGTATTTTCATTGTTACAAGTTGAACATAATCAAAGCATAGTGATTAATCACAAAAACAATATGTAATTATATATGTGTTTTCCAATGGTCTTAGGCAACCCCTGTGAAAGGGTCTTTCGACCCCCCAAGGGGTCGCGACCCACAGATTGAGAACCGCTGCCTTAGGGTGACAAGGAGGAAAAATGACCTAGAATGACATACAAAAATAATGGTGCTTAGAGAAGAGTTCACTTTCCGAAGGACAATGGACCGGTAGAACAGAAAATCAAACTTTTAAAGGCATTTCGTGTGCAGCATAAAATTGATTTTTCAAAAAAATGAGTATTGTTATAAATATTTCCATATTATATATATATGAAGTATCAAACATTAACTCTTAAAGAAATTCTTGGTCAAAGATTTCTAACGACAACTTGATTATATTAACCAGTTTGTACGTGGCTCTTTTTTAAAAGTGTGTCTGTGTTGTGATCTCCACACGTTAAATGATTTTTTTTTGTCCTGTGCCTATTCTCTAAGGTAAACAAAAAATGAAACAGTTGTTTAAAGAGAAGTTTGAGATGATAAATGATTTTATAGAACTTTTTGTTTTCTCTTGCCCACTTTTTAAATGATTCAGTGAACTACTTGATTGTTAACTGAGTGGAGATTCCTCTTGCTTGAAGAAAATACCTTCAAGAAGAGCATTGTTTAAAATTGCTAGTCAATTTTAGTAACTTGTATGGTCTTGTGAATAAACTCCCTGTAGTGACATTTTGTTAGTAGGCAAGTGACGTGGTAAACTAATTGAAAGCACAGTCAAGAAGGAATCTACAGCTAAAGCTGGTCAGTGGTTCATTTGAAGTTGGTGAAGAATTCAGGGTTAGGTCCTTCCAGTGTACATCTTCCTTTTATTCCTTCCATTTTCCTGTTTTTATACTTACTCTATCAGGTAAAGAGAGCGATGCTGTCCACTTTGAAAGAATTGGGCTTTGAAAGAATTCTAAGAACAGAACAGAAACAAAAGGGTGACCGTGCATATTTCCAAGAAAGGATGATTTCCTGTAACTGGTTATTATTACATCTAAGAAGTTCATGATATGTTGCTCTCACTGGCTGCAGTTTGCTAGGGTATCAGTATCATCTTCTAGTATAAACATCAAAGGACCTACATGCTGCCGTAGGTAATTTGGCTCAGTGGATAGAGCGTAGGCCTGCAGACAGAAGGGTCCCGGATCTGATTCTAGCCAAGGGAACATGCCCGGGTTGTGGGCTCTATCCTCAGTAGGGGGCATGCAGGAGGCAGCCAATCAATGATTCTCTCTCATCATTGATGTTTCTATCTTTCTCTTCCTCTCCCCTTTTCTCTAAAATCAATTAAAATATATATATTTTAAAAAGATCTTACATGCTAACTATAATGTATTGCCTGACATCATTTGCACTTCACTTCAGTTCAGTTCCACCAAGTGGAGCAGCTGGAGAGAGAAGCCACATAGTGTTTGTGTGGGAGAGCCTGCTTTAAGCGAAAGTATTCTGAAATGAGAAGTTCTAGAGATCGATTGCCCCATGGAATATTATAAAAAATAAGAAAGGCAAGAGAACAACTATAGCTCTGTATAAATTTTGTTTATTTGTTCAGTTATGTTTGGATATTTTTTGAGCTACAAAGTTTGAACTGGAAATTTGACATAAATAAATGTATATTCTCTATGACGGAAGATTCTTGATGCTTAGCTTTTTCATGATGTGATAGCAATAGTACATTCCTCATAGGATTGTAGAGAGAATTACATAAAAACCAGGATCCCATGCTGGATGGCTCAGTTGGTTGGTTCATTGTCCCATACACCAAAAAGATTGCAGGTTCAACTCCCAGACAGGGCACATACTTGGGTTATGGGTTCAATCCTGGTCAGAGTGCATACTGGGGGCAGCTGATTGATGTTTCTCTCTCATATCCATTTTCCTCTCTCTCTCTCTCTCTTCCCCTCCCTTCCTCTCTCTCTAAAATCAATGAACATATCCTTGAGTTGGGATTAAAAAAATAATAAAGTTCTAGCATAGGACTTGGTCACATAATAAACACTAGACAAATGGTCTCTATTAATATTTAGGTTATTTTTGTTATTTGGTATATGCCTAATTTGATACATCTAAAATTTATTTTAAAAATTAGAATGGCAGCCCTGGCCGATGTGGCCAGATGGTTAGAGTGTTGGCCTGTGCACTGAAGGGTCTCGGGTTCGGTTCCCAAGGGCATATGCCTGGGTTGCGGGTTCATTCCTCACCCCTGGTCGGGGTGCGTGCAAAAGGCAACCAGTAGATGTGTTTCTCTCTGTGTCTTTCTCTCCTTCCCTCCCTTCCACCCTCTCTGTAAAGCACTTTTAGTTCAATATGTAAAAAAAAATTGGAATTGCAGTTGTATAAAACATTTAACTTACATGTCATCTTACAAGTAGAGACAGGCAGCAGGACATAAGAAATCAGGTGACTGAGAAATGCAGCTAGCTCAAGTTCCCCAATCGGGAAAAAAGTCTAGTCTTGGGAACTGGTGGCTGGGTAGGTACCATTTCCTAGTGTGGAATTTGGGCTGTGCCTGGGCCCACCTAGAGAAGCTTAGGGACCCTTTTGGTAACTGAAAACTTCTTAACTTGCTTATAAATAATGCTCTTAGCTCTGTTACCCCCAGAACATGAGACTCAGTGGCCTGGTCAAGTTGGAATTTGCAGGACTGAGTGTGGCCAGTTGGGCTGGGGGCGGGGGGTAAAGCAGGCAGGAGTGTGTCCTCCGGAGTGTTGGGAAAGAGGAGAGGGTTAAGATGTGATGGAAAGCAGAGGGATGTGAGCTCAGCTTTCGTGCGGCTTTCGTGGGTTAGACCAGATGTGAACCTCTTCTCACAAAACAATGGGAGAAGGGAAGTACTTTTGAACAAAGACAAGTGTTGTCTCTGGAGTAGTGTTGTTGTTTTTCGTTTTGTTTTTCAGAGATGGCCTCTTTTAAACACTCTCCACTCTAAAAGACAATCTATGCCCTTCCAGGAGTTTGAGAATTTACTAGTAAAACGTGTGGCTCTTGACATCCCCAGAGAGAGGCGGGTGCCATTTGCCATCTTTCCGGGCTGCTGGGTGTGGTTCTGGTGGCCAGTCGCCTGAGGAGGCAGAGGTGCCCAGAGGAACCATTGACTCAGGCCGTGTGACTCAGAGCGCCATCCTTCTGGGCACCTGCCATCTGGCATCAGGCCATACATTCCCATATCCAGATCACCAATTCAAAAGTGAGTGCAAAACCATTTTCTCCACATCCTGGCCAAGGCTGGTAATCTCTTGTCTTTTTTTTTTTTAATTTGCACCTGAGGATATTTTTCCATTGATGTGAGAGAAGCACAACGCTATCAGAAGAAAAACAACTCAATTAAAAAATGGGCAAAGGAACTGAAGAGACGGTTTACAAGTGGCCAACGGGTGAGGAAAAGGTGCTCAACATCACTGATTATCAGAGAAACACAAATCAAAACCACGATGAGATAGCACCTCACTCTCTTAGAATGGCCATTATAAAAAAAGAGAGAGGGAAAGACAGGAAGACAAGCCCTAGCTGGTTTGGCTCAGTGGATGTAGTGTTGGCCTGTAGACTGAAGGGTCTCGAGTTTGATTCCAGTTAAGGGCATGTACCTCGGTTGCAGGCTCCTCCCCAGCCTGGGCCCTGGTCAGGGCTCGTGCAGGAGAAAAGCAATAGATGTGTTTCTCTCACATCAATGTTTCTTTCTGTCTTTCCCTCTCACTTCCACTCTCTCTAAAAATCACTAGAAAAATATCCTAGGTGAGGATTAAAAAAAACCAAAAGGCAAGAGATAACAAGCCTTGGCCAGGATGTGGAGAGAATAGAACCCTTATGCACTGTTGACGGTGCAGCCATTGTGGAAAGAGTATGCAAGTTCCTCAAAATATTAAAAATAAAAATACCATAGGATCCAGCAATCTCACATCTCAGTATATATCCAAAGGAAATGAAAACAGGATCCTGGAGATATATTTACACACTCATTGCAGCATTACTCACAGTAACCCAGATATAGAAACATAACCTAAGTGCTTGTCAGGCGATGAATGGATAGAGAAAACATGGTTATGCACAGTGAAGTATTTATTATTCAGCCATGCGAAAGAAGGAAATGTCATTTGAGTCAGCATGGATGGACCTTGCCGGTATTATACTAAGTGAGATAAATCAGACAGAGAAAGACAAAAACTGTGTATCACTTATATGTGGAATCGAAAATAGCTGAACTCATAGAATAAGAGACTAGAATGGTGGTTACCAGGGGTTGAGGAGTGGGGGAAAGGGGAAATGTTGGTTAAAGAGACTTCCAGGTATAAGATGAATAAGTTGTTTGGGATTTAATGTACAACACGGCCATTCTAGTTAATGATACTGAATTATATACTTGAAAGTTGCTACAATGGTAGATATTAAATGCTCTCATCACAAAAATGTAAAGTCACGAAGGTGTTAGCTGAAGCGAGGTGGTAGTAATTGTGCAAAATATGAATGTATCAAATCAACAGGTTGTACACTTTAAACTTACACAGTGTTATATGTCAATTATATTTCAATAAACTGGGAGGGGAAACTTTGGGTTTAGGAGATTGACAGACCCTTGTTTGGTGTCTGATTATATAGTTTGCTGTGTTACCACAAGCAGATAACATAACCTCTCTGAGTATAATTCACTTCATCGATGAAATGAGGATAAATTCCCAGCTGGGTGGCTTAGTTGGTTGGAGCTTTGTCCTGTACACCAAAAGGTTGTGGGTTTGAGGCCTGATCAGGGCACACAGCTAGGTTGCAGGTTCTATTCCTCTCTCTCTCTCTCTCTCTCTCTCTCTTAAAAAAAAGAGGATAAAATTATATCCAACTTGCAGGTATGCTCATTGATTAAATGGAGTGAGGCATGCATCTCTCTCCCTCTCTCTCTCTCTCTCTGTCTCTCTCTTAAAAAAAAAAGAGGATAAAATTATATCCAACTTACAGGTATGCTCATTGATTAAATGGAGTGAGGCATGTAATGAGTGAGCAGTACCTGGTAACCTCACAGGCGGTGATAATGATGTGTGTGCTGAACAGTGATTCAGTAAGTTTCGGCTGAAGGGATGATTAATAGAGCCTCCCTTTGTTTCTCTAAGTTGAGTGGCTGACAGGAAGCCCTCCTAAGGACATACAGAATTTTATAACTTAATGGAGTGCTTATTTATGGTTGGGATGTATTATATAATCACTTCCCATTTATTGCAAATCAGCTTCTCTCTCCCTAAATGACATCAGTACCCATATTCAGAAAAATCCTTGCCTGGCTCCAACAGTCTTGCCCACATATCTACCTGAGATTTATTGATGCCAGCTATTGATCGAGAGCAATAGTGATGGGTTTTTAAGGCACACGATCTTCTCAATTTGTTTGCCACTTTGCAAGTTTTCAAGAAAGCTGTACCGAACTTTAGGTTTTAATGGGCCTCGCTTGTGAACGGGGCAGAGATGGATGTCATAAAGCAAAATCAAGCCGGGAAGTGCCGAGCAGGAGTGCACATCAGATGCTCCACTCCACTTGCACTTCTTCCACTTGCATTTTTCACTTGTTCTATAGTCTGTGCAGCTTCATCACAGCCTAGCATTCTGTGAAGTCGATGAGTAGTTCAGAGAATCTCAGACCAAACCTGCTTTTCCTAGACATCAGGCCCACATCTTCTGAAGACAACTGGCTTTTAAAAATCCATGTTCTCTCAGAGAATGAATACCATTTGAACTGAGTTCAACGTGAAATACTTTAGAAGTGAAAATCTACATATTGCGGCTCATATCTATGAAGATGAACAAAGTGCATTGATGAAAATGGAGGACAGAGGGTTTTTTTAAATCTGGTTTGCTCACTTGTTCCATCGGCCTACTTGCCTCCTCACCTGTGTAAATGAAGTGTTTACTTTGATATTTCAGCAGACATGTGAACTATTCTTCATAAACCAAGTTGGTGGCAAAAATTTCATGATGTTTTATTGCATCATGAAGTAAATAATTCCCCAATACCACATCAACTCCTAGATCACATCAGGGGATTGTGAAAAACTGCCCAACTACCTATATCTAAATTTTTCATTTAAAAACCAACTCCAATAACATGATTTTACTTTGGAATGTCATATACAAGCTGGACTCCCTGGAAATGTTGGTGGCTATATTTGCATACTTTATCCGTTAAGGATGTTTTCAAAGGACTGGGCACACTGGGTGTGCAGGCACAGAGGGCTTCGGCCAAGGCCCGTGTGAACTGGTCAGCCCAGGTGATCCAGCAAATCAGAGGGAAGCACGTGCCGGCTGATGGTGTGCCCCTGGCTCACAGTCCCCTCTGCTGCCGACAGACAGATGGAGCTGGTCCTGGGATGCATCACTGCTTTAGTCCTGCGCGGTGCAAATTCCCTTTTTCGTCGCATAGCCTAGAAAGCAAGGGATACTATTTGAACCCCAAATTTATTTATTTGGAGGCAATGCAAAATCAACTGAACAAGAAAAAACTCTGGTATATGTTACAGACAAGGAAAACATTGTTTCAAATGCTACCTCTTTCCTTTGCTTTAACTATGAACATTGTAGTTAGTAAAATGTTATTTCAGAAATAAAACCACCAAGTGTAAAAACGGTGACGGGTCAGGGAGTGGGTAAGGAACTTAGGAAGAACTTTTATTTAGTGGGACTGAGCAATCTACTGCACAATGTTTCAAAATAATTAACAGGCGACATGCAGGAGTAAATTGGAGAGAAATTACTCTTTCTGATATCTCTTTGGGATGAAGCCAGCATTAATCTAGAGGAACGCTAGTGTAAGTCTGTCAAGACATTAACTAAAATGGTTTGAAAAGACAGTTTGAATTTATTATTAAAACCTGAAGCGGAGACAAGTTAATATACATCAGCAGCATTTTTAGCAGAAGAGAAATGCCAGTGTTACTCCAGAGATCCTGGGGGAGACGGGGAGGGCACGATCACTCCCACCCTGGAGGGCCAGGCAGCTGTGCACCCTGAAGTTATCCCATATGCACCCCACCAGCGCTCACCCCACAGGACAGGGGAGAAATGGGAGAAAATAAGTCTGAAAGAATAAAACACAGGTTTTTAGCTTACCCATTCTTTCACAGTGACTAAGCATATAGATTTCCTTTGAAATGTTGCTCTCTGTAGCGATTTGGGAGCTAAAATATTTATTCTCCAAATGCTGAGAGATGGACAGTGGGATGAAGCTTGGAAAGATTCTTAACGGGAATTACAGAAGCCAAGAGAAATAGAGGGCAGAGAGGAGGCGGATGGCCCCACAGCCGTCACTGAAGCAATTGGCTGACACTTCTTCCAGCGCGTGTTGTGAGTTCTCTTGACCTTATCTTGTAAGTAAACACACAAACGTGAAATATGTTGTTGTTGTATTTAATCAGATACAAACGAGCATAGGCCATGTAATGGTAGCAGGTGGCAGAATCCAAGAAGGCACATCGCCTGTGTGGCAACGTGAACATCTTATTCCTGCACGAGTTCTGCACCTAGTAGAACCCTGGGAATTAAATGAGCCAGGAGCTCTTGTTCTTCAGAAGACATGCTTGAGGCTCCCAGAACCCTTCTAGAAGATATCTTTCATTGTGAAGCGCCTGCCTCCAGCTCCTTCTTGCGTATGAAGTTTTGATAAGCCATCCCCACAGGCTCTGAAAAGAGTCTGTGTTACTATCAAAATGACACAGACAGATATATTTGACCATGATTTTACTTTGTACTCAGTTTGTATCTTTATTCCAATAACATGTGGTAGATCATGTATATGGGTTACCTATGTAGCACCCTATTAACCTAATGGGCAACCTATACAGATAACCATAGGTTACTATATATAACCCGTACGTATGATAGACAACCAGTCCAGACGCATATCCACACCCACTTCCCACTCATTCCTTCTCTTGATAATTATGATCGCGATCCCACTTTTCCTCTGTTATTTTGATTAGGGTCAACACTCAATGGGCACCTGCAATGAGAGGATTAAAAATGGGGCCCCTGCCATCCAGGACCTAACAGTGTGGCAAGGGGTAGACAGAGGCACAAATGCAGTGTCTTACTCTCTGCCTGATAAAGGCAGGAAGAGAGCCGTGGGGACACAGGCGGAGCAGCAGTTCACTGGGCCTCAGGTGGTCAGGAGAGGAGCCGAAAGAAGACTGCACTGGCTGGCAGCGGGTCAGTAGTGTTCTCTGCCAGCGGGGCTTTTGAGAGGCCTTAGGCAGAGGGAACGGTGGAAGCAAAGGCCACCCCCTGGGGTCTCTTGCTGGGGAGTTTACTTTATTATGCACTGTTTCTTCACTAGTAAAATAATAAGTGGCTTAAAATAATTGAAATGCTTACTGAAAGCATAGGTGTCAGATCATTTTTAAGAAAGTGGGAGTGGGAGGTGGTGCAATGCCGGTGAGGGTGCCATTGGCAGAGGACGCGGCCGGTGCCACAGGTAGCGAGCAGCCTGGTGGCCCGGCTGAGAGTTCAGAAGCGACTGAGAGGGGATGGGGGGCGAGCAGAGGTGTTCAAGGCCAACACAATCAGCTTGTTGGAGAAACTTAAATACTAAAGTGTCAGCACCACATCATAAAAGGAAACAAAGCAGGAAGAATGGATGCAAGGGACAGGATGAAGTTAATGGTAACATTTTAAATCATGAGGGTAGATTGTCCCTGAGGGCTGTGGAGGGCTATTGCTGCCAGGAAGCTTGCTGGCCTTGAAACTGTGGCTCCATCAGTTTCAAAGGGTCAAAACTTGGGGAAGTGACAGAGATCTGTGATTAGAAGAGGACATCAAAGCCTTTTATGGATGTAACCCCACTGTGTCAGTCAAAGCTTCGAGTCATTGACTATTATCTAAACTTGATGAAGGAAAGTGCAGGAAGCAGAAACGAAAACTATAGAGGAGATCTACAAAAATATGGTGAAAAGTAAAAGAATAAAAGGCAGTCTTTTTAGTTAGTGTGATTTGTGAAAATAACAGTGCAAGAAGGCAACTTAAAAGAGGATGAAAAACCAAAAACTTGGCTGTAAGCCACAAGAATCAGAGCAAAATGAGGTACACACGGTAAGAGTCAAGTTTACTCAGAAGTAAAACATCTCAGATAAGCACTGCACTCTACTTAGAACGTACAAGGTGGGAATCAGAAATGGGTTTCTAGAGTGAACTTTCTCCCACTCTTCCTTTCTGAGCAAGAAAAAAACCTTACATTTGTTTAGAAAATGGCTTCTGTGTTTCTGCCTTGGTGTCAAGTGCTAATAAGTGACAATTAAGGAAAAAACTCAATTTAGACACCTCAGTGAACTGGTTACTCACTGTATCAGTCAGTTTAATGTGACAGCACCATTGTATCCTCACAGCCTGTGGAGCAGCTGGGAACCTCAGTTTCAAACTGCAAGCTTCTAGGTGCGGGCCGGTGGCTCTGCCCTGCTTGTGTCATGTTGGAGTCCCGGATGGGCCTCGGGGTTCCCTGGAGCATGTTCTCCTGTGGGAGTTGGAGGCTCCCAAGGGGACAACTCAGAAACTTCTTAAGGTGTAGGCTCCGAACTGATACTGTCTTCCATTCACATTTCATGATCAAGTCTCATGATCAAGTCCAACATCAAAGGCGCAGGGAGGTATGCTTCTCTCATGATGTCAAGGAAAGGAAAGAGACGCTTGAACAACAGTAACCTAATTCCCTTCCCCATTAGACTCTGGGTGCCTATACTTCCACACCTGTACAATGGGTACAATGATTATTACCTTAGAGAGTTGTGGGTGTCATGTGCATAAAATCACAGATAAGAGTTCTCAGTAAATAGAAACCCTTAAATCCTCTCCTCTTTCCCTTCTCACCCTCATCTCCAGCACAGCTGGTTTGTAAGTGCCCTCCTGCCCTCGCCACCACCCTGGAGAGCATTGTCAGAGCACCCTCCATCACCACGTGATACACAGCAGGCAGGCAGGGCCCGTTAGACCTGCCCACTAGAGAGGCTCCCATCCGGCCCTGCTGTCCTCTGTCTGCCTGGCTATCTGGCAAAGCCAACGAGCACCTCCACCTCTCTTGTTTCCCACCCTCTATAGGATCTGAAACTGTTGCACCTGTTTATGAAACTTATCCAAACTCCCTACCTCCTTCCTGCTTGTGTTTCTTTGAATTTTATCTGTTTATTCAGCTTTTTTCTTTCTGAGATACTCTTCCTACACAATTTTATAAGCTCTTACCTACTCAGATGCTGCACATATCCTTTTTTATGATTCTCTGGCAATGATGGGTGGAAGAATTCAATGAAAGCGTAAGTATCTTAAAAGAGGGCATTTATAAAATTTTTAACTCGTGGCTTTTGGTTTATTTGTCATAAATGAGAACCAGAATTGTTATGAATTTTGTGAATGTTGTATACAAGCCCAGTGTTTGACAGAAAATGAGCTGGTGTCACTGTTACAGACTCTACAGCCAGCTGTTCCCATCATTCGATCTCAGTGCTGTCATCTCCTCAGCAACATGAAGTTTTTCCATTTTACAGAGATGTTCTCAGCAGCAAAATCAAAAAGTTAGATTTTCAACTATTTACATCTTTGGGCAAAGGGGGCTAACCAAAAATGGTCAAGCATATCCAATTACTTTATCCTTTCCTTTCTTTGCGAAAGAGTTCCATTGATATTGTGTAATTGGGGGGGTTGCATGTGATGAGTTGAATGACACTAGGATCAGCCTCCCTCCTCCCATGAAAAAATTGTAACCACCCAGGAGAAGATCTGACTTCAGTAATGCCACACATGAGCCCAGAGGAATTGCTCACTGAGAGTAGCCTCAGCACACAGGGCCATCTTTGCTTCACTTTGATCTTACTTGAGATGAAGCCTGCCCCTACACCCACCCCTTTCACTCCCTTCTCTGTCCTATCTTTTTGTTCCCACATTTAAACTGCTACCGCGTCTCAATTTCTTCCTCAATGTTTATTAGTATTTAGTAATCGGTTTTCAGGGAGACGAGAATAAACAAGCAGTATCGTTAAGATTCTCCAAGAGTTTACAAGCTGAACAGAGACTCAGAACATGTTTTGATGAAGTTACCATGTGAGGCATTGGTCAAGGTCATCCCGATGGCTTCGTAGGGGATATTGAAAGAGGAATTGCAGGCTTTGTTAAGCTTTCAAGCCTGATTGACAGGGAAACTGGCCCCGTTGCCAATATTCCAGGCAATAATTAGAACAGTCACCATTTATTGGATTGTTTGTCATGTAGTTCTCAAGATAACTCTGTGAGGTAACTGTTATCTTCCCTGGTAATCAGATAGGAAACTGGGGCCTAGAGATGTTAAAAATATTATGATGCCAATGCAATTGGCAGATGAGGTATTTAGTTTACATGTGTTGGACTTTGACAGCCTATTTGAGGCAATATTAGTAGATCTTGTAAATATTCGAGGTTTAAAAATAGGTTTTTGATAAATTAGGGGAAAGGACAGACCAGTACTAATAAGGGTCAAAATTCCATTTGGAATAGAAAAGAAGGCTTGAATGTGAAGTGTATTGTTAAAAGCCAATAGGACTTGGCCAGTCATTGGTTCTACTACTGGAAAGAGAAGGCAAGTCCCCTAGGGGTGCTCAGTATTGTTAAAAGCCAATAGGACTTGGCCAGTCATTGCTTCCACTCCTGGAAAGGGGAGAAGGCAAGTCTCCTAGTGGTGCTCACAGAATCTGGCATATGCTACCTGGCTTCTCTGCTAAGGGCCCCACGAGGCTGAAACCAAGGTGCCAGCTGCATGTGTTCTTGCCTAGAGACTGGAGTAGGGCAAGATCCCTTCCACACTCCCTCCTGTTGGCAGAAGTTATTTCCTTGTGGTTGTTGGATTGAATTCCCCATTATCTTGTTAGCTGTTAGACAATGACCACTCTTAGCCCCTAAACGGTCATTGCCACAAGGTCTCCTTCTTAAACCCTTTTACAGCTTGGGAGCTGACTTTTTCATGGGCCACAGCAAAACTTTTAAGTGCTGAATTGCTTCTGTCTGGAAGGGCTCAGTCTTTTAAGGGCTCATCTGATTAGGCCTGACACACCCAAGAGAATCTGCCCTTTGATTAACTCAAAGTCATTTGATTTGGGGGGGGGGGGATGTCTTAATTTTACATCTGCAAAATCCCTTTGTCACAAAATAGCCTAATCACAGAAGTGAACTCTATCATATCAAAGTCCTGCCCATGCTTAGGGGGAGGGGCTTAGATGGGTTATATACATCGGAGGTGAGCATTTTGGGGACCCCCTCACACAGTGGTGGATTGCAGGGTCTAGCAAAGCAATTTAATTTTGACACCCTCCTGAGTACTAAGAGATGTAGGTGTGAGGAGGAAGGTTCCTCATTTCTAGAAGTCAACATTCTAATTGCAGTGACAGCCTAGAAAAGAGAAAGTCGTGATGAGAGAATGGTGAGTAATTTCTGATGTTCTAGCAGTGGTCGGCAAACTGTGGCTCGGCAAACCACGGCTCGCAAGCCACATGCAGCTCTTTGCCCCCTTGAGTGTGGCTCTTCTACAAAATACCGGCTCTTCCACAAAATACCGACTTCTGCGCATGGGCCACGAAGTTTCAATCGCACTGTACGTGTGCACCGCCCGTGGGATTTTGTGGAAGAGCCACACTGAAGGGGCCAAAGAGCCGCATGTGGCTTGCGAGCTGCGGTTTGCCGACCACGGTTCTAGAGAAATGGGAGGCTGGCTGATGAACAAGCGATGTTGGATTTAGGCGTTAGGCTGTTGGGAGTGCTCTGGGCAGAATGGTGGGGACCAGAGTGGCAGGGGGATAAATGATCAGGAACAACTATAGGTACACATACAGATGAGTTTTACAAAGTTTATCAATGAAAGCAAAGAGAGAGGAGATTTTTACGGGGGTTAACAAAGTAGAGAAGCATTGGTCAGTTTTAATTGTTAGAATGGTTGAGACCTTAGCATGTTTGCAGCGGTAGAGGAGGGATCAGTGGAAAGGGGAGAAGGAACAAGCTATTTTCCTCCTCATTTAAATTCTACCAGCCCTTTAGGATCCTATAGCAGGACAGAGATCTTTCCCTTCTCACAGTAGCACTTCATGTATTTAACAGTCAGGTGGTACTTAGCGTGTGCCAGGCCTTATCTAAGACTCTGTGCAAGTATTAGCTCATTAAATTTTTACAACCATTCAGTGAGACAGGTGATACTTTATCCCCCTTGTTTTAGGAAGCGAAGGCCCTGGAAGACTACTAAGTGGTCCGAGGTCAATGAGCTTGAAGGAGTAGAGTTAGATTCAAACCCAGGAAGTGTGGCTCTGGAGCCCACACTGTGCACTGCCCGGCACCAGCCTGCTGTTCTGCAGGTCCTTGTACATGGCTGTGACTCCTTTTGCATTGTTTTTGCTGTGGGCAAACTTCCCTCACGCTGCCTATCAATGACTCCCAGCCAGATGGTAAGCGCCTTAAGGCCCAGGCATGACTCCTCATGGCCTTGTCTTCATGGCATCTTAAATGTAATAGATGCCAATAAACATGTATTGATTTGATTTAAGCTAGGATCCTATCATTTACTTTACTTCCTCATTTCCTTTCATCTCTATTGATTGTAAAATTAATGGGGTGGTATGTAATTTGGATTTAACTACTTAGCCTATAAGTGCAATTTTATGACTTTTAACATCATGATAAATCTGTGACCTCTTTGAGGAGTTTCTTGCTTTATAAAATAGGTTTCGCTTAATTAAAAAAGTGAGACTGAATAGATCATAGTTCTGAGAACTGATCAGCAAGGGAAAAAGGATGATTGCCCGATGGCTTCTTGGGTTGTGTTTCATCTGTGAATGACTGGGGCACAGGGCGGGGGAGCACCCTGGGGTTGAGTTGATGTGACTGAACATTGGAGAGGAAGGACTTTCATCTTTGGCATTATACCCCTGCCCCACCTCCTTTATGGTATGTTCTTTTCTGTGTGTAAGAAATTAAACAATTCAGTTGCTTTTCTATTAGTGTCAACCCATGATCATAACTTAGCTCAGTGGCCAGGTCATCTCCACTGAGTTCTGTGTTCACCTCCTGTAGGGTGAGGTTTTCCACCCCCTGGCACATTTAATGGCTGCATTTCATCCAGATAGAGATGTGTTAAGACCATTCTGCCTTTTTCCATGTGTCTCTACCACACGACACAGGCAAGCAAATCCAGCCAAGGTTGTTCTTCCTTGCTCACCTGCGTCTGAGAAAGTCCCCTCATTTGCCCTTTGCCAATTACAAGAGTATTGGCCATGATATTAGGAGTTAGAGGGAAGAGAGGATTAAAATTACTTTTGATTTATTTATGAATGCAAAAGTGATTACTGATGAAAACTTCAGAGGCTGTGGATCCGTTATTTTTTGTTTGATCACCTAGGTACAGGACAGATAAAGAGAACACGCCTCATTGTTAGAAATGCCACTCACTGGGGGGTGGGGGTTGGCTTCTACAGCATTTTTCCTTCTGGAAGCTACACGAAGAGTTCCTTCTCTGTGTTCTACTTCAAAGCACACGTACGTGAAGTAAGCATCAGATACTTACCCCCTGCCGACTCTGCAGCTACATTTGATCAGCAACAACGGGAGAAAGGGCCATTTTTGTTTTCTTTTTCTGCCACGTATTTGTTATGTTTATGCGTATGTGCGCAGAAATACACAAGTGTGCGTCCGTGTGTGAGTGTGAGTGTATCGGAGAGCAAGTGGTGGGGCTGATGGGTAACTAAAGCTTTAGGACATGGAAGTCTGAAGATGACCAGACTGGGTGATCCATGCCTGACTTTCACTTGCAGACCCTTCAAGAAACACTTTTTGTTTCCCTTTGTTCTCTTTGTAACACAGTGTTTATCTCCCTGCATCTCAAGCTTTGAGATTTCTGCAAGATCATTTTCTAATAATCTCAAGACATGTTTTCCAGTATCAGCTGCTCTTTTCCCCAGCATGTTCGGTATTGAGAGGCAGTCCAGGCACACCTTGCTTTATTGTGCTTCACAAATATTAAGGTTTTTACAAGTTGAAAACAAGACCCTGCACCAGCAAAAGATTAGAACTCTCTTTATTTCGATACCCACTCTGTGGCAGTGCTGTGGAACCTAACCAGCCATATCTCTGAGCTCTGCCTTTAAAACGTAGTGACTACGAGCACTGGCCAACCATCAGATCTTGGCTTATAGCAGTGTGACTGTGGGCAAGTGACTTAACCTCTCTGAGCCTCATCGGTTAAATGGTGATAAAGCATAGAAATTACCCTGGGAGGGTTATTACAGAATTAAAGGAGTTAGTGTTTTTCAAGTGTTTAGAATAGAGGCTGTTACACAAATGGTTCCATTCAAGTGTTTGCTCTAATGCTGTAGTTATTGCAGTACAATTATAATCCAGACTACAACAGAAATTGTTGCATTGTCAGTTTAACAGAAATTGTTACATTGTCAGTTTATTTTAGTAGCTATTTTGCTCTTCGGAAAGAATGCTGTGAAAAGGATGGGGGAAATGATTTTATTATATTAGGAAAATTACACTAAGAATAGATATTTGCTTTAAGAGGTTTTAGTTTTCTCAGCCTGCCCATGAAAAAAGCTACATTGGCTTGGGGTTTCAGGTATGCTCATGGTCAGGTGCACCAGGGCTGGCAGGAGGAGGTTTGTGGGTAACCAGCTCTAATAACTTTTGATGACTGTCTACTGCATTGGCCAGGAAGCCCTGAGAACTATGGGCCTTAAGGAAGGGGTTTAAGAAACCAGGAGGCTTGCATCTTACACTTTCAGAGTTGTTAAGTGGAAATTTGTTCCTAAACACCTAAATTAGGCTCTTCTGATAACACACCATTTCTATAAAGCGCATACTATCCCACACTTATAAATTCGAGAAAAACACGAACTTTTATATTTTCTTTGGTTGATCACATAAGCCTGCTTTACAGACAGTCTGCTGAAAGGGTTGGTACTGTTCCTCACGCCCTGTGTTTGGTTGGACATATTGGTTATGATGTGTTATGTCATAGGCAGAAAGCATAACTATAAAGGAATTTAGGACTTGGATCACCGGCACATCTGAACATGCCTGGACTTCAGGTTTGGTGGATTCTGAGCTCCATGAAGTTACCAGGAATGTGGGTTCTCTCTCCGCTCTGCTCATGCTGGTTCCTCTCTGTCGTGGGTGCCTGCTGGGGTAGTCGAGGCTGCGTGTTCCCTTGTGTGTGTCTACTGGAGTGTGTTCTGTGAACACATTTTATTCCATCTAATATTTCTCCTTTAAAGGCATTATAATGACTTTAAAGTTATGCACTACCTCAGGAGTTTAGATAAATTATTTTAATGGCAGATTTCACTTCAGAAGATTAAAGAGGACATTATAAATTATTTGTATTTAAAAATGAGCTGGGTCTGCAAGAATTGAGAGCCACGATATGGAGCCGTGAATTCATGTTGAGGAATTTGGATTGCATCCTTAGAACACTGGGCAACCATGGGAAAGGTTCAATATGAAGAATTACACGCTAGGACGTTCATTATCAAAAGATCACCCAGGCTGCTGTTTGGGGGAAAGATTAGAGGAAGCCACTAGTGTGTCCTGGAAACTTGATTCTTTCTCCCCATCCTATATAATAAAAGGCTAATATGCAAATAGACCAAACGGCGGAACAACTAGAACCACTGAATAACTGGTCACTATCACATGCTCTGACCACCAGGGTGTGTTTGCGGAACATGGTGGACATTGGCTGCATTGGGTTGGTGGAGCAGGTGAGCGGGGTGCCAGACCAAGGCGGGGCACCAGCTGCTGTCATTGGGGTGAGCCTCTGGGGTTACTGAAAATTCTTTGCTCCTGTGTGCTGCGGTCCTACCCTGTGCTCACACCCACTGCCAGTGCCTGGCGCTGGTCCCAATCACTGGGCGCCATCAGTGGGTGCGAGTGGCGGCTACTGGCCCTGATTGCCCCTGAGGGCTTCTCCACCTCCCCCTGCTCCTGAGGGGCAATCAGGGCAGCAGCCACCACTCGCACCCACTCAAGGCGCCGGCCAAGCTCGCACCCACTGCTGGCGCCAGCTCCAATCGCTCCACGCCATCAGTGGGTGTGAGTGGTGGTTGCAGGAGTGGGCTGCCGGCAAACAGGGGACCAGGGGCAGTGGCAGGAGGGGCTTGGTGGGGGCGCGGAGGATGGGCCAAGACCCGCACCTGTGCCTACAGCAGCACCTTGGCCCACCTTTCAAGGTGCACAAATTGGTGCACTGGGCCCCTAGTTATAAAATAAAAGCCATCTTTAGGTCGAACACCTCACCAGGAAAAGACATGCCAGTTTCAATCTTAGTTACTGCAACTATCTTTCCAGTTGCCCTTGAGCTTATGCAAATCACAATTGATTGCCCTTCCACAATAGCAACAACAAGAAACAGAATGTTGTAGAGAACAAATATTGATTCTTTTATATATTTAAAATGTGGTAAGATATGAGAAGAGCTTCAGAAAACTCGCAGGAGTTATGGAAGGGAATGGCTCTGAAGGACACGCTCTGCTTTGGGGACACAGACGTTTTATCTGAACACCGCTTGACCCCAAGCATCTGTGTTGACTCTAAACTGGTTCTTTTGCAGAACTGTTCAGCGTTAACAAATCTATTGCCTGTTCTTTCCTCGTATGCCAGGCTTCTGCACGTACATCTCTGGAATATTTCCACATTACCAGTGATTGGAAACGTGATAAAGAATGTGAAGTACTTGAATGAGTTGTATTTGGGCAGTCAAGTCAGAGAAAAATTATACTACAAATTCTCAAGGGTAACCAGGCTGAGATTTTGATGGGCAAAAATGACAATTGGTCAGAAATTTTTTAAATGCAGAATCTTTTAAGATGTTGTAGGGGAGGACAGTAATTTTCTCTGCCCTTCTAAGTGTTTCTGGTTGGTCTAATAAATTGGCATGAGGGAGATTAACAGGAGAAAATAACCAAATTTATTACTGTGCCCTCACACTGCCAAAGACTCTCCAGCAAATCCTGTTAGTTTACCTTTGCCAGGCATGGCTGACCTCTTAGCGTCCTTCCCCTCCCTTGCTCCGTGCTGAAAGCCCCTTACCCATGTTTCCCCTGGGGTTTCCACGTCCACAGGGAAGAAAAGTTGTGCTTTACAATTCTTGGGACAGGGGTATAATTTTAAAGAATGTCCTCCATTTCTATTGATTTGACCTTAAAAGTTTCTTAAATATTTGATGCTAGCTCCCAAATAAGCAAAATGTAGCAAATGGATAATAATGGGGGAGAGGGGGAGTTAGAGAAAGTTAAGATCAAAAACTTAATTTTTCTGAACTGTGCCTGGTATTTTATTATTATAATGCTGCAGTAGTAATAGATAGCATAACACCTCTATAGCAAATAGAATATCTAATATAAAAACAAGTAAAATAATGCTTTAGTACATAATTATATACATGTACCCTAATTTTCTCCTAAGTTGAAATTATTTCTAGTTCCTAGGATGAAATTTAATATGTCCCTATTTAACACTGTTTTGCAAAAAATAAAAATAAAAATTCTGCATCTCACCATCTGAAACTATCTGAAAACATCAGTGCTGGTGGAATTGAAACCACTTATGCTAAAATGTTTATTGATCAAACTAAACTTCATTCAGTCAATAAGCGAGTGAGTCTGAGAGCTGGAAGCTGCCTTTTCTAGGGTGGGATCCAGAGTGCAGAGAGGGAGGAGGGTAGATACAGTAAATCCGTGACCAGACCACACCTGGCAGCTACACAGTTGAAGTGGAGCAAAGCAGAATGTGGAGATAAAGCAGCAAAAGTCAAAAGCCATAAAGCAAAGATAGATGAAGGCGGTAGAAACAAATGGGTCCCAAACCACTGAGCAATATTTCCAAAATGCCAATGAAGAAAAGCAGTTTTTCTAGCCATCTCATCAAAACTGTCTTTGGTAAAAGCTTTATTCTCCGTTTGAAAAAAACAAAAAGGCTGGAGAGGGGAAGAAATCTTCGTTCTTTATGGAGGTAATTGTGATGAAAGGAGAGAGGAGAAATTTAGAGCTTCAAAGCACGAAGGACAGAAGAGATATGATGGTAATAACCCGCGGGGTGGGGGGGTAGCCCTGCTGTGCGAAGCAGGGCATTGTCGGGCAAGAGGGAAACAGAGATGTGTTAAAGCATGTTCCCTGAACAGCCTTTCAACGTGTGCATTTGATCATGAGCAGATTGAAATGCAAGGTAAAAAAATTTATATCACATGTGACAGCCCAGTTAAATACAAAGTCCTCCTTAAGAAATGTGTTTTAAAAACTCAACCACATGAAGTGGGCAATGGATGTGAGTGCATTTACCAAAGAGAAAAAATCCAAATGGCCGGTAAAAAGAAAGAATTAATCTCAGAGAATTGCTAAGAGTTTTGACCCATGACTTAAGCAAAACAAAACTATATAACATCTCATGCTAGTTAGATTGCAGAAATGCTGGGGGAAGTTTGCCCATATTTTAATTGAGCCAAAAAAAATAGAGAAAGAACTCATGGACAAGGACAACAGTGTGGTGATTGTGGGGGAGGTAGAGGGGGCTATAGACGGGATAAATGGCGGTGGGAAAAATGTAATAAAAATAAATAAATAAAAATACACCTTGCCTATGAAACAATAGTCTGACCTTTATGAATCTATTATACACGTACACAGGTACACACACACACACACACACACACACACGATTATTTCTGGCAGCCCTAGCTGGTTTGGCTCAGTGGATAGAGTGTCAGCCTGTGGACTAAAGGGTCCTGGGTTCAATTCCAGTCAAGGGCACATGCCTGGGTTGTGGCTCAATCCCCAGTAGGGGGCGTGCAGGAGGCAGCTGATAGATGATTCTCATCATTGATGTTTCTCTCTCCCTCCCCCTTCCTCTCTGAAATCAATAAAAATATATTTTAAAAAAAGATTATTCCTGGCAGCATTGCACATAGTGGCAAATATTTGAAATAAAAGAAATTTTGAACAGTAGGAGATGAGTTAAATAGACTGTGGTACATCTGTACTCTGGATTATTATGAGATGAAAAATGAGAATGCAGATTTGATGTGGAGGATTGCATCTGATATATTGTAAAGTTATCTAAGCAGGTTACAGGTACTTTATAAAGCATGATGTCATCTTCCTTCCTTTCTTTCTTCCTTTTTCTCTCTCTTCCTTCCTTTCTTTTTTGATAAAACCAAGCAATCAAATCCTTTATATTTGGGATTATGTATATATAGTTAGGCACAATGAAAGGTGTTCAATTAAACCCATCAGACTGAAAGCTAACATTAAAAGTGGTCTGGGGGGAAGAGAGAATACGAAATAAGAGAAAAAAGCAATATTCAGAATTCTCTAACCCACTTTATCCAAAACCTTCAGATATGTACATTTATAGGGATTGGAAAGAAAAATAAGAGGCTTTTAAGACTGGTGGTGAGATTATGGATAATTTTTATTATCTTCTGTTATTTGTTTTATTTTTTGTCTTTGCTTACTAAATGGGCATACAATCTATAATTGCAAGAAATGAAATTCATTTTGAAGCTAAGGGGGGAATGTCAGCATCATCTTCATTTTACCCACAAGGACACTGAACGTCACTGGTAACAGTACCTTTAGCAGGATTACAGATAGCACCTGCTGGAGATGTGATTGGAGCATGAGGTTTCACCAACAGGACAGAAATTTATAGACCAACATGAAAAGACAACTGAAAGTAAGAAATTAGAGAAGGAACTTTTCTGAAAAGAATACTGGAGGAACAAAGAAACCACACACATGCTAATGGACCTGTCAGCCTCCAGGGAGTCAACAGCCCATCTCCCCTCATCACCCTCAGACCACCGCTGAGAATTAACTTAGGGTAGAAGCAAGGTGGTGTTTGATCCATGACAGAGTGAAAGATTTCAGGGCTGTGCTAACCAATCGATGATTTTATTTGGAACTTATGTAGTTAGGGGTGTGGGGAGGGAAGGACACGGCGACTGCTTTACATTTGGCAAATTAGAAAAGGTAATGACTAAGAAATTTCACATTATGGCTGAGACAAGATGAAGATGATTGTAGCTAATGGTGCCAGACAGGTGAGTGTTCAAGGCACCTGCTAAACCCAGCTCCATGCAGTTATTAAATAATTTTACCCTCACAACGGCTTAGTGGCCCCAGATGAAGTGGTCCGTTTCCCAAGATCACATGACCTGCTCTTCACAAAGGTTTGCATTTATCTCTCAACAACTTTGGAGATTGTGTAAATGAGGAAACAGTGGAGGTGCGGAGAATGGAGTGACTTGTTCAGGACGAGCTGGCTAGGGAGCAGTGGTGTGAGATTCGAGGTGCAGTTGCTTGACTGTGGGGCACACAATCGAAACCGCTGGGCTGTGCTGCTGCTGGGTACGAAAGGACCCTGACAATCCCTTTCTAGCAGCAAACACCACACAGGCCACTGGGGCACAAGTTTTCCTAGGGGATAGATGAGACAGAACCAATTTGCTTGTAAGGACTTGTAGCTGCATATGTTTGCAGACCCCGTCATGTGTATATACAGATCTATAGATGTACACATGTGGACCTTACATACCATTTTTACAAAATTAGATCGCCATGTGCTACATGTTCAGCAGGTTACTTTTTTCCACTTGCTACATCGTGGATATCTTCCTGTGTAAGCATGTATAGATATTCAGTGATTTTAACTGGTACGTAGTATTCCACCATGCACACTCGTTGATGTGGCATTTAATGTCTACCTCCAATTCCAGTCTTCTGCCAAAAAAAGGGTGGGGTCCACTAGCTTTTAATTAACTAACTCTAGGAAGACTTCAAATTATTTAGGTTCAATACCATTTAAGAGAAGCAAGAAATATACCCTGATAACTGTGAGATGTATATGTTTGCATGTATTTAATATATATTAACATAATATAACTTTATATGTTATATGTACATATACATATGATATGTTTATATCACAATACACATGTGATTTTATAACCTAATATACTAATATTTCAATATATATTTAAAACAAATACACAAAAACCCTTGTCTTGAATTCTGATTTTTGCAGTTTTGCTTTATGTAACGTGAGATAGAAGAGGTTTTGGACACATCCTGCCACATAAATGCTGTTTAGTCTTTTAGCTGAGATCACAAAATGTAATGACTAATTTCATGCACACAGGTTAGCAGCCCTTTATAGTAGAAAGTGCAACAAGAGGCCCATTTGTGCCCCATAAAATCCAAACCTCGCCTGCTTTATTTATGGAACAGAGCACATCTCATGCTCTCGCTGTCCTTTGTAGGAACACACTGGTGTGTTTGAAACTTTCAGTGAATCACACGGGAGTCCATAAAATGCTCAGTAGATGTTTTGGAAATTTGTCTGAGACCTTGTGAAAGGAGACAAACATGTAAATGAAGTCAACTTCACAGACCTCTGGGACCCATTACAGCCTAAGATGCTCTTAACACATAATTACCCAGGGCTGTTAATCATGATTAACAGGTGTTGAGTAATGAGCTGAGACAGTATCTGCCTGACCATTTTCTTCTCTGATCTGGTTAAGCAGGGAATGCTGATTGCAGCCTGCCCCCCCGCCCCCCCCCCTTCCCCACGCACACACACACTGAATGTAACTCCACTGAATGCATTTCCATGCTGTGGTCAGTCTCTCCATCTTTGAGAGCAGTGACATTCACAATAAAAACACAGAAGGAATCTGTCTCAGAGTCCCTGGAATGCTCTTGATAAGTGAGTGTTTATTCTATTTCTTTCTTTTTTTATGGCCTCTTTTTTTTTTCATTCAAGCCTGTATCTGATTTGTCAATTGGTTGTTGAGAGACAAATGCACACATTTGTGAAGAGCACGTTAATTTGATCTCAGGAAATGGACTACTTCATCTGGGATCACCGGGTATCCCACCAAAAGTGACCCTATGTGCTCAAAGTATCATTTCCGCTCTTTCATTGTTTTCCCACAGACCCAGGCTCCTTGTGCGAAGTGAAAATAATGCAGATAACACTTATTCTTTCACACCCCTAAGCCTCGCCTCCTTTCTACTCCTGTAATCAAGTTTCTGATCATTCTTCCAAACTTTTGGAGAAAACATATTAGCATATCAGTAGATTTTCAGTAGGAAACATAGACCATCATTAAATTATAATTGCTCACTTCTGTTTTTAGTTAATGGAACCATACTGCACCTGTAGACATGCAACTTCAGAGTGTCTTTTATGAGTATCCTTAGAATTACTTTGCTCTTTTTTACTAGCACAGTATTTCAAACTATGGATGTACCACAATTCATCTGCTTAGCCATTTCCCTGTGGAGGAACTGAAGGTGTGTCCAGGTTTCCACAGCTTTGGCACCTTTGTCCTGCCTCCTTGTGCGCCTGTGTGACCATCATTGTAAGGCGGGGTTGCCCGACCATGACCAGCCAGCTACTTAGCAACTCCAGCTCACTGCGGTTTGGGTGTGACCCACACACTAAGAATTGTTTTTATGTCTTTAAATGGTTGAAAAATCAAAAGATGAAAACAATTCTATGAAATTCAAGTATCAGTCTCTATAAATAAAATTGTATTGGAAAACGGCCATGCCCATTCATTTATGTTGTCTATGGCTCCTTTTGACTTGAGTTATTTTCACAGAAACTCTACTGCTCCCAAAGCCAAAAATATTTACTGTTTGTCCCTTTACAGGAAAGGTTTACTGACTCTGTCCTTAGGTCAACAAGGAGAAATAGAATTTCTATATCACAGTATTAAAATAAATTAACCAACTGCCAGCTGCCCCTTTAAGTTAGTGGACGGGAGAGAACACTTTTCTCTATATCTGCATCATTGCCAATTGTTTTATATTGTCAAAGTGAGCCTTAGGGGTGCAGTAGTATTTTTCTGTTCTAATTTGTTTTTGCATTTTCCTGATTTTTATAAGGTTGGCCATCATTTCATATTTTTGTAACTGTATCGAATGCCTCATAGATATAATCTATATATATATAAAAGCATAATATGCAAATTGACTGGACAGCAGAATGACTGGTCGCTATGATGTGCACTGACCAGCAGGGGGCAGATGCTCAATGCAGGAGCTGCCCCCAGCCCACAGGCCCCAATTGCCCCATGGGGAGCGGGGAACCAGGGGTGGGGTGGTGGTGGACACGGGTGGTGCCAGGCCAAGGCAGGTGCAAGCAAATGGGGCCCCAATCGCCCCACTGTTTGCCCCACACACAGAGTGCAACCAGTGGTGGGGGGCGGGGCTTGCGAGTGGGCAGGAACAGCCAATCTCTGGGTCCCTTCCCCCAACCGGCAGGCTCAGATCGCCCAATGGGGAACGGGGAACTGGGGGCAGAGCCGACTGCCAGCAGCTAGGGAAGATCGGCCCTGATCACAGGCCAGGCCTAGGGACCCGACCCGAGCATGAATTTGTGCACCGGGCATCTAGTACTTTAATAAACAACAAGTACGAATAACATTTACTAACATCTACTGTAAGTGAGATACTATGCTAAGTGTTTCACACATGTTCTATAAGCACTGCAGCAGTTCCTGATGTAAGTGTTCATATTATCTCACTTAATAGAAGAGGAATGTGAGACTCAGAGAGGTTAAGTCCCTTATCCGCATTCATACAGCTGATGCATGATAAAGATAGACGTGTTTATTTGTTTGTTTACTAAAGGCCTTTATCTCCAATCTCTGTCCTTCACTGTTAAACATTCTGTCTCTGAGACCAGTGTAGGTTAAATATGTCAAGCTAAATGTTAGTGGGAAAATCATCAAGGTAGGGGCTCTGTTCTTTTTTTAAAATATATTGATTGATTTCAGAGAGGAAGGGAGAGAGAGAGAGAGAGAAACATCAATGATGAGAGAGAATCATTAATTGGCTGCCTCCTGCACACCCCATACTGGGTATCGAGTTTGCAACCCCAGCATGTGCCCTTGACTGGAATCGAACCCAGGACCCTTCAGTCCACAGGCTGATGCTCTATCCACTGAGCCAAACTGACTAGGGCCAGGGGCTCTGTTCTTGATTTATACCCTTGATTGTCCAGCACCTGTGGATATATTCAGGTGTCCTAGGATCTTCCAGAGTCTCAAGACACAGTTCAACCTTGCATCTCCTTAATTCAGAAGTGTATATCACATACTACTTTAGGAGAACCTGTGATTGCCAGAAAATCACTTAGTGATCGTTATAGCTTCTAATCATGAGATTAGAGTAGTGGAAGTGCAGTAGGTAGACTATTAGAAGCAAACACCTCCAGTTTACAACCCAGCTCCCTAACTTATTTGCTGCATGACATGACTTTGGACACGTTATTTTGCCTTGCTAGGTTCCATTTTCCTCATTGCTCACTTAAATATAAATGATATGATTGTTCAAAATTAAAGGAAGTGTTTCTAAGTGCTCAGCACAGCACCTGGCACATAGTCATCCTATCTAATAAAGAGGGGATATGCTAATTGATCCTCACACCATCACAAAGATGGTGGCACCCACAGCCAACAAGGAGGGAATATGCTAATTGACTGCCCCACCATCAAAGATGACGGCACCCACAGCCACAAGATGGCAGCGCCCAGTCCCCTCAGCACTATCGGGGCACCTCCCTCCGGAGTCCCCCAGTCCCCTCAGCCACCCAGTCTCCCAGGGCTGGCCTGAGGTGCAGGCAAGCCTTGGATGGCATCTGCCCAGCTGATGCCCAAGGCACAGGCAAGCCTCAGATTGCGGCTGCCCAGCCACCCAGGGCCGCCCAAGACTCTGGTAACCAGGGCCGGCTGAGGCTTGCGCTGCTGGCAGTAGCAACAGCAGAGGTGTGATGGGGGCATCGCTTTCCCCTGATCTCTGGGTTGCCTCCTGCTTCTGAGGGCTCCCAGACTGTGAGAGAAGGCAGGCCGGGCTGAGGGACCCCCCTCCAGTGCATGAATTTTCATGCACCAGGCCTCTAGTTCTTCTATAACAGCTGCATTTCTATGGGATACATAAATATTATCCATTTGGGTCTTGCCTTTTACAGACACCAGGCCTTAACTAGGCATTTCTCAAACTGTAGTCCCTAGTGTATCAACACTGGAATGCCTGAGGACACCACCCATTAAATAATAACATAGATTCCTGGGCTTCGCATCATCTAATTCTATCTGAAACCCTGAGGATGGCCCTTGAAATCTACATGTTAACTGGTTTCCAGATGATTTGGGGGAAGATTAAAGTTTGAGATCCACTAAGCCCTCAAAATTCTGGTGAATTTTTATCTATATTTTAAAATACTAAGAAAGATTACTCCTTTGGAAGCCTATTAAATATTTCAAATTATATGTGGTCAAACATATTTCTTTTTAAATATTTTTTATTGTTTTTTAGAGAGAGGAAAAGGGAGAGGGAGAGAGAAAGAAACATCAATGTGAGAGTGAAACATCAATCGGCTGCCTCCAGCACGCCCCTACTTGGGATGAAGCCTGCAACCCAGGCATGTGCTCTGACTGGGAATCCAACAGGAAACCTTTTGGTGCACAGGATGATGCCTAATCAACTGAACCACACTGGCCAGGGCAAGTATGAAGTATGTTTTACATATAATTTATATTAATCTTACATTAATTTTAAGCTCATAATTTCTTCTATTAACAGAAATGCCTTCTTCACCATAATACTTATAATGTCACGTGTTTAAAGGCAGCTGTCATTCTTTGATCTCTTTTACCTTCCCATTAAATATGCTCTGATAATATCAAGTTCTTTGGATGATAGATGCTGTGTTAATTTAGGAATGTCTTATACAATATATTGTTTGATTTTGGAGTTGGTTCTTTGTATTCCTTGGTCGAATTTCTTACAGGTTCTTGGCTAAAAGCGGGTAATAGAGGTCCTTCTTTTTAGGAAAGAAAACATACTTAGTCCTCTTGATTATCTGGACTGATTCTACCTTGTAGACAGGTTTTGAATTTGGCCCTGATATTATCTGCAATCAGTTGTAAGGACCTCTATAGTTTCCTTGCCTAATCTTCCAACCTCAGTCCATGTCAATCTCACACCTATGCCCTAGACCAGTCCTCAAAGTGTCTTTCGCAGTCCAGTGGCACCAGCATCAGCACTGCCTGGGAACATAGTAGAAATGCAAATTCTCTGCAGGACTCCACAGCTACTGACTCAGTAATGTTCAGGGGTGGGGCTTAGCCATCTGGTGACAAGCCTTCCATGTGGTTTAGATGCTCGCTCAAGTCAGAGAACAAGCTGGAGTCTAGAGTTTATGGGGCCTTTCCTGACACCTGATCTACATTTCTCTCCTCCTGGCCCACCTACCTGTCTTGCAAGTTTTATCACTGCACCCAGTCTGTTTCCTTCAAACCCTATCAGGATTAGTAGTTACATATCTATTTCTGTTGTATAAATATTGTCTGTGTTCCCAACTAGATCATAAGCTTGTAGTTGCTAAAACCATACTTATTTTATTCACCTATATATCCCTTAGTATGTAGCACAGTGCCTGGTATGTGGTAGACATTAAATAAATATTTAAGCAAATGGATGAGTGAAAGATCAGTTAATGTGAAGTGACTGAGGTTATATTTCTTCTGATCTGCATTTTGTTGCTTGTATGCTTTTTTCTTATTGATGTAGACAACCACACACTACTAGTTTCATAACTAATTTGTAAGTAGTATACAAGAGCAATTTACAAGCTGCAAACACATGCGCGTGCACACACATGCACACAAGTGCACACACATGCACATGCACACTGCTCCCAGCAGTCAACTTGATCTGCAGCTTTCAAAGCCAGTGGCAATGTCTTTACCATTGTAGATGTTTCATTTTCAGGAGAGAGAGAGAGAGTGTTCAATTCACTTAACATGCCCTCATTGAAGAACACACACGTAGTAAATCAGGGTTGGACAACCAGGAATGGCGTTTGCACAATACTTCTTGACTAAGACCTTTAACTCAGTCGGCCTGGTAACTGCAATGTTCACAAATCTGTCTGTATTTCCCTTAGTGTTTCTCTCCCTTCCCCTTACCTGCCGGCCCGTGCCTGACCCTCTTCTCAGTGCCTGGCTCATGTGCAGTGCAGATCCCGAGTCACTGACTCCCCGATGGCTTCCCTCCTAGTTAATACTTGCCTCTCTGATCAGTGCTCCAGATCCTCCCCTGAGGGGTGGCAAATGCCTTTTGCTGCATGTGGGTGAAATGCCCGTCTTTTCTAAAGTAGACTATTCTTCCTTTTATCGTCGTCATCAACAGCACAGGTTTGAGAGTTAGATGTGGATTTGCATCTCAGCTCAGCCTCCTCTTGGTGAGAAATTTTAGCTTGAGTCAGGTTCCCATCTTCCGGGAACTGCAGTTTGCCTAGCTATACAATGGAGTTAATAACAGCGACCTCCTGTCATGGCTGTGTGAATGGGGTGAGTTTGCAGAGTGCCAGTAAATGGCACTCACAACTGACAGATTGGTCCACATTTTAGGACAGCCGCAGAGGGAGGGTGATTTGTAACAGGCCACATTTAAAGTAAAATTTAAATCTGGGCAGACAGAAGGGACATGGAGACTGTGAATCTCTTAGGGTCCGAAATGTGAAACTGGTCTTATTCTCTTGTTCTCAGACACCATTGAGAAAAATACCTGCTAAGGAACTATGAGGAATATGAGCTAGCGTGTGCCCCTTTCTCTCCTCAGGGTTCTTCTTAAATGACAATAAACCCCCTCATTTTATTTTGTTAAACATTCCAGGCTAAAATCCTGAAAGCGAAGATAACACAGGGGAAAAGGTCTCCCTCAAAATTATAATTACATAGGCACTTTTGTAAAATGTTTAAAACATGTGTTACAACTTACCTTTTCAAAGGAGTCACCTGGCAGTGTTTCAGAGGGAAAAGGCAGGTTTACACTTTTTTAGAAACCCTTTCCATTGGAGATGTCAACATTGTCCTGTGGATTAAGCTCAAGTATATTCATGGTGGGGCATGTATATATTCTGTACTTTACCCAAAATTACACAATATGTGAGGTTTGTTGAAAGCATTTTCTTTTCTTTTTTCATGATGGCACATTTTTGTGACCTAATCAAAAACATGATTAAGTTTGTTCCTTGCCAAT
This sequence comes from Myotis brandtii, assembly GCF_000412655.1. Taxonomy (NCBI): domain Eukaryota; kingdom Metazoa; phylum Chordata; class Mammalia; order Chiroptera; family Vespertilionidae; genus Myotis; species Myotis brandtii. The sequence continues at coordinate 4,985,480 of NW_005360187.1, read as the reverse complement.
CACAAAATAACCCATCATCCTTCTTGTCATTTGCATTATGTGGGAAATAAACAGCATTCAGTTGAAGGACACAATCCAGAAAAATCAGCCAATATATCGCCAGTAGGTCCAGAAATACAATATACACAGTAATTAGCAGTGGCTGTGTGAACCCCACAACGTTTGGCAGTCCCTCAATATTGGTTAGAAATGGCTCTGTTCCCTGGGAGTCTGCATTGCCCTGGAATAGAACGAGGATTATTACCCTTCTGAGCACAGTAGTGGGTTATTTTCTTAGTAAGAGGAGAGGAGGTCATGAAAAATAATGTGCCGTTTGAAAATTTAAAAATTTGCAACTTGAAATAAAAGTAAGCATAGCTTTTCTTCTTACCAGGAGGCAAGATGTCTTATTGAATAGACTGAGAGAACCAATTTAAGAAAAGTCAAGAGTTTCCTGATTGATAAAGAATATTGGTGTCAGTATCTTATAATCTAGAGTACATGGGGCTTTAGATCCTTAAGCACAGAGAGCAATTCTTCCTGTTTATGTAGCATCTTTGCTGTGTGTATGAGGACTTGATGCTCTCCTAGCTCCTTCCCAATTGTCCTCCCTCTCCTTGACCTTTGGCACACTGCCTAAGTTTTCCTGTTGGCCTAGGGATCCCAGGGTCACCGGTCCACAGGAAGGCAGATAGATGTATTTTTCAAAGACCAAAATGTTAAATGCCCTGTCTTTCTTTTATCTACATAGGAAACAGAAAGATCTTGGATTGTGGTGTGTGTGTGTGTGTGTGTGTGTGTGTGTGTGTGTGTGTGTGTGGAGGGAGTCAGTAAATAAGCAGAATGCAAATGAGAAGAGAAGCAAGCCTATATATAGGAACTTCTTAAATAACACTCAAAAAATTAATTGTAGGATCTTGAGTCTTCTGTCCTTCTCAAAATGACTTAATTCAGTAACTCTCTTGCAGTTTAAAAACAAAAGGAATGGATATACTGCTTATCCTACACATGAAAATTCAACACTTCTTTTTGGTACAGTTTTGCAAATAGCACCTTCTATATACTTAAAGTCTGTAAAAGATACACTAGGGCATGTTAAGAGTTTATTTGAGCAAAAATTGATTCAAATTGGGCAGCATGCAATCTTGCATTTAGGAGCTCTAGCAGAAAGGAGCTAAAGGAGCTGCGTTAAGTGAAACACTTCCAGGCAGAAGAGAGTGGGAGTAAGGAAGTAATACTTAGTGAAAAAGTGGGCTGATTATTGCAAAGTTACTTTCCTTTAAGGGTCAGTAGGTCTCTAGCCTGTAGGTTACCTACCTGGTGCTGATCAGGTGACTCCCGATCGACTTGTTTATGACTCCATTTGGATGTGAACCGAAAGTATAAGTTAAGTCTTCCTTTGGTGACGTGAGCCTTAGCAAAAGTAACTCTGTTTTAGGCCCGTTGTCTTGTTTTTAACAAGTAGTTATTGATAAGGTATTATCTGCTCATGTCAATTATTTTCAAAGTAAAAAAGTGAGTTGAGCACTTTATACATTTATCGCTTGCCAGTTACAATACTTTAAATCATTTCTTGCAGTACTTTCTCATCCACATTAAGATCTTATGTGAATTTATTGATAATTGCATGTTGAGAATGACATTAACCTGTGTCGGTCTTAGAACTAAAAATGCCCAGTTTCACTACATGAGGTGTGTGTTCCTTTCTCCTCTTTCCATGTAGACTTTCTCTTTCAGTTCTCTGTTGAATGCCAGAAAGGCTTACAGTTATACATAATTATCTGCCATCCTTAGCAGCTGGGTAACTATTAATTTATTCCTGTTTTCTTCTCAGTCATAAGTAGCCTCACCTATGTACTTGCCTCTCCCTAGATATAGCTCCATCAAAACTCTGCATCACTTTCATTATTTACTTTTACCTATGCACTCAGCTAAACAGTGACAGATCCTTAGTATTAGAAATTATCCTATAGTATTTTGTTTCTATTCACTTAAATTTGCATTTCTTGTCAGAATTATTAAGCATTAAAATGAGATTTTTGTTATTAAGGTGATTTTTTTTGCTTGATTATTTAAACTTGAATGCTTTTTATTATTAATTAAAGTTGAAAGGTTTTTTTGTTTGTTTGATGTTTTAAATATATTTTTATTGATATCAGAGAGGAAGGGAGAGGGAGAGAGTGATAGAAACATCAATGATGAGAGAGAATCATTGATTGGCTGCCTCCTGCATGCCCTACCCTTGGGATCAAGCCCACAATGGGTGCATGTGCCCTGACCAGGAATGGAATTGTGACTTCCTGGTTTATAGGTCAGTGCTCAACCACTGAGAAACACTGCCTGGGTGTTGTTGTTTTAGCTTGCTTTATCTATAATCCCCTATAAACTTTTAAACAGATGGCCACATACCTGTTTGCTTTTTGAAACATAGTAAATTCTTCATCTGTCTTCAAAGATACATCCCTGAGAAAAGTTAAAGTAGTTTAGTATTGTATAGAAATAGTTAGGATTGCTAAAGGAGTTGCATTATTGTGGAAAACAGAGACTTTGCATTGTGCTTTGATGATCATGTGTTCCTTTCTTCTTTTAATTGCAAAAATAACTTGTTCTCCCAAGGAAGGATGACTTAGATATGTTACTAGCAGCAGGAAAACTTTTAGCTTTCCATACAGCTTGAGTAAATTATAATTAGATTATTGTGGTTTCAGTGGTTAGACAAGATTAGGTGGCAAATCCAAATTCCTATGAGGAAAAATAATACAAAGATTCCAGCAAATATTATTTCTCATTATAAACTCCCAGAGTCCAAAGTTACTGGTTAACTGTTCTTATTCCTCTTAAAGCAAATTTTCCAGTTTGTACAGTGCCACCTTTGGTAAACTGATTTATGCAAATATTCAACTTTATGAGAACTTGAAAATTACAGATTTGTCTTAAACTTGACCTTAAATTGTCTTTAGACCTCTCCTTTCTCTCTAAACAAAAGTGAGTGATGAATCTAGGGACTTATTTTTTCAATAGCTCTTGGGTCAATAATTTCTCTACCTAGAAGCTTTTCACTAACTGTTCTGAAGTGAATGGCCAATGATTTTAATTATAATGTTAATCAAGGCAGATTCAAAGAACTTGGGGCTTATGATTTAATTTTATAATATATGCTCTCATATTTCATTTTTATAGGAATCCAGTGAAGTAGGTATTCTTCTGTTTTGCAGAGGAGGAAACAGAGGCTGAGAGACATATTACGGAACTGGCAGAAGCCACCCAGCTCTTATGCTGTGATGCTGAGCATTGAGCCCAGAGAATCTGACTCCATACTCAAGAACAAGGCCCTTACTCTCTGGACTACATAGCTCCTTGTTACCATCCCCTAAAGGATATGGATTCTTTAATCTATGGCATGCAATTTTTCTAAATACTCTCAGGAGGTTGGAAGATTAGGCAAGGAAAGTCATTAGGGGGTCCATAAAAACATAAAGTCCATCCCTCATAATGGGAATTGATCTTTCCTTTGAAGGCATGGGCCAGAATAGAAATGAATCAATATGAATGTTATATTTTTCCAATTTCTGTAGTAATCACTACTCCATTAGATCTTAGAAAATACCAAATTGATAAGTAGATATACATTTGGCCCAAATTACTGACCTTCATTTTCTGTTGTCAATTATTCCTAGTCTCAACACTCAACATCCCTCTACTCTCTGATTTGTCTCTCTTCATCTCTGGTATCTCTGTCTTTCAATGAATTTTCCATGAACCTTTTGTTTTCCTTTTTTTTTCCTTTATTTTATGCTATCTACCTTTAAAGATCCTCAAATCACATTCTTTTTGTTCATTTCTTTTGCCTGCAATGTCTTGCCACATTGGATTGTACATGTAGTGAACTTCTGGGATATCGATATTCTTTCAACTGTTATGGATGTAGGTAGTTTCTCTATGGGAGGCAAATGTGGACTTAGAGTTGTGGTAGGAGGGGTCCTAGGATGGACTTTATTTAGAACTAAACCTTCAGGTTTGAACCTGGAAGCCCAGTTTACCTCTGGTTTTCAATTCATGTCTTAATTGAGGAAGTCTGTTAATTGAGGAAGTGTGTTGAAACTCAGCAGCATGTTCAAGACATTTCATTAGTTTGAATGGTATAGGCTCAAATGTTGCCAGTGCAGCTTATTTAAATGATTGTTTACAGAATAAATGTGCCTCTGTGTGAGCATATATACATACATACGTATACACTTGTCTGTGTTATCAGAAAGTTACTTGGTAAGTGCTGACTGAAGAAACTTGAAGAAAGTTCTCAGATACCTTCAAAGTGAGGCATGTGCTCCCATCCACAGACCATTTATCCAGTGTGAGTGACCCTCAAACACTGAGATGCTAGTACTTCACTGTTAGTGGCTCAGCAGTTCCCATGAAAGGTTGTATAAAACTCATATCATTATAGATCAACAACTCATCAAAGGGAAAGAAATATAAGGGTCTTACTAATAATTTATATCTGAGTGTGTTTGTTTATACACTTGTACATATTTGTAAATGTACATTTACCCTTGAATATTGTCAAAACTTAAATATTTTTCCTAACTTATAAGTTTTGTGAGTCCTTAATAAGTATTTGACCTACATAAATTTCAAGGGTTTCAAAAAAAATGTAATCACTTGCTAATTTTTGCAGGTAAACTGATCTGTAGGAGACCCTCTTGGCTTATTAAGTATTTCTAACTTGTAGGCATCCTCAAAATTTGTTGTTTCACAGATTTCCTAACTGAGGTGAGAGTGGGTAGGGGGTTAAATAGAGGAGGACAGAAATATCATATTCTAACCCAGATTCCTAATGTCAGTAGAGTTTTGTAATATCCTAAGCATTCTAGTATCTTTATCAGTAACAGCATTGCCTAGGTTGTAGGTAGACAGAAGTTGATTCTAATTAATGAAAGCAAAAAGGGATTTTATTGGCAGGCTCTTGGGTGGTTCACTGTACAGAATGTAGGAGATGGGAACATGAGACTTGGGGATGGACAGGACACGGGGCAGATCTGGAGTTACAGACAACAAGTGCTGCTCAATCTTATGAGGACACAGCCATTGGAAGAAAAATGTCCAGCTCTGTGAGTGTTTTGATTACTGTCATCGAGATTGAAATTTCAAGGAGAGAGTATCCAGTTAGCCTACATTGGGAAAAGTGCCCCTTCTTGGCAAGGGCACATTTTAACTAACATTTGCCAACAATGAGGAAGAAGGTTTTTGGGTGCTATTATCAAAAAAGGATGGGATGGTTGGGCCACTGGAAACAACCAAAGTCTAGTGCAGCCGTGGGCAAACTACGGCCCGCGGGCCGGATCCGGCCCGTTTGAAATGAATAAAACTAAAAAAAAAAAAGACAGTACCCTTTTATGTAATGATGTTTACTTTGAATTTATATTAGTTCACACAAACACTCCATCCATGCTTTTGTTCCGGCCCTCCGGTCCAGTTTAAGAACCCATTGTGGCCCTCGAATCAAAAAGTTTGCCCACCCCTGGTAGTGTATAATTTTCCATCCTTCTCTAGAATATGGCTTCCCCACAAAATCTGACGGTGGCTTTCAAATGGAAGCAATATTGAGTTTGATCTTTGCATGAAAATGATTAACTGGATCCACAAAATATACAGTAAAAGCAAACAAGAAAGAAAGGAAGCTAATAAAGGAAATTGATTTATCTGAACCCCGCGTCTCTTTTGCTTTCCTGTGCAGAGCAGGATGGAGCAGTGGCAGGCTTGGCTCCAGGCGTCTGCCTGGCCAGCGGTAATAGGTTTCAGCCACGCCTCTTTGATTGTATTTCATCTGCAAAGAAGGATAAAACGGCTTTGAGTTCATAGGTAAGATTGCCTGTTCTCAAGATCAGGAACTTTTTAAAGGAAGGCACTCTTAATGGAATATGAGGAATTTAATTTACTGGTTTTAGCGTGGTGCCCTGATAAACATTTTTATGACTTACACATCTGCCTTATGTATATGAGCATTTAACAAGCAGTCATACATCAACTCGGGGATATGCACTTATAATATCAATTTTTAAGAGATTTGTGGGACGCATCCATAAGTGCAGAATAAATGTTAGCTTTAGTTACGATAACAATCACTACAAATGTAATCATGATAATAGAGTTGGGCCAGGCCCTACAGCTGAACACAGAGTTGCTATTATTGCCTTGTTGCTGACGAGGAATTGAGGCTTAGGAAGGTCATGGTCATCTTTAGTTGCCGACAAGAGGAATCAGTCTTGGTTGGAGCTTCCCAAGCTCAGCACTGCCAGCCCTTCTGTGGGGCCTGCTCTGTGCAGGGCACGGCATCCACACCGTCCTTGGCCTTTCCTTACTGAATGTCAGGAGCACCCTTCCCCTTGTGACAGCCAAAATGTCTCTAAAAATTTCCAAATAGCCCAGGGTTGAGGGAGGACAGCAAAACCACAAAATCATGCTTAGTTGAGAATGATTGGTCCAGCTGGTTTGAGGAAGAAATGACACCATTGGGTCTGCCCTGCTGCTGCCCCTGGACCTGAGTCCTCTGTGACACTCAGTCAGACTCGGGTTTCTGTGTGGGCACCAGCAAGGCTGTCATATGTCTGTGCGACAGGAGAACCTGGTAGTGAGTGCTTTCTCTGCCTGCCTGAGTTGAGACCCATAATACTGGAAGCTGGTGGAACACTTGGGCTTTTGTTGTGGGCAGGGTCCTGGATTTTCAAAACTCTTATATTCAACAAATCTTTGAGAGCTCCTCTAAGCCATTCATGGTTGCAGGAACTGGTAATGCAGAAGACAGCCGGTCCTGGCCTTATGGAGCCTCAGAGACAAATTTAATAACAATGCAATACCGGCATGTGGTGGAAGAGGGACAAGAGCTGTCTGTATAAATCCTGGGGAGCAACCTGAGGAGGGTCAATGAAGGCATCCAGAGGAGGTGACTTTAAACCTTGTCCTAAAGAATGAGCAACCTTTCCCCGGGTTGGGAGGAGGGCCTTGACTAGGCACATCCTGAAATACCCTCTACTTGATGACCTCAAATACCAGATTCTCATTTTGGGAGGGTTCTGTTTAAAAATACTTTTGTATGGCCAGTGTGGCTCAGGGGTTGAGCATCCACCTATGAACCGAGGAGAGGTCACCCATTCAATTCCTAGTCAGGGCACATGACTGAGCTCAATCCCCAGTAGGGGGTGTGCAGGAGGCAGCTGATCAATCAATGTTTCTATCTGTCTATCCCTCTGCCTTCCCCTTTCTCTAAAATCAACAATAAAACATATTAAAAACTAGAGGCCTGGTGCACGAATTTGTGCATGGGTGGGGTCCCTTGGCCTGGCCAGCGATCAGGGCAGATCGGGGCCGTCTTGCTCAGTCCTGATCGGGGCCCATGGGGGCCGGCCAGCTGGGGAGAGACTGCAGGAGGTTGACCAGTCAGCCTGGATCTGGGCTGATCCAGCGGGCCGGCCAGGAGGAACCACAGGAGGGTGCCAGGGAGTGTCTGGCCCTCTCGCCCAGCCCTGATCAGCTGGACCCCAACAGCAAGCTAACGTACATGTCAGAGCATATGCCCCCTGGTGGTCAGTGCGCATCTTAGCGACTGGTTGAACAGTTGGCCAAACGGTCAACCGATCTGTCGGACATTTAGCATATTACACTTTTATTATATAGGATACTTTCTGTTTTGTCAGGTAATGAATAGCTTCTACATTTTCAGGTTAAAGATCTGAGATTGTAAATCCGTTTCACAGTGCTGCCAGTCGGCATGTGCTGTTGATCTTTTTGCTCCCTGGCCTGGCTTGGTTTCACTGTCACAGGGTTTCATGATGCTGCCCAGGGAAGGCTATCTTATATAAGCCTTTCCCTTTCAAAGGAAGGCTAAGGACTTGGGTTAGAGACATCTTAGTGCCAAGAAAAGCCTAGCTCCTAAATGAGCCTCTCCCTCTTCAATATAATCAGAACAAGTATTTATTGAGGGGAACCTTATTTTTTAAGTTGCTTTATTAGGCTTTTGGGTGATATATTTCATTCACCTTGATTGGTGGTATATATGTTCTTCTTGCATAGGGTAGATAATCCATACACATTTTCAGTATAACTTTCTCCTAAAGGATTTAATACCGCCTGAATAGATCTATTAACATAACCTTCTGTCCTCACTACCTAAGGGGAGTTTGTGTTTTGAATGTCCTCCTTACTCCTCTTTGCAGCACTGCATCTTCAAAAATTTATCTTTAAAAAAAATTATCTTTATTGTTGAAAGTATTACAGATATTCCCTTTGTTTTTCTCATTGACCCCCTCCAACCCACTCCCACCCCTCCCAGGCCTTCGCTATACTATTGTCTGGGTCCATGGGTTATGCATATATACATATAAATTTCCCTGTTAATCTCTCCGTCATCCCCCAGCCCCGCCTTCCCTCTGAAATTCCTCAGTCTGTTCTATGATTCTGTGTCTCAGCATCTGTTGTGCTACTAAAGGCAGCTCAGGGACTGTTGGCCACAGTGGTCTGAACAAAGATGTGCATGTTCACCCCTATTGGATGTCTCTGTACAGTTCTCAGGAAAGGAAGTTAAACACAGCATAGTTCGGGGTCTGGTGAAAGGCAACCCAAGCACCAGCAGCCCCTGAGGGTCGTTTTAACAGCCAGCACTCTTGAAGCTCCATGAAGACAACCCTACTAATTGCTTCTTTCCTTGCCCAGCTCTGTCACTATGGTTCCGCTTTCCCACACTGTGCTCTTCAGGGCTTCTTTCTCTGCCTTTGTCTACCTGGGCTTTTATTTTGAGAGGAAGTAAGTACCACTTGAGGAAACTGGGGCTGTTGTAGACTAGGGAGCATACTTCGTACATTAAAGCAGAGAACCAGTCAAAACCTCTGCGTGGTACTTGATTGTGTCTCCGTGGAATAACAATTGTGTTCTGGGCATGAGCATCACTGCAGAAAGGTGTCCTTGAGTGCAGATGCGTGTTTTAAGTGTTGGTATAAGAGTGGGCGACGTCTGCCAAAACTGTGGCCACAAAGGCATGCTTTTCATTCAGTAAACATTGATTGAGCAGTTTGCTATGTGCCAGGCATCATGTTTAAGAATAAAGATACAATGATTAATATCCTTAACCCTCAAGGAGCTAAAAATCTGTTATGTTCCATTTTTGGACCCTTTCTGCGACCCCTCCCCCCTCCGTGCTGGACTACTTTATAACTGGTAGAATATTATATTTTCTAAACCAGCATTCAACTTTCTGTTCTGAGACTTAGATAATTTGAAAACAGGTTTTGTCTGAAATCTAGTGCATATTGTTGCAGTGATGGCTTTAAAAATGAATAGAACCAATCACTTGTAAAAATAAAGCATATTTTTCTCTATCTCAGCCAACAAAAAAATCTAAGCAGTTTTTAGAATGAATCGCCTCTTTAAGAGAGTGGTTATACCTAAAGTTTCTAACACGAGATATTATGACCGGAAGATTTGGGACAGTTAAGGGCAGTCACAGTCCAATCCAGCCAGACTCTTAACCTTGGAATTTCTGGCACTGTGGACTTCTGCCACCCACTTCCTCCTTGGAAAACTTCCTTCCTGTTTTGCAAATGACTGCAGGTTATTCTGAGATGTAGACAGGAAAACAAAAACTGAGTGACAAGACCAGATGTACTTGATCTCGGTTGTGAATACAGTCTGATGGGGCTATCTATGGGATTTTCTTTTTTCTTCTTAAACCCTTCTTTAAGCAGAATGCAAGATGATAAAGATCAGGAGATGGGAGGAGTTGGCAGGGAGGGGGAACAATAGCCCCTTAATAAGACTCCTAGTAATCAGGCAGGCATTTGTGTCTTGAGTTAGGGATGAGGAAGTGACAGACTGACCATTCTGAAGGCTGCCATCATTACAGACTGGAGTGTTTCTAATTACACATGAAACAGAAGGCTTTAGAGAAGAAATGACCCAGAACTCTCAACTGTTTTAAGTGTCTGATTAAGGCCAGTAAGCCTTGTAAAGACCAAACTGCAAGATTGCACTTGTCCACACTCTTTTCAAGACTCACTTGAAATCTTTCTCTGCCTCCTTTTGTCTTCTCTTTCCAACTACTTTTGTACCTGGATTTGGAATGTTCACGTCTAATCAATCAAGTCCTAGCAGGAAGCAGATGGCACAATCAGAGGATTTCATGGGAGGGATTTTAGTAAAAAGACTATTTACAAGGTTTGGGCAAGGTTAAGGGAACAAAAGGACTCGCAATGGAGGGGAGCTGGTACCTTCTCTAAGCCTGGAGGGGTAAATGTATAGCCAGTGCCACACAAGAACTGACCCTATCCAAGGGGTCATGGGGGTTACAAAAAGAGTGTGGGAGGGGGTAAATACCTCATATCCTCCCCCACCCCAGCTGCTGTTCTCTGCTGATGATTCTCATTGGCCAGACCTAAGCAGAAGTCAGAGGCTAAATGAGCCTGGCCGATACCTAGAAAATAACTTTCCAGGACACAGGGTAGGAGGGCAGGGATTGGATCTGGGGGAAAAGGGAAACCAACCAGCACATCTGCCTTTCACTAACATGAAACCAACATGGAGATTACAGGTATATTGGCAGGTTAACTTGCATTTCACCTCAAAGTACAGAGCTAAGGGAATTGCACAAATACATTCAGCAGCCACTATAGGCAAGGGAAAAATCGCCATTCAACTGCATAGAAAATGTCTTTGTTGAGATGGGTCCTTCATGTCCTGTACTATCAGGGGCTGTGAAACTGTGCCTCCTGGGTGGGCAGGCCACATAAGTGAGTGGACCGGGTGGGGCAGGTACCAGGGAGGCTGGGTCTGCTGAGGACTCTTTCACCATCGCCATCTCTCAGGTGGTAGTTGCCAGGCAGCAACTGGGAATCCAAGCCTGGCATTTCCAGATTAGCTCTTTTATTTATTTATTTTTAACCAAAGGAGCCATATAGCTGGATTTCTTAAATGAAATTGTCTTATTTTTAAAAATGAACAGCCAATTCAGTCTTGTATTTAGAGATCTCAAGTTTACACTAACAAACTTCCTTTTGAGATGTAATGTCCATAGCTCTTTGGTCTTTTCAGCTCCCCTATCTTCTGTTCCAAAGGAAAGGGCATGCACCTACTGACTGTGGAAGACCAGCTGCTACCCCGGTGCTGCCAAGCCTGTGTGAGGGTGTGCTGTGTCCTTTCACCTCCTTCTCTGAGTTCACACTCAGCCCTGGCCTCTGGGGCAGGCACATGTCTCTTACCTACTCCTCCCATCCCCAGAGCACTACTGGCCTGGGTGGTGCTCCTGCCAGACTTGTTCTGGAGGTGGGGAGAGAGCAGAGGGCGAGTCCATGACAAAGCAGGAATCCACATTCCATGCAAAGTCAGATGCCACAAGCGTGGCCACCTCTTACGTGGTGTTTCTCCTCCAGCTCCTTCCTTCTTAGGCCCCAGGTTGCTGTCACAGTCCCCCATCCCCTGCTTCCTAGTTCAGTTATTTTTCTATCTCCTCTCTCCTCCAGGTCCCCAGGTTGTGCTGCCCCCTCCTGTCCCCTACTTTTCTATAGCATCCAGAGACCTGAATTCCTGTGCTGTGTATTCCAGTTAATGTCCTATTCCCCTACTTCAGCCTTAGATGCCAAAGACCCACTGAAACAAGCAATCCTACAGAGAAGAAAAAAAGAAGGTTTATTTCTCTACCCTGAATGCTACCATCCTCCTAGATCAACCAGCTCAGCATGGCTGGCTTACATAATGTCCCTCTTCTGCCCTTTCCTCAATAGAACTGCCTGCCTCAGACTCAGCACTCTGAATGAAGAAGTAGGGTTTGCTTCAGAAGAAATCTCACTCTCTGTAAAGTTTGGTAATAGGTGGCACTAGAGGCAGCTTGCCAAGCTGAGACACAGAAGAGCTTTTTGCATAGAAGACATGAAAACCTAAAAACATCTATTTTTATGTATCATAGCTGATGAGATAGGGGCCGGTTTCAAGGCTAAAGGTGATTCTAATCACCCAGGGGTTGCAGATGTGTCCCACTCTGTGTTTTTGTTTATTACAGGCTGCAGGGAGGTAAATTGCCACCTCATTGTCAGCCAATAATCACTTCCCAGGAAAAGGTAATTTATCCCCTGAAAGGGAATATTCACCACTCACCTCTCTGATTGCTCCATTGTGAATGTGACTGGTAGATTGCCATGGAAGGGGTGTTTCTGTCTTGCATAACAGCATGGCCTTCCCTGGGAGGTCATTGTGGGAGATAGCTGACTGAAGAAAGTCACAGGCAGTTGACATTTTCAGTCTCTCTCCCCTTGAAGCTTAACTTTTGGGAAAACAAGTCTTTCTTCACAAAATATTGGAGGATACTACTTCCCCCATTCAGTGGGTTAAGAAAGGGAGAGAAGGGTATATTCACCAGAATTTATACTAAAAAACCAGGTACTACAACAAGAGGAGTCAATTCCTAAGATATAAATGAAATACCTTAAAATGTACTTGAATTTCTAGTTCCCGGTTAGCAAATTGTTGCTGCAGGGACCAAAAAGCTGACAGAAGGTGCAGTAAGTACATTCTAAAAGGAGCTGATTATCTGGCCCAAAATAGATACATTAGTATTCATCCTGAAAAACTCTATGCAAAACATAGTATTTACTTCTCAGAATACAATAAAACAATTTAAATTTTTATTTATTGATTTGAGAGAGGTCAATTTGTTGTTCCACTGATTTATGCATTCATTGGTTGATTCTTGTATGTGCCCTGACCAGGGATTGAGTTTACAACCTTGGCATATTGGGACGACATTCTAACCAACTGAGCTACCTGCCCAGAGCAGAATATGATAAACTTTTTCATAGAGGAAGGGAGAGAGATAGAAATATCAATGATGAGAGAGAATCACTGATTGGCTGCCTCCTGCACGTCCCCTACTGGGGAGGGAATCAAGCCCGCAACCCTGGCATGTGCCCTTGGCCGGAATCGAACCTGGGACCCTTTAGTCTGCAGGCCAATGCTCTATCCACTGAGCCAAACCGGCTAGGGCTTAACTTTTATTCTTATACATAGCCTCTACCTCTTTTAATCCTTCTTAACTTATTTTTAAAACTATATGTGTGTACATACAAATGGTGTTATTATTTGTATTAATATATTATTTTAAAGCCTTTTCTTGTAACATCCAAACTTTATTGTTTTTGTTTTCAAAACATAGACTTTGTTTCACCAATGTAGAATTATGGTTTGTTTGTTTTCCCCAATTACAGTTGACATTCAATTGTATTTTATGTTAGTTTCAGGAGTGTAGCACAGTGGCTAGACATGTACTTAATTCACAAAGTGACCCCGCCCCCATAAGTTAAGGTCTCACCTGGCACCATACACAGTTATTACATGTTATTGACTATATTCTCTATGGAAGCAATGTAATGTGACATTTTTTCAAATGCCAATTTATAGTTTTTAATTCCTTCCCCTTTTTCATTCAGTCCTCCACCACCCTTTCCTCTGGCAACCATCAATCTCTTCTTCATATCTGTGAGTCTGTTTCTGTTTGTTTTTAAAAAAATATATTTTATTGACTTTTTACAGAGAGAAAGGAAGAGGGATAGAGAGTTAGAAACATCGATGAGAGAGAAACATCCATCAGCTGCCTCCTGCACACTCCCCACTGGGTATGTGCCCGCAATCAAGGTACATGCCCCCGACTAGAATCGAACCTGGGACCCTTGAGTCCGCAGGCCGACCCTCTATCCACTGAGCCAAACCAGTCAGGGCTGTTTCTGTTTTATTTGTTCATTTATTTTGTTCTTTAGAGTCTACATATAAGTGAAATCATATGGTATTTGTCTTTCTCTGACTTATTTCACTTAGCATAATGCCCTCTAGCTCTAGCCATGTTGTCACAAATGGTAAGGTTTCATTCTTTTCAATGGCCGAGTATTACTCCATTGTATATATGTACCATGTCTTTTTTATCTGTTCATCTATTGATGGACACTCAGATTGCTTCCATGTCTTGGCTATTGAAATACTGCTACAGTGAATATAGGTGTGTATATCCCTTTTTGAATTAGTGTTTTGGACTTCTTCAAATATATACCCAGAAGTGGAATTTCTGGGCCATATGGTAGTTCTAATTTTAATATTTTGAGGAACCTCCATACTGTTTTCCACAGTGGCTACACCAATTTGCAATCCCATCAATAGTGGTATTATGTTTTTATTTGGTTCCAATGAAGTCAAATACATCAATTCCAGCTGCTTCATTCTATAATTTGATCTATTGGGTCACTTGGTAACCTTAATATTTTCTAACATCAGCTGTGTAATTTACTAAGCATCTTTCTAGATTTCAGAGAAAAACTATAATTGTAAAATGCTCATATTGCTCTAATAGGGCAGGTTTGTTACCCATATTGGGGGAGGAATGTTAACATTTGTGTGAATACTTATGTGAGTGATCCCGTTGCCCACATGATTAAATGGGCACAAATCTGTATTTCCTTGTAAAGTTTCCACTTACTTAATTAACTGTCACATTTGATGCGCAGGATGTGACTTGCCACTTGGGGAGTGTACCCTTGGTTTTCACTTGCTCATCTTATCATCTTTGCTGGCTGGAATTTTGCTTAGAGTGTGGAAATTTTTTCTGTATTTTCTTTCTTCTCCCTCTTCAGCAATATACCTCATAGATTTAGGAGGGAAAGGTTGTAGAAACTTTTACTGAAATAAAATTGGATATTATTTTCAGATTTCAACTAGTTAGACTTTCCTGTTCCTCGCTGCCACATGTATGGTACAGGGAGGTCTCTGAACATACAGGTGGCAATGAGGTTCATGGCCACGTGCCTCTCAGATCTCCTGTTTGGGAGCATCATTGACTGAAGAACCCCGTTTCTGTTCTTCTAGATGCACCACTGCGTTACTCTGAGGCCACCCTCCCTGCAGCCTGTGAATGAATGCAGGCCCCACCTGCACCTATGATATGTGAGTTCCTTCATTGGATGCTAGCTCATGGGCTCCTATGGGCTTGGCCAGACCTCTCTTGGAATTACCCAGGAGCCCAAAATTCCTCCCACCCCAATCTCCTACCTCCTTCCCTCCTTCTCAGGAGTCAGAGCTACATCATCATCTGGAAGCTCTCCCTGCCTCTCCTGCCCCTTCCCTTCACCCCCAGTAAACCTCCTACATGTCTAACCAGACTATCTGCTGCCCAAAGGACCTGAATTAACACAAATTGCAAACTAAGCTGTGCCTCTAAATCAGCGGTTCTCAACCTGTGGGTCGCAACCCTTTGGGGGTTGAACGACCCTTTCACAGGGGTCACCTAAGACCATCAGAAAACACATATATAATTACATATTGTTTTGTGATTAATCACTATGCTTTAATTATGTTCAATTTGTAACAATGAAATTGGGGTCACCACAACATGAGGAACTGTGTTAAAGGGTCTCGGCATTAGGAAGGTTGAGATCCACTGCTCTAAATTAATTTAAAAGTTACCTTTTTTTCCTACTCTTAAAGTTATTTCTGAACATTTTTGAGTGAAGAGAGTACTAACACAGTGAAAAATTTGTTTATCCAACCCTAGCTGGTTTGGCTCAGTGGATAGAGCATCAGTCTGCAGACTGAAGGGTCCTAGGTTCCATTCCAGTCAAGGGCACATGCCAGGGTTGTAGGCTCCATCCCCAGTGTGGGGTGTGCAGGAGGCAGCCAATCAATGGTTCTCATCATTGATGTTTCTATCTCTCTCTCCCTCTCCCTTCCTCTCTGAAATCAATAAAAACATATTTTAAAAAAAGAATTTGTTTATTCATATGATTCCTTGTCTTGTATTTATAACCCAAAGAGAAGTTATATTGTTGCCTGGGATCATTTTTATTTGTGATTTTGTGGGGGAATGAAGAGGGAAAAAAAGAGAGAAACAAAGCCTTCCTCCTACCCCCCAAATTAAACCCAAACATGATCAAGAAAATGTTTCCATCTTTTGTAGTGATTTTTTAAATGTTCTGAAAGAAACATGGAAGATCCTTTTGTTAGTGTATATCCTAGAATTTAAACTCTTAAAAAATAAAATTTGGGTGGAATTCCCATGATATAAAAGTAACCATTTGAAGTGAACAATGTGGTGATATTTAGTACATTCACTGTGTTGTGCCTCCAGCACCTCTGTCTAGCTCCACAGCATCCCTGTCACCCAACTAAAACTCCTCACACATTGCCCCTCACCCCAGCCCCTGGTAACCCCAATCTGTTCTGTTTCCATGAACTTACCTATCCAGGATATTTCATATGAATGGAAGCATGCAATATGTAATGTTTGTATCTGCCTATTTTTACTTATCACCTATAATGTAATCTTTTATTCCCCAATCAAATTTATCTTTGGTAACAATGGTGTTTTCACTCTGCACAGCACCCCCCCCCCCCCCCCCCAGCATCATTTTCTTTCAAAGCATGAGGATAATGTTCATTGTATTTTTTTTCTTGTCACTACCTCACAAACTTTGCCAACAAAGCAGGAGGCGGGGGGGAGTACTGGCGGGTAGTCATTCCTCTCCTCCCACATCAGCTTGCTGCTTTCTCTCCACCCTGTATGAGAGTGACAGAGAGTGTGCTCAGAATGACCATGGAGTTTATATAACACTGTGGTGTCTGTCAGAACAAAACCAGTTCTTAATTTCCTATAGGATAAATAGATGTTTCAAGTTCCAAGGGACTTAACCAGTTATCAAGGACAAGGTCAGCAGAGGGGTAGCGGAGGTAGACCCACTGGTTTCAAAGACTGACTTGCCTTGGCCATTTGCTAAGGATATGGTAGTCAACATTACCTTGGCCACTTACTAAGGATGTAATAATTATGAACTAAATCTTAGGTCACCATCTGTAAATGTAGCTAATGATGACAGATCATGTGAGGGCAGTTCTGAATATTAAATAAAATGGGTATTGGACCCAGTTAGCGTGGTCCCTGATGGGTAGTAAGTGCTGTGTTAGCTGCTCTGTCTGTTAACTTGGGTATGGTCTATGTCAGGGGTCCTCAAACTACGGCCCGTGGGCCACATGCAAATACAAATATTGTATTTGTTCCCGTTTTGCCATTTTGTTTTTTTACTTCAAAATAAGATATGTGCAGTGTGCATAGGAATTTGTTCATAGTTTTTTTTTTAAACTATAATCCAGCCCTCCAACGGTCTGAGGGACAGTGAACTGGCCCCTGTTTTAAAAGTTTGAGGACCCCTGGTCTGTGTTATGGTGGGCTGTGGTGCAATCCGTGGTATGGTGGGCCATGGTGTGGTCTATGTTATGGTGGACTCTGATGTGGCCTGTGGTATGGTGGCCCTGGTGCGGTCTGTGTTATGGTGGGTGGTGTTGTGATCCATGGTATGGTGGGCCATTGTGTAGTCTGTGTTATGGTGGGCGGTGTTGCGATCTGTAGTATGGTGGGCACTGGTGTGGTCTGTGGTATGGTGGGTGGGCCCTGGTGTGGTCTCTGTTATGGTGGGCAGTGGTGTGATCCATGATATGGTGGGCCATGGTGTGGTCTGTGTTATGGTGGGTGGTGGTGTGATCCATGATATGGTGGGCCATGGTGTGGTCTGTGTTATGGTGGGCAGTGGTGTGATCCATGATATGGTGGGCCCTCGTGTGGTCTGTGTTATGGTGGGCAGTGGTGCGATCTATGATATGGTGGGCCATGGTGGGTCGGCTGGTTGTAGCAGCTTTGGAGTTGATGTTATTTACTAACCAGGTTGAGTGTCTCTGAAGCCAATGTGTTTTTCAAGAATGAAATCTAAGTACTGGCAACCTTCCAAGCAAAATATAGTAACTCTGCCCAAGCTGGAGAAAAGGACAACAGATAATTCCAAAATTCTGCTCTAAGTGAATGTGAAATCACAATACTGTTGTTCATTTCTTTGGTAACACTAAACAATTGAAATCCTGTCTGAAGTTGGAGCTTTAACATCTCTGGTCCTCAGTGTCTTCATCTACAAAATGGGAAAGCAATTATGCTGAGGACTTCATGGGATAGACCATGCAAAATGCTTAGGATGGTTCCTGGCATGTAGTAAATATTGTCTAATAATAATGATCCTGGTGCTGTGGCTCATCTATGCTTCTAATCCTTCACTTTATAGAAATTATTAACCTCTCTAAACATCACTAGCTGTCAAAAATGCATCTTGCCACAGACCTTTCTTTCGAATTCTCCTTTGGCCTTTCAACTGAATAGTTCTGCTCCAGTGTTCTGCTGTCACCGTAAATGTGACTTTTCCAAAGATCATATATTTGTGTGTGACCTTCTCCATCTTTAGTGTCTTATAGTGTCACCCAGCTTCAGGTTCATGCAGTGATCTTTGAATACTTCTCAATAGCTCTTTTCCCCACGTTTTTAAAATAATCTAGTCTTAGATGATCTTACCTCACAACTTCTTTATCATCTGTTTACTTCCAGTTTTATGTCCAGGGCCTCAGGCACCACCCTTCAGGACTCGATGAAGTTTCTTAGGTGGTGTTGGTGGTGATGATGATGATGGCATTGATGATATCACAGCTAATATTATGGAGCTCTTATATAAAATGTGTATAACCTCATTTAATCTTCAATAGACCTTTGATATAGATACTGTTTTCTCTATTCGAGATAAAAAAAAATTCAGGCTCAGAAATATTAAGTGACCTGCCAAGGGCATGGGACTTACATTTGATGGCATCTAGATGTGAGCCCAATCAGTGAGACTCAGATGCCTGTGTGTGAATGATTCTCATTGCCTCCCTGGCATTTCCAACTTCCTTGCCGAAGTGCTCTCCCTGCTTCTAATGCCAGTCCTGAGTGTGGGCACCAGGCTGCCAGGTTACTCTAGTGTTAGAGTATTAATAAAAGCTGTTCCCTGGCTGAACGCATTGGGGTCTGGAAGGTAGAGCATGGTACCCAAACTTAACTGGGCATCTAAATATGCTGAAATCACATATAGATTGGGTTGGTCTGTTTCTCAAAAGGAAGCAAAGAGCTGTAACGTGGAGAATGTCCCAGAAACTCCTTAAGTTGGCATTTAAGGCTCTCTTCAAGCACTCCACAGTTAACCTTCTCCAATCTTTCTCCCAGTATTCCCATTTCTACACCTCAGACTCAGTCCTACCACTTCATTCACTCTTTTACTTGCCTTACACCTCCTTCCTGCCTTCACTCCTGAAGCTTTGCTTACACCATCACCTCATCCTAAGAGACCCCTCCCACCCCTTCCCATTTTCTTTCCTGCCCAGTCTCCAAAGTTTGCCCTCTGTACCCCGCCTTTTGACATCTTTATGGATAGATTCAAGCAGAGAATGAGAGACCTTCCCTCTAACTAGCACAGATCACAGTACAAGGGTGGCACACTCAGGCCCACAGCAGCCAGACAGGAAAGATATAGGTGAAGCAGCCAGTCATCGCCATGTGGGGCTGAGAGCCCACTGTGGCCAGCGGGCCCGGTTATTCAAGAGGTGATGCAACTCTAGATATCTAAGTATTGTCCCCTTAATTTATTAGGCTGACAATTATTTACATTTAAAGAATTACCAGGAGGCGAATGAATTTATTTGGGGTCAGCCACCAGGTTTGACTTTGCTAAGGAGTATTGTCCGCAGGTATCATTTGAAAGTTGCTCAGTCTGCCTGCTAGAAGGAACTGTCTTTTTGTTTGGTCAGAGTTTCTGAGGTTCCTTGGAAGGAACTGATCTCTATTGTTTCTTTTGTAAAATTATGTTTTTAAAATAACATTTAGTGTAGAAAACTTGAGAATAAAGGAATCATCATAAATATCAAGTAATCAAAGTATGCATTATATTGAATTGGTCAAAAATGATACCTCATTTGGGTGCCACCTTCTGACCCAAAAGTGATTAGAATAAAACAAAAACAACCACACATTCAGCTAAGGTAGCAGCAACGAGTTTTATAAGCATCTGGCTTAAAACACATATTTCAATACTTATTATAGGAAATTATCAGGCAGCCCCTCAATTTCAAGTGCTTTGTGAACTAGAGATCTCCAAAGAAAATTGGACTGCTTTTCTAATCTTTTTAATATTAGAAATTCAGGTTTGAAATTAAGCTTTACAATTTTGTGAATATCCATATATTGTTCCACAGATAAATAGAAATTATTTTCATTTGGCAGTTTTAAAGCATGTAAGTGAATGAAATTTGAAGTTGATAACTTGCAATTACATTGATTTTCATTTTCCTTCTTGGGTATTCTTCAAAGTGACAATGCTGAGAGCAAATGTCACTTCATCCAAAACAGCTTCACAGCATCCTAATCGCAGCCGACAGATGTGCTGTGAGGACGTGTGGAAAGTGTTCTCCACGGAGCAGACGGAGGCTCCGCCAGCCATTAGGGTTGGTCAGCCACCCCACTTGCCTCCAAGTCCCCACGCACTTGTGCAGGGCTTGACTTTGGTTAAAGGGAAAATGTGGAGATGAGGGGTGGTGGTGATGGTATATACAGGATCCAGGGAAACTGGAGGGAACTGACAATCAGTCAAACCAGAAATGCTTCTTCTGACAGGTGTATCGGAGGCTAGAGAGTAAGTAATGAAAGAAATGACAGTAATTTAAATGTGTTTACTTAAGCGAGCAATTGCTTGAAATATGGTTGCATGGTAAAGACCTCATTACAGACCATCCTTGGCACATAAATATGATACTTGTGCCGAGGGGTAACTAATTTGCTCTCTGGGGTGGAGTGATGGGTCACTGTGGCCCTGCCTCTCTTGTGTGCATTGGACAAGTCCGACCCAGAAACAGATACTTACTCTCCGGGCTTTTTAAAATCTGCCACACCAGACACTCATTTTAGAAGCTGTTAGGTCATTATAACTTGGAAATTCTAAGCAGAAAACCTAGGTGTGAGGACAGATGACAGTGTGAGGAACTGTAGACAGAATGTGCCCCTGGGTGTTATTGAAACAAAATGCCTCACCTTGCATTTTTAATCTTCTATTTCTGACAGTGAGTCTTCAAAAGGACCATTACCTGAATCTTGTGGTAAATATCAGTAGAGTAGTAATTCTCAAACTTTGACATGGATCAGAATCACCTGGAAGGCTGACACATTAGCAGGGAGTTGAGCCCCGGACACAGAAGTTGCGATGCAGTAGGTCTGGGCTCGGGCCTGAGGATGTGCATTGCGGACACACTCCCAGCTGATGCTTATGCTGCTGGTACCACACTTTGCCAACCACATATGTAGGAAACCAATTAGTGACTCAAATAAATTGCTACAGTGAGCACCTTTACAAGGAAGATAACTTTCCAGTGCAATAGAAATCAGGGTAGTTCTCAGTTACAAACTTAGTGCCAAGGAACGCCAGTCTGGCCGAGAGCAGCCAGAGAGCTGGGGTGGGGTGGGGCGGGGGGGCGGGGAGAGAGGAGGTGAGCTTCCTGTTCAGAGAAAGTGCACAAGGGTTCCCTTTCCTCTACATCCTTGCCAGCACTTGTTGTTTGTTGAGTTGCTGGTGGTAATTTGCATCTCTCTGATGATCAGTGATGTTGAGCATGTTTTCAGGGGGGGGGGGGGGGGGGGGGGGGGGGCGGGGAGAGAGGAGGTGAGCTTCCTGTTCAGAGAAAGTGCACAAGGGTTCCCTTTCCTCTACATCCTTGCCAGCACTTGTTGTTTGTTGAGTTGCTGGTGGTAATTTGCATCTCTCTGATGATCAGTGATGTTGAGCATGTTTTCATATGTCTATTGGCCATCTGTAGGTCTTCTGTGGAGAAGTGTCTACTCGGCTCTTTTGCCCATTTTTTTAATCGGATCGTTTGTCTTCCTGGCATTGAGTTGTATGAGTTCTTTATATATTTTTGAAATTAACTCCTTATCAGATGTATCATTGGCAAATATGTTCTCCCATACAGTGGGTTCCCTTTTCATTTTGCTGATCGTTTCTTTTGTGGTGCAGAGGCTTTTTAGTTTGATGTAGTCCCATATATATATATATTTCTCCTTAGTTTCCCTTGCCCTAGGACAGCGATGGCGAACCTTTTGAGCTCGGCGTGTCAGCATTTTGAAAAACCCTAACTTAACTCTGGTGCCATGTCACATATAGAAATTTTTTGATATTTGCAACCATAGTAAAACAAAGATTTATTTTTTTGATATTTATTTTATATATTTAAATGCCATTTAATAAAGAAAAATCAACCAAAAAAATGAGTTCGCGTGTCACCTCTGACACGGGTGTCATAGGTTCGCCATCACTGCCCTAGGAGATACATCAGCAAAAATATTGCTACAGGAGATGTCTCCACAAGTCTGAGTTTTTACTGCTAATATTTTCTTCTAGGATTTTTATGGTTTCTCAACTTCATTTAAGTCTTTTATCCATTTTGAGTTTATTCTTGGGTATGGTGTAAGTTGGTGGGTCTAGTTTCATTTTTTTTGCATGTAACTGTCCAATTTCCCAGCACCATTTATTGAGGAGTACTGTGTGTTCCTTGTCATATCAGTACGATTAGTGTGCTTCTTTGTTGTTGTTTTTTTCTCTGATGTGGTTAGGAATATTTTACATGTCCAAAGAGTCTGTTATGTTAGCAACTTAATTGATCATTTTTCTATGCTATAATAACAGGTTTTTGCTTAGAAGGTGATGTCCATTGCTGAGCAATTAGAGCAAGAGGAACATTTAAAAGCTGCACAGTGCAGAAGGAGGGAGAGGCATGGAGCATAAAACTAGACTCTGCTAATAGGTTTTTACTTAAATGATTTCTGGGATTGTTTTTTGTTTGTTTGGGTTTTTTTTTTGCCCTAGTGCAGAAGCACTTCATAGCTTTGTCATCTTTCCCAGCATTTGTCTGAAATGTTGTGTTTACTTGGGGAATGAATAACATATTTTTTCCATTTTTAAAACAATTGTCTATCTGTTGAATGTGCTGAGGGGGCAACCATGGTTCAAAGTGGTGTAATTTTTTTCTCGTCGTTGTTGTAGTTTTTAGATTTTGTAATTATGTTCCATATTGATTAAAAATGAAGTTAGCACTTGGCAATTTTATGTGAGTAAAGCCTGCTTTATCCTTGCATGTTTTGTTAATTCCCACTATAACATCAGAATCCAAGCAAGAAATATTGCTCATTTTCTTTCCATATGTCGAAGCTCGGGATTCCTTCTGAAACATTTAATTCACATCTTAAGATAGAAATATATCATACACATCAGAATTTACTTCTGCACCAAAGAAATCACTTCTATTTATTCAATGAAGTCTATTATTTATTAAATAATTGATTTGAGCCCTAACCGGTTTGGCTCAGTGGATAGAGCATCGGCCTGCAGACTGAAAGGTCCCAGGTTTGATTCCGGTCAAGGACATGTACCTTGGTTGTGGGCACATCCCCAGTAGGAGGTGTGCAGGAGGCAGCTGATCGATGTTTCTCATCGATGTTTCTAACTCTCTATCCCTCTCCCTTCCTCTCTGTAAAAAATCAATAAAATATATTAAAAAATAATTGATTTGAAAATAAGATGGCAGTACTTACATGCTGTCATTTATTTTTGCCATAGTACAGTGGGGCCTTGACTTACGAGTTTAATTTGTTCCGTGACGGAGCTCATAACTCAAATTACTCGTATGTCAAATCACTGTGACATTCGCTGCGCCAACTAGCGGTGGGATATCTGAAGCTGGCTCATAACCCGAATTTTTTTGAGCTTGCAACTCAAAGCAAAAAATCAGCTGAGAGACGGCTCGTATCTCAAAAAAAACTCGTTAGTCGGGACACTCGTAAGTCAAGGCCTCACTGTATTTTATTTTATTTTTTAATATGTATTATTATGGTTGACAGTGTTATAGATGTCTCCCATTCCCCCCCCTCCTTTATCTCCCTATGTCCAGCCCCTGCCCACTCCTCCAGGTCTTCACCACCCTATTGCCCGTGTCCATGGGCTACACATATAAGTATGTAAGTTCTTTGGTTTCTCTCTACTCATCCCCCCATCCCCACATCGAGGTATATCAGTCTGTTCCATGCCTCCATGCTTCAGGTCTTATTTTGTTGGTCAATTCATTTTGTTCTTTAGATTCCACAAATATGTGAGATCATGTGATATTTGTCTTTCTCAGATTTGGCTTATTTCACTTAGCATAATAGTCTATAGGTCCATCCATGCTGTCCCAATGGGTAAGAGATCCCTCTTTTTTACAGCAGCCTAGTACTCCATTGTGTAAATGTCCCACAGCTTTTTTATCCACTCATCTACTGATGGGCACTTGGGCTGTTTCCAAATCTTAGTTATTGTAAGTAATGCTGCTATTAACATAGGGGTTAGTATTTAGATTATTGTGTTCAACTATTACTAAGATTGTGGAGCCTACCTTCAAAAATACAAGCATTTTCTTTTGCAACAAGACCAGTGATGCTTGACATTTTCTTCTATTGGTAATGTTAATAAAGTCTTAGGGCAAAGTAGTAACATGTGGACATAGCATTTTGTAAGGTTTTAGAATACACCTTTAATGGAAGAAAATGCTGAAAAATATTGACTACCATCCTATGTGCATATATGTATGCCCATGACTGAGCCGTACGTGGTAATGCAGTAACTAAAAGTGCAGTAAACTATTAGACATTAACTACTGTGTGTTTGCTTTTCTTTTTCTTTACTATTGTGAAATAAAAATGCATTATTGTGCTCTTGCATGGGTACAGAGATACCAAATCCTTACATTGTAATTGGATTTCATTTTGTTGATAGTTTCCTTTGCTATGCAAAACTTTTTAGTTTCATTTGTTCATTTTATTTTTTATTTCCCTTGCCCAAGGAGATATATCAGAAATAATATTGCTATGAGAAATGTCTGAGATTTTACTGCCTATGTTTTCTTCGAGGATTTTTATGTTTTCAAGTATAACATTTAAGTCTTTAATTATTTTGAGTTTATTCTTGTGTATGGTATAAGAATGTGGCCTAGTTTCATTTTTTTTTTTACATGTGTCTGCCCAATTTTCCCGGCACCAGTTATTAAATACACTGTCTTTACCCCACTGTTTATCCTTGCCTCTTTTGTCAAATATTGATTGACCAAATAGGTTTGGGCTTATTTCTGGACTCTCTAATTCTGTTCCATTAATTTATATGTCTGATTTTATGCCAGTACAATGCTGTTTTGATTACTATGGCCTTGTTGTATAGTTTGATTTCAAGTAGCATGATAGCTTCAACTTTGTTCTTCTTTGTCAAGATTGATGAGGCTATTTGGGTCCTTTTGTGGTTCCATATAAATTTTTGTATTATTTGTTCTCGTTCTGTGAAATGCGCCATTGGTATTTTGATAGGAATGGCATTGAGTTAATCACAACAAATCCACTTCTGGGAATATATACAAGGAAATCCGAAACACTAATTTGAAAGAAAAATGCCCTGCTGTGTTCATTGCAGCATTATTTACAATATTCAAGATGTGGAATCAACCCAAGTACCCATCAGTAGATGAGAGGATAAAAAAAGCTTTACACAGTGGAATACTCCTTGGCCATAAAAAAAGAAGGAAAGCTCACCTTTTGTAACAGCATGGATGGACCTAGAGGGTATTATGCTAAGTGAAATAAGCCAGTCAGAAAAAGACAAATGCCATATAATTGCACTTATATATGGGATCTAATGAACAAAATGAACAAACAAGCAAAATAGAAATAGACTTATATAGAGAGAACAGACTGACAGTTGTCAAAGTGAAGGGGTAAAGGGGGTGAAAAAGGTGAAGGGAAAAAGTACAAATTGGTAGTTGCAGAATAGCTACAGTGATGCAGCATGGAGAATATAGTAATGATGTCGAAATAATGGGGTGTGTGGCAGGTGGGTGCTTGGGGCAGCGGGGGGACCACTCTGTAATAGAATGTGCATGGTTTTCTGGTCACTTTGCTGTACATCTGAAACTGGTGTGGAATGCTATGTAAACTGTAGTTGAAAAATTAAGAAAATAAAAATTTTAAAAATGTAATTGAATTTTTTCAAAGACAAAGGACACTTTAATGCCATTACCTTAACACCACTTGGTTATACTTTATGCCATCATCTCTGTTGTGACCTCCATCTTTAAGAGCTATGAAAGTTATTATTATCATATAGGTAATAAGTACCTATAGAATTTTTTAAACCTTTCTCTAAAATGATAAGGCAATTTTGACATAAGGGTTCCAGAAAATAGTACTGTGAAGATGGTCACATTCTGCCTTTTGGTCATCCATGTCTTTTGATAGTGAGAACTTGATCCAAGAATAATTAAATACGAATTAGGGAGACTAGATGAATAAGGATTGAACAAATAACTAAATAACTTATGATGAAAAATACTATTTTTACTTGCAAATTGACCTCTTCACCCTCTACCAGTGGTTCTCAACCTTCCTAATGCCACGACCCTTTAATACAGTTCCTCATGTTGTGGTGACCCCCAACCATAAAATTATTTTTATTGCTACTTCATAACTGTAATTTTGCTACTGTTATGAATCCTAATGTAAATATCTGATATGCGGGATGCATTTTTCAGAGGCCGTGACTCACAGGTTGAGAACCACTGCGAGTCTAAACAGTGAGAATGTCTTTGTCTTTCTTAAGCTTGACATCTGTGAATAGACAGTGGAGTACAGAGGAGACTTTTTTTTTTTTTAAAGCAGCTCATGCCCATGCGACATGTAAGTCCCTGAATAATCAAGTTAGTGATAGTGATGATACATGGCTTTGGGGCATGATTCTCAACCTTGGCGTTATTGACATTTGGGGCTGGATAATTATTTGTTGTCAGGGGGCCTCCCTGTGCATTGTAGGAGGCTTCGCAGTATCCCTGACCTCTCCCACTAATGCCAGTAAGACCCTCCTCTTCACTGTGAAAACCAGGAGTTTCAGCAGACATTGTAAAATACCCTAGGGGTGCGGGAGGGGCAACGTTGCCCCTTGGTTGAGAACCACTGTCCTAGAGATTTGGGATACGAGTGGCTAATTCAAGGTTCCCATGATTTATTTCTTATTATCAATCCCAATCATGACTGGCAAGTCATTACAACCTCTCTAAGATGAGATCTGACTCAGTGGCCATAGCTGCAAAAAACTGCATCACTCTGGACTCATGGAAGCTCAAGGAATTCACCGGAAAGTGAGCACACAGAGATCCCTAGTCCCTACCCACTTTTCCATCAGTGCACATTCCTATTACTCTGTTTTCAGGGCCTATTCATTTTAGTAATGCCACTCAAATGGTTTCAAATTGCAGCAGATAATGGAGAGTCTACCTACTAAGCAGAGTTCATTTCTTCCTAGTGAATGAAAATGCAAAAGGAGAAATGTCACTGTAGATGCTTGTGCGCTGCCGAATTTGATTTGACAAGTTAATCATGACATCAGCAAGAGCTCTGCGGAGTACAGCCGAGTGGAGGCAGCGTCAGGGGAAGATGATTGCTAATGATAGCTGGCGGCCTGATTTCTCATTCTCTGCCTAATTCCAAGTGCGTGTTGTGCTTGATGTGCGTGTCATTTAGAAATTTAGACCAGACCAGATGCTGCGTTTGATATGCTGTATACAATTCTGTTTGCTGTACAAAAGGCCTGTTGGAGTCGGGGCACCAGAAATGATTTCTAAGTGAGGAGAGAAACTCTGATTAGATTACTGAGTTCCATCAGGAAAAAATATGGAGCTGTTATCAGTGGCATGGTTGTTTACTTAACAGGGAAAAAGAGGAGTGATATTCAGACAATATGTTTTCACATAGGTAAATCCACATTTTAAAAAAATGGTATTATAGGGAAGGCAGGGCTGGGGGGGTCAAGGGGAAGAGATGAACCTGGGAATTTATATGCATATAAGCAGAGCCCATGGACACAGACAATAGTGAGGTAAAGGCCTGGGGTGG
>NW_005360187.1:4937525-4957602 GCF_000412655.1 Myotis brandtii | reverse complement strand
TAATACTTTTAACAATAAAGATAAATTTTTAAAAATGACATTATCTATATTACTGATTTGTAGAGTATTTCCTGACTTAATAAGACTGTTTCTTGGACAAAACTAGATTGTTATTAGGGATTATATTAAAGACTTTAACTCTAAGTGCCTGGGGGAAATACTTATTTCATGCTTATGTTGAAATGGCCCATGGAAGGCATGAGTGATTTCTGAGATGTGTTTTAGATACTTGGCAGTGTTGTATTGATGTTAACAGAAGGTCTTTTTTTGGCATACGTGTCTACCACTCCCCAATTTTATGTCTCAGAGAGACATCACTCTTCCAA
This sequence comes from Myotis brandtii, assembly GCF_000412655.1. Taxonomy (NCBI): domain Eukaryota; kingdom Metazoa; phylum Chordata; class Mammalia; order Chiroptera; family Vespertilionidae; genus Myotis; species Myotis brandtii. The sequence goes on along the minus strand of NW_005360187.1, from coordinate 4,957,276 downwards.
GCGCTGAGAAGTTTCCCTGTGCTAGGAAGCCAATTCAAGTTGACCAGTGTTGGCATATGACCCCACATCTATTGGGAGGGTCTTGATTTAAACCCTGGTCAAGGAAACAAGTTAGGAAATGTTACTCTAGGCCACAGCTGCCCCAGGATCTGTATTCTTGCTAAGATAGTAGCTGTTGAGTCACATGTGGCTGTTGAAAGCTTGAACTATAGCTAGTGTGACTAAGGAATGGAAGTTTTAATTGATTTATTTAGTTCAAGGTAAATGTAAAGAGCCACTTGTAGCTACCAGGTGTGATATGGACAGCACAGCTGGAGGCTTTGAGAAACACTTTAGGATCAGGGATTGCAGTCACCCTGATCGTTCTGAACAGACCTCTCACAGTTCCAGAGCAGTTATCACAGCCTCCAGCCCCTAGGCTGCCCACTTGGACAGAAATGAATCATGGTTGCATAGTCCAGCAATCCTGTTAGTTAGGGTTGCAAAAGTCTGATTTATAGGCCAATATTAAACAGAGCTTCTCTGATATTGAAAGAGAAGAGGAGTCAGGGCAGACAAATACTTTGAAATCCACTCTCTTCCCTATTCTTTGATATTATATCTATGCATTGGAATAGAACCTTTTAAGTTTTTTGTGTTTTGTGTGTAATCCTCTTTTCCCCCTTATATTCTCCACTAAGCAATTTAACACACCTCTGCTAAGTTGGAGAAGAATCTTCAGGACTAATCACAGGAACAGAATACAGAGTGGGGCAAGAGTGGGTTTACTGTTGTGAGTGCATGAAATACAGTTTATTCCTTGTTTTATTGTTTATTAAATATTGTGTTATTTTCCAAATGAATAACTGTAAGCCTACTTTTGCCCGCCTTGGATTTGGCAGAGTGGGATATTTATGTATGACATGAAGCACCAAGGTGTCATCTATGAACTCTCTGGTCATGTTATAAATCATGGGATTTCAAAGGATGCAAGGTCCTTGGTCCTGACAGTAAGTGCCAGAAGCCATTCTTTGTGGCTCCTCTGTTATGTGGTTGCCATCTGGCTGGGATGAGGACCTGGGAAGTAACTGGAGGTTAAAAGGCATTTGAGTTCGTGAAGCCTTCAGCTTTGACTGAACCGAGGCATGGCCAGTCCCCCATTCTCTGGTGGACAACATCTGACGAATGAGTCAGCAAGAAAACTCTCTCCATCTCTGCCTTAGCAGGTCAGAAAGCTCAGAGAGGTGGGAGACTGGCAGTGATGATAATTGATATTTGGTTTGTATTTATATATCTAAAAAGCTGAAAAACGATTATGCAAACAACCAACTAAAGGTTGTCATGTCTAAAGCATGTAAATAGTCACACTGGCACTCCTCTTAAGCCTTTAAAAATATTTTAAAATTTAAACTTTATCCTCTTTTTTTCCAACAAGGTTATACAACCTTGAGTAGTTACTCTAAGTCCCAGTGTTCTCATTGTAAAAGGAAAATAACGAGAGCACCAAACCCTTAGGAGTGCTGTGAGACTTAAGTGAGACAGTAAATGTATAGATTCAGCATAGTACATGGACCACATAAATTACTTCACAAATTGTGGCTATTGTTATTGATTTGCTGCTGTTGCATATTGTAACAATTATATATATTAAGTAAAATACAGTATTGTAAATCCAAATATACAGAGGCCTAGAGATGGTACTGATAAAGGAATATTTAAGTAGGATTTTTTCTCCCAGCCTAGGGATTTTTTTGCAATGCACATCAATCTCCCTTAATTTTATTTGTTTTGTAGATTAAGAGTTTCCTAACCAGATGTTCTGAAAGCCGGGCACATTCTTACCTCTCAAAAGTGGCTCTTTAAAATGAACCAGATGGTTTATTATGACAATAAGTAGGCATATCTTTAAGGTTTTGTCCGATTACACAAAATCAGGCTCTAATGACTTAAAAATATTTATGGTTATTTTATTTTTATTGATGACCTGCCCTGAATGCTGGAATAAACACATGACAAATGATGTCCTCCTGTTGAACCAACAGTATTCAGTGTTCCAGTTATGGAAAGAGAAAAGTATCTCTAACTTATTAAGTTCAAGTGTTAAGATTATTAAAATATAGTTATTTAAGAAAGATTACATAGTATGTATTTTCATATTTAATTAATGTTCCAAATTATCGACATTGAGTATCTAAGTGTCTAGGTTAATTAGATTAACTCTTTCATTCATTCACTCAGTTACAGCAATATTTGGGGAAAGGTTTGATTAATTTGACCTATTTCATTTAGAAATTTGGATTCTGATTATGATAATTATCTTGGAAAAAATGCTTCTCTTTTTTGGGGTAGAAGGATGTATTTAAATTTAGATTATTCCTTATGACTTAAGGGTGCCTGTGCATTAATGTGGAAAATGATGTTAGGATAAAATCTTGAACAATTAGGGATAAGTATCTAAAACTCAATTAACCTTTAGCAGTTCACCCCCAGCAGTAACATGCTCTCGTTTTCTCTGTGGGGAAGTAAGTGGATTCTTTATCATTGCACAACCAAAGACAAAGTCAAACTCTGAAAGACCGGTTTTAGCCGGGGCACATGAGCAGGTCTCCAAGGATTGGGAATGTGTGCCACCTACTTCACTTGCAGTGTTTTCAATAGGTTATATTTTCCTCCTGTTAGTGCTCTATTTTTATGAAGCCATGTTAAATCTATCTTCAACTTATTCTGTGATCATGAAATGAACTTCCCAACCTGGGCCTCAAGGCCAAGATTTATGTAATAATCACCATGATTTCCGCATTATTTGCATAGCCAGCGTCTATGGAGGTCAGGCATTGCTAACAATATTCAAAGACATTTTTCATTTTGAAAAGCAAAATATCACCCCATCTTGGAATTACCTCAATAGTAAATGATTTTTATCATATCAGTTTGACGTGTTAAGTCTGTGTAGGTTGTTCTGTACTTTTGACAATTTCTTTGTTTAAATTATTGCCTCACTGTAATAGTAGGACTTGGCAGAAATTCCCTAGTATTTCAACCTTAGAATGATTAAATGTCTACAGACCTATAAGAGGCATGAAAGTGCGAACGTGCCCTTGTAATCTTGGTTTGTAAGCTTTACCTGGTAGGCCTCCTGCAAAGATAGCACACACCAGAAGACAATTTAGACATCTTATCATTGAACACTTCTCTATAACTCTTCAGAGTGAACTTATTTGGCTCAATACTATGGGTTTTTATAATAAGAGTCCCCACATTGCTTCATTTATTCCAAAATATTGGTGCAATGAGCTGTTTTTATATATTTAGAACATTGATCCATGAATTTATGTAACACGTGTGGATTATTCAGTGTTTATGTGTTCCCCCATCACCACCCCATGTTCTCTTGGGTTGAGAATTAGAGGGAAGGGTTCTCACTAGCATCATCTATTAAAATTTCTAAATGGAAGTACTTTGGCTTTCTTGGTTGCAAGCATTTGAACTGTGCTCACCTTAATGGTTCTTCTCAGGATGAGCTATCCTAGTATATGCTTCTCTTGGGTGCAGTGTGCCTTAGAGCCTTGGATTTTAGTTATCTTGTGTACTTTTCCAACTTTGAGCACAGTCTGGGCATTCAGTGAAGAAGGACACTGGAACTGAAGGGCGGACCTATGTATGGAGAGATGCATAAATGGAAAGATGAACAAACTAGCTAAAGAATGAGCAAACTAAGCTTATGTCCCAGGACCACCGTTCTTCTCAGGAATTCACGGGAGGTATTAAATATCCAAACTCCATACTGTATTATGCCAAGTGGACAAAGAATAAACTAGTGAGCATTTGCCTCTGGAGAAGGTAACATAGTTGGAAGGAGTGAAGAAAATTAGCTCTCTGATCTGAGGATAAGATGTTTATTTAAACTAGGGAGGGGTGGGTTCCTGTGCCAACTTTCTCACACCATCCTGAGCTAAACTGTGAATTTGTTTTGCATTGAATTTTTTTTTTCTTTTTCAGGAGTGGCATCCTTTTCACAGCCAGTACAGCTTTTAGAGCAAAATAGAAGCCTTTTCTCAAGGCGTGTGCATGTGTGTGTGTGTGTGTGTGTGTGTGTGTGTGTGTGTGTGTGTGGTTGTTTAGGAAAAACCTATGGCAATTGCCTTTTCCCGCAGATTTTGATAATTCTGGGCAGCTCTGTCTGCACTTTACCAGGAAATTCACACCTTGTAAACAACCAGTGTTCTGATTTTCTTACATCAACCTTTGCTGTTCACATAACCAAAACATCTGCTATCATGTGATTAAAATAATGAATGTTTTATTTAAATGATAAGTCACTCAGTCGACATTAAATGATAAGTCATTCAGTGGACAGTTCTTGGAGTAGGCACTCTGGATGAGGTGTGGAATATCATAGTGGGATCAAGACAACCTTGATAGTTTAGTGGGGAAGATGGCCCTTAAGCAAATAATTATAAACACTGCATAACTGCCAGTGTGCAAAGTGCTAGACAGGAGACATAGCAATACTAATACTAATACAGAATACTAATTAAATTAAAAAACAGGCTTTGCCTGTGATTTTGTATGGTAATCACTAACCATGTGTGGCTATTTAAGTTAATTGTATTTAATTTATTTTTATTTAAATGTATTTAATGTAATTCAAGTTAAATAACATTAAAAATGTACTCCCTTCGTCATAGAACCATATTTCAGGTGCTCCGTAGTCACATGCGGCTGCCACATTGGACAACACAGCTAGACCCTCCAGCCGTGCAGACGGCCCTGGGCAGCATCGCCGCTGAGGGCTCTGAGAGGCTCTCTCTGCAAAACAGGTGTCTGAACTTGGACGTGACAGCCGAGCAGCCTCTGGCCAGTGGGAAGAGGGGTAGGAAGGAGAACAGGCCGGCAGAGGAAAGCTCTAGCAGAGGGAAGTAACTGAACTAAACTGGAGCTACTGTGTTCCCAGAATGCTATTGTTCTGTTCCATGCAGACCCGTTTCAGAAGTGGTATCGGGTATTGATGCTCTCAGTGTTACTGTAACCATGTAAAACCAAGTCTTATTACGCTTCTGTGGAAGTATAGTGGTCCATTCGAACAACAATGAGTCTGGATCCAAAACAGTTGAAAAGCATTTTTAAATCGTTACTATGTGTGTGTGTGTGTGTGTGTGTTTTCATAAAAGAATAAAGAATTCTTTCATAACATAAAGTGAAATCTTTTACCATCTCTCTCCCTTCATTCACCATCATACACCACTGCTACTCTTAGAGTTTCTCCTTTCTTCTCCCAGAATCCCAAATGTCTTACAAATATTCTCCAATTCAAATTTTTATCATGTTCATTTACTTACCCTGTTGCTCATTTTTAATTTTTTCTGATAGCCTCTTATCTGGCTATTGGACAAGAGCTTATACAGTGAGTAGCAATCTCTCTTTCTTAATAGACTTTTTCAGCAAGACACTGCCACTCAGCTATTATCACATCTCAACATAAGGAAACATTCTAAATGCTTATGGGAAGGTTGATTATGCTATTTGATCTTGACTTTGGGCTCCACAGGTTTTAAAATCAAGTTGGTATTTTGATATAGTAGATATTTTTAGCTTCATGCTGGAATTCCTTTTCTATAAATGCCATTATTTTGCCCAAGATGCTATGTTGTGGGCAAACTAGTGAGTGGGTTTGCTTATTTTTTTATGTAAAAATAGCTCCTTAACACATTGGAGGTAAAAAAGCTAGGTTGGAAGACCCTACTAGCCATACCTTTCAATTTCCAAAGTCTGTGATTACAGCTCACATAGACATATTTTTATTTTTATGTTCATATTAAACATGTGCTAGCACTGCCCTGGCTGGGCAGCTCAGTTGGATGGAGCGTCATACTATACACCAAAAAGTGGCAGGTTCCATTCCTAGTCAGGGTACATACCCAGGTTATGGGTTTGATCCCCAGTCAGGGCACATGTGGGAGACAGCCAATTGGAGTTTCTCTCTCACATTGATGTTCCTCTCTCTCTTTCTCCCTGCTCTCCCTAAAAATCTATTAAAGATCATTTTTTAAAAAGATGTTCTATCACTGAATTTAATATTTTAGTCCAATTTAATTACGTAGAGTAAAATTGAGCAAAACCTTATGGAATTGCGTTAGCAAGGAAGCCAGTTAATTTTGAATCAGTAGAATGATGATTAAATATAGGATTGGCAAAAGTAGGTTTATAGTTATGAGTACAGGGAGCACAGTTTATCCTGGTATTATTACTTACTAATTATTGTTATTTTCCATACAAACAACTGTAAACATACTTTTGCTCACCCCTGTATTGTTGAAGAAATAGGAACTTACCACTATCTTTTGTTTGTTTGTTTTAAAACTTTATTATTGAAAGTATTACATATGGGGACTTACCAGTTTCAATTGCAAGAAGGTAAATCCGGGCTGTGTTGCCTAACACACATTGTTAATCGGTGTCTTTAAATGACTAGGTAAGAAGTGTTTATAGTTATACTATGAGTTGTCCTCTGGTTAAGTTCCTAAAAAATTTGAGATTGATTGAAATATTTGTTGGCTTACTTCCTCCAAAAGTTTTAAGCATCTGGCAGGGTCACACTTTATTTATGTATTATGGATGAAAAAATAATTAAAATTTATGAGCGTATTTCAGTATCACGTACATTTCAAAAGGAACCAAAATCATGAATTTTTCAAAAATTAAGTGTTATAATCCTCACAAGGATAGTCACCTTGTATTGCAGCCTCTACCTTCTATGTGGCTTATATCCTTTCACTTTTCTCTCCTTCCTGAATCACCAGGATCACTTATTTAGATAATAAACTCCTAATTAGCTTCTCTGCTTCCAGGCCCACTGCCTTTACCTAGTCTCATTTGAAATAGAGATTTAGAAGAGACAATTTGGTTAGAGGTTCAAAGCTGGGGGAGTTCCATTGAGTTGTACCCTGCTTCCATTGCAGTTGTACTCTGTGGTGTTTTCTCCAGTAATTAATGGACACTATGGAGATAATCGCTGTCTTCTCACCATCACCAAGAAGTGCCCGGTCTGTCCACTGAGCCAAGTGATTGGTTGAAACTCTCAACCTGATCTTGTCCATTTCCTGCTTCAAAAACCTTTGATGGCCTCCCATTTCCTTTAGCATAAAGGTTTAAAGTATTAAGGTGGCCCCTGAGCTCCTATGATGGAGGCCCTGCTAATTTTCTGATTAATCTGCTGTCATTCTGCCTTGCTGTCTGTCCTGCCACCGCAGGGCCTGTCTTTTTCCCGCAGCCTAGTAAGCTTCCTCCCATTTGTTTCTGTCCTGTCAATCTAGAAGTTCACTGAGTCCTCCCTGTTCTTTAGGTCTTAGTTTAAATGCTACTTTCTCAGGTCATCCTTCTCCAATCCATTCTCACCCACTCTCAGCACCCACAGACTAAGATAGACCATCCCCGTCTTCTCTCTCATCACAATGAGCAGACTAGCAATCAGATCACTACAAGCTTAATTAAAGAAGTTTATCTACCTTCTCTGCTAGACTAGAAGCTCTTGGAGGCAAGGGCAGGGGCTAGACCAGGGGTGGGCAAACTTTTTGACTCGAGGGCCACAATGGGTTCTTAAACTGGACCGGAGGGCCGGAACAAAAGCATGGATGGAGTGTTTGTGTGAACTAATATAAATTCAAAGTAAACATCATTACATAAAAGGGTACGGTCTTTTTTTTTTAGTTTTATTCATTTCAAACGGGCCGGATCCGGCCCGCGGGCCGTAGTTTGCCCACGGCTGGGCTAGACAGTTTATATTAGTAACCCTATCAGCCAAAGCTGTGTCAGGTGCATAAAAGGCATTTTTGAAATATTTAATTAAACAAATATTGAATAAATAAACAATACAATTTGGAGACACTTTGAAATTTTGATTTGATAGGTTGTAGAACGGAAACAGGTTCTTCTCTATTTGATTATGAAACCCAACACTAGCAAATTTAATTCTTCCCTATTGACTTAAATCTTTGATTTCCACTCTAAATGTACTGAATTCAATATCAGAGGAAACTTTAATTTCAGAGGAAGTGCACTGATTGTATCACCTACCAAATGTATTTCTTAAAAAGTCTGTGGGAAAGCAGGAGCCACAGATAAGGAAGGAATAAAAGACATCCGAAAGCATACTGAGAATGAAGATAAAAGAGGCAGCTTGTGAAAAGAGGCTAATGCATATTGAAGTAGATGCCACTAACTTCATATAATTTTGCTGTCAGGAAGCCAAGAGCTTTGGGGTGTTTGTTCATGGAAGCAGGTGGACCTGACTTTGTTTTCGTGACTCTTTTGGTCTTGGACCAATAATTTAGAATCTAGGTGTGGACATGTGTTAGAGGTGAAAGGAAGGAGGGAGGGAGGGAGGGAAAGGAGACCAAGAGGAGAAAAGACAAGTAAAATGAGGTGGAGATAAGCAAATGGACCCATGACATTAAATTGATCCTTTGACATGATGTTCTAAGTAGCTAAGTCATGGATGCGCCACGAGCATAGAGTAATCCTCCACTAGTGTTCTGTGGAGTAACAGGTATTTCTCAGGGAAAGACACAGCTGGTGGTGAAGCCGCCATGGTCTCTGCTTAGGTATGTGTGGAAGGATGATTTAAATAAAGCGTAGCAGGTCTTTTCATTTTTTGAGTTTTCAGAGAAAGAGTAGAATATTTGGCAGTTCCCAGGCTTGCTAGGCTGGAAAACAGCATTTCCCGGACCCTGGGCCCTAACACTTCTGTGCAGGTGCCATTGGGTAAAACTAGAGGAAGCGTTTAAGCCACCCCAGTCATAACTCCCTAGATAGAGACTTATGTCATGGAGATCCCTCCTCTTAACAACTCTTTTATAAGCTCAAGGGCCTTGTGGAATAAAAATATAGGAATTGTGACTAGCAGGCCTTGCCACATTTTCTGTAATCATGAGGATTCTATTGTGAAAATAAATTAGAATTGTAATGGGGTAGGTATAGAAACCTACCTTTAATTTACCCGCTAGGTAAACATTTTAAGTTAAAAATAAAAAGAAAACACACTGCTAAATCAAGATTATGTTCCCAAATAACCAGCCATTGCTCTTTATCTCCCCTCACTATCCCTACCCGCTCCTACCTTTGCAAATGACCTGCAACTAATTTGTGAATCTTCATCTATCTGGGTAGGTTTTTCTTTTCTTTTATGTATTTTGGAAATGGTGCTACAGTTTTATTGTATTTCATAAATGAAACTGTAGAAGAGAATGATAGCTTTAATATTATAAATTATTATTGCAATAAGATTGGAAAATAGAAGGAAGGGCCCTGTAGCAACTGCTGCATCTTCTTAGTTAAAAACTGCCGCCTCCAAGGACGCAGTCGGTGTGCCTCCCGTTATGCCGGGCCGCTGTGATTTAATCTTCCCGGTTCCCTTTGAGCAGGTTTACTACGCTCAGAAATGCATCTTAATAGAGATTTTATTAGGAAGCATGACCTCTGTTTCCCTTGCAAATGATTCTAATACCATTTTGATTTGAATCCTTGACTGTAAAAACTGGAAGCAGCCTTAGAAACAGGCTGGTCTTACTCTCTCAACAGGAAGCTGGTGTCACAGCAAGAGCAGACCTGGGCCTTCTTGCAGGAGTTGTGTTGTGCTTCTCCTTCTCCCCACCTCCAGGCTGCCTCTTCTGTGTGAGGAGGCAGTTAACACCCACCTCGCAGGGTTACCCTGAGACTAAAGGAGAAAATGCATGTGAAACACTCATCACACTGCTCATACGGAGTGAATGCTCATTAAGTAGATTAATATCATTTGCATCATCCGCTACTCAATTATTTCTATGGAGCCTCTATATGGGCTTTGGGAAAGGCATCTGTCCTAATGGTGTGGACCCATCCCGAGCTCCTCATGTCACCCTCAGTCGTCACTGACAGTGTACAGTAAGGTATTCCACTAGTACAGTGCATTCCAAGGCTGCCTCCCTTATAAAATGGGTGTTCAACCGAAACACAAGCTCAAGGTAAAAAAATGGAAGGTGATTCTTAAAGTCTAGATTTACTAAAGATACTCATTTGAGCAGATCCAAACACTTAGGTTGCCAGTACAAATATCTTAAAATAATTATTGAAAAGTCAAAATTACTTTCCAAAACACTACCACAAAATGGGCAAAAAATCTTTAACACCTCCTACCTCTGGATTGTTTCAGTTTTTTAAAAAAATGTATAACTATACACTCTATCCCTGCCTAGATAGACACTGTACTATATATGTGATTGAGCTAAAGATGATATAAAATTGAAAACTCACTTAGTCATATTTTAGAGAAAGAAGGAAAAAAAATATAGGCTGGAGGTAGAAGCTGGTGATGACGATAACTAGATGGTTTTTGTATATTTTAAGGAGCCGGTTGTCATGACGCTGTTCGTTTCAGCAACTTCAGCCACAGCTGCTGGGCAGCTCCACACTTCAGACTGTTTATAGCAGCTTCAGGGCACCCTCTGTGCTTATTGGGACTCCATATTTCTCTGCAACTCATCCATCTGTCACCCAGCATTTATTGGAGGTCCCCTGTGGGTGAACATCGTGCTAGATCAGGGTGCGTGAAGATACAGTTGTAACATTTCTTTTTCACTAGGTGGTTACAGTCTAGTAGGGGACCAACAGGTCATTTCAGATGTAGTTGAAGAGCTGGATGAGGACACACAGAGGACAGAGGAACCAGCTACTCTCCCTTAGAACTCTGAGGAGGAGAGGTTTCCCCTCAGTCTCAGCAATGAGCAGCAGTTTAATGGCCAGCAGATGACCGATCTGTGCAAAGGCTTGAGGTCCTAAACCCACATGATCCATTCAAGCGACTTTGGTGTGGCTAGAATGCACATTATCCCAGAAGAGACGTGGGACAGAGGCAGGAGAGATGGGAGCAGCCAAAGCATTGTGAACTTCATTCTGGAGCTGTCTGGGGCCTATTTGGTGGGTTTTAAAATAGGGAATGATGTGGTCAAGTTGGTGTTTTAAGAAGAGATTCAGGAGCTGTGTTGTAGATAGATGGAAGGGGCGAGGCAGTTTGAAAGCTGTGGGACTAGATTTTGTGAGCAAGGAAAAAAAAAAGGTTTCACTGGAGCAGAGATAGAAACAAGGGGACAGAGTTCAGTGTAATTAAAGCCGGGAATGACTGGGGCTTAGTGCTTCATGAGGGATTGGATAGATGAGAGGGAGAATGAGAGGGGAGAAGAGAGGCACTATCCGGTGGACTGGAGTCTGCTTCCAGCCCACGAGTTGCATAGTGCAGCCAGAATGGAGAGTCAGGGGAAGGACAGGCTTGTGGGAATAGAAGGAATTCTGTTTTGCAGGTGTGGAGTTCCAGGTGGGTATCTAGGTGGATGATATTTAAATTTCGGGGAAGGTTGACCTTGCAATGTTTACTTGGCATCTTCAGTGAACTGAAGCTAATGAAAGTCCTGGGAGGAGATACTTTATTTGTGAGTGCAAAGAGAAAAACACTCTCAACAAAATTAATTAGTACCTGGAAGAGTAAGGAGGGGAAATCTATTTTTAACTCAGCTTTTAGGCCTGACTTTTTTGCTTAGCCTCACTGAATTGGACCTCAGACAGCATGAAGTCATTTTGAATCTTGGCCAACTATGTTGTTAATTCAGGTATATATCCATAAACTTAATGCTTATGACATAAGTTTTTCTGATGGCTCTTCCTCTAACATATGAAAAAATGGCACTGGGCATGAAGAGTGAAGGTCCCAGAGCTCTCTGACCTTGGCAGTGAACCACATGCTGTTACCACAGACACTTCGTTATGAGGATAATACAGACAGGTTACAAACACCTCTTCCATGTTGTTTAGAAATGAGTGACAAAGTGGTGAAGCCTGACTGTTTTTCTCCGGGGCCTAAAGGTGTTCTCTAACATACTCTTGGGCCTGTTTACCTTGATTGGGATTTCGAATGAGCAGTATTCTCTGGAAGGTAGTTAATAGGAATAACCATGAGTAGGTGGTGGACTGCTTACCAACTTAATGTTGAGGTTGAGTATCAATTGCTGACTCAACCATGACAGTAACTGGCACAACTTGGCATACACAGTAAACAGCTATAAAACCAGACAAAGTGTATGAGGCAGCTGATCGTAGGCCCTGGAAGACAGCAGTATAGGTCCGACCCTTGAACAGAGAGAGACTCGGGACTTCCTGACATTCGTGGAGGGAGGGGCCACAGAACAGAGCAGTGGTTTCATGAAGCCAAGGTGTTCCTTTGAGTTTCAAGTTCAGAGTTGCTGAGGTGACAGACATTTGGCAGTCAAGGTACTAGGAAGGAGGCAGCTGTGCAGAACAGGATGCAGATGTGAGACTCATGGGGTTCCCTTTTTGTCCTTGGCCAAGGGCTGTGCTGTACATGCACAGAGTGGAACGCTATAGGACACAGCATAGGATGGCTTCCTTGGAGCTGGATGCTTAACAGAGATTTCAAAAGTCATATAGTGCCAAGAGCTGCTGGTCCTCTGGCATCACCACTGTAGAAAGATCTTGCTGAACATCTCAGGAATTCAGTGCCCACAGAAAAGCCACAATTTAGGAGGGAGAATCACAATCTAGAATGAGGGCCATGACCTTAGAACTAAGACTAAGACCAAATAGACCTGCTTGAGAAGAGTATATAAATAAGCCTGACTGGATCAAGAGGATCTGTCAACAAGTTAATTGATGCTAGAATAATAAGTAATGCCTCTAAGGCAGTGGTTCTCAACCTTCTGGCCCTTTAAATACAGTTCCTCATGTTGTGACCCAACCATAAAATTATTTTAATTGCTACTTCATAACTGTAATGTTGCTACCGTTATGAATTGTAATGTAAATATCTGATATGCAGGATGGTCTTAGGTGACCCCTGTGAAAGGGTCGTTCGGCCACCAAAGGGATCGCAACCCACAGATTGAGAACCGCTGCTCTAAAGGAAGGAACAATAATCCAGACACCTTGGGGTGGGTCATATGTAATTATGAAGTGAAGAAGCAGGATGATATGTCCAATCAAGAAAACAAGCAGTCACTTGGAAACAGATGTCAAGATGATCAAGGTATTGGCATTAGCATAGCTATTATAACACTGTCCAAGAACTTACAGGAAAAGTTAAACATAGTATAGGAACAAATGGGGAATTTGAACTAAGAGACTGTAACTGTAAAAAGAACCAAATGAAAATGTCTAGACAGTTCTGTATAGACAAAGCTCAAAGGCTGAAATGAGAAGTGTAATAGTTGGGAATAACAGCCATTTAGACTCTGCACGATAAGAGGCTAGTGTACTTAAAGCCATCTACTAGTAAATAGAAATCACCCAAGCTAAAGAACAGTGAGAAAAAGGAGGGAAAAACTTATAAATTATTTTGAGTTGGATCTTACACTTAAATGTAAAAGTTAAAACTGTAAAGCTTCCAGAATAAAATGTAGGAAAATACTTTAGAGACCTTGAGATATACAAAGATTTCTTAGCAAACAAAAATGCACTGACTACAAAAGAAAAAAAACATGATAAACTGCACTTCACTAAAATTAAAAACTCTTGCTACTGTCCGGAAGAAAATACTTATATATGTGCCTAGTAAATGATAAATATAAATATATGTATATATTCAAACTCTTGTATTTCAATAACAAAGGAACAACACAATTTAAACAAAGAGCAAAAGATTTCAATAGACGTCACCCACATACATAAATGTATGTGTGGGTGTCTATATATTTATATAAAACCAATGATGTCATCAAAAGTTGTTCAATATCATTAGTTATCACGACAATGTAAAAGAAAAAAACAGTAACATTATTCATAAAGGCCCTTAACTGGAAGTAATTGAAAAGTCCTTCAAGGGAATAATAAAAACAAATTGTCGGGTGTTCATTTGTACAATGGAATGCTATTCAGCCATAATAAGTGTGACTACTGATACATGCAAAATCATGGATGAATCTTTAACATTTGAAAAAAAAACAGACACAAAAGAGTACATAGTGTATGATCACATTTATATTAATTTCAAGAACAGACAAAACTTACCGATGATGAGATCAGCGGCTGCTTGAAGGTGTGATGGAGCTTTACTGATGGGGGCACTGCGGAGCTTTCTAGGGTGAGGAAATAGACTATAATTTGATTAGGGGCTTGGTTTTATATGTGTAAACATTTGTTAAAACTTACCCATTATAAAACCTGTTTCCCTGCATGTAACTTTTACCTTAGTTATTTAAAAAGATTAGATTTTCTAAAAAACAATTAGCTTGAAATAACTGATTTTAATTGCTAGTTATGATTTTGCATCATAAATCAAGGTAAGTTTGGTCATAAATGTATCAAGTGTTCAGTTTCATCAACTGCATTTTGGCTCAGAATACAGCCTAACAGGGTTTATTTGTTGTTTTATGATTTGGTTTGGATTTTTCCTTCCTCGTGTTTTTTTAGGATAAAGGTTTGCTTACAATTTCTAGTGTCTTTACAAAGGAGTAGATTAACTAAAAATTTCCTCCAATAGAAACAACTTATTCCCTAGACAATTCACTGAAATGGAATATCCTTTGAATTCTTTTCAAAAAGTGCTCTGGAGGGACATTGAGGAGCCTTAGCTGTTTTTTTTCCCAGGGAACTGGATACTGATTGAGAAAAGACCTTGGATAATTGAAGCCATTTGTCTGGGAGCTGAATGTCCAGGCAGGAATAGGACCTGACTTAATTGAAAAGAATTGATGATACCCATTAAGAACACTGATCCTCTGAGAATGAAAACGAAAGGGCCAGTCCAGGGTCTACTCCCGTTTAGCATAGTTAGGGGAAGATTGAGCTTATTTTACAGAACAGTTCTCTGGTGATGAGGATCAGTGATAACAGACTAACACAAAAATCTCTCCTTTTTTTTTTCTCCCTCAGTCTCCTCAGAGGGCAAATAGAATGGGGCAATAAAGAATCACAAGTTGAACCTACCATGTGTGTATTTTCACTTGGCATACTGATAGCCTCAGCCATCATGAGTGAGTAGTCAGCATGATATAATAGGAAGAACATAGATCCACGGCAGACCCAGCTGCATAACTGTGTTCCTTAGCTCTTCTGACTTTGTCTCTAAAGGTTGCTGAAAATGAAGTGAGGTATCATATGAAAAGTTAACTGAAGGTAGCCCCTTCCACCTTTTACAAAAATTTAGTTCTACAGGAGAAAGTGTTGTGCTTCTGGAGAACTCTTTTCTGCAAGGGAAATAAATAATGGAAAGCAATAGCCATTCATTGTCAAGTAAATGGTTGCCATATTGTTGTTTATGTTTTACCTAGAACACCAGTGTTTAGGTCATTAGTGGAGGCAAATGAAGTACCCTTCAAAGAGGCATTAGCATCCATGAATGTTGCATGCTGCAGGGACTGAGCTGTTAATCAGGTGTGGTCCATTGTATGTATTTTTCATGAGAGGAGGAAAAGGGTCCCTCTGTGATAGTGATTGAGAGCTAGCTAAAGTTACTAAACATCCCAAGTCAAATCATTTAAGAACCCTCTACTAGGAATTGACTTTCTCAGCGACCGCATTGTAATAATGGATTTCAAGAACAAAAAGCGATGTTAAATCTTGGGGAGTCTACATGTAAGTGTTAGATAGTTTGCTCTACAAGAGATGATCTCCTAAGTTCTAAGCACAGGAGGAGTCCCTAACATTGGCATTGTTAGGGGAAGATTGAGCTTATGTAGTAATGCAATCTTCTTTGACAATGTCTAGATAAGAAATGACTCATGTGTGAGGAAAGTATTATTACTTAACAGAAAAGTATGTTTTAATGAGTATATGGATGGATTCAAATAAGTTCTTTTAATGCCATATGTATGTTTAAGATATGCCTCAAAAAAGTGAACTGTGTTGGAATTTAAAATTCAGTAACTGATGAACTACTGGAAAAAAAACTTAGTTTTTCTAAGATATACCATGTACTTTTTCAATAAATCAGATTATTAAAGAAAACATTTAATCTGCAAGCTTAGATCTGAAGCATATCTTATTTGCCTCCCCTATGTGTTTTTTAATAAAAAAAATCTTAAATGTATGTTGGTTTTTGTTTTCCAGAAAGATCTCAATTTCAAAGCTCTTGCTATTTCATGTTTTGGCTAGAGATGTGTAGTCCTCCATGATGTTAAGTGGACTGCCAGTAACAGTTGATTTGATGGGTAGAACTGAATAAATACATGTAACACGGCAATGTAGTCATTCAGTCACTCAGTGCTCATTTATTCTTATCTACTGGGTACCAGGTATAGTGGTAGATTGAGACTTGACCATTCCCACATGTATACAATATAGTGTGTTGTCAAAGTTGTAGATGTCTACAGAGTATGACAGAAGGAACCTGTAATTCTGCCCCTGGTGACACCCAAAGAGGTTTGATGAAAAGAGCTGCCTTGAGAAGTCATATAGAATGATAGGATTCCCCAGCAATAGAGTGGGAGACTTCCACCAGAAGAAGCATGGCTTGCACAGGCACAGAGCTATAGAAGAGCATGGGCTGTTCCGAGCTGAGGTAGTGTGGTGCTTCCAGACCAAAGCGTTGTTTTGAAGGCTGTATCAATCAGGGTCTCAACAAGAATCAGATGGAAAAGAGGAGAGAGCTGTGATGGAACCACAAAAGAGAAAGGTGTGGAGGAAGCCAGATACAGGTGACTTTTGAGGGAGGAACAAGAGTAATCAATATCCGAACCTACTCTCCTCCCTTCCTCCCATCTCCTGCCGGGACTGTCTCCAGAAAAATAGTGAGCCCTTTTTTCTGGGCAAGTCGAATTTTGGGTCCCGTCGATTTCCTTCACAGCATGTTCCATGAAGGCTCTCATGTCACCCACCTCGCTTCTCTGACCATCAGCTACATTTGGACAAACAGCCTCTTTCGATATTGATTCCTAAAGTTATCCGACATGAGTACCTTGAAGAACCTTCCTGAGAAGTTGGGGTACCTACTGAGGCTCTGTTATTTATTGTTATCATCATTGTTGTTTAACTTCTGATTTGTCTAAAGAGGGTGTTTGTTGTTGTTTGTTTGTTTGAATTTTCACTGGCATTTATAAAAGGTTTCTTATGCTTTGTGTATACCTTACCCTGTTTATTCCTCATCACTACTGTATAGGGAAAGCAATATGACTTACTTTTTTTGAGGAAGAAACAAACTTAGCCTTGGCCAGTGAGGCTCAGTTGGTTGGAGTGTTGTCCTGTACACCGAAGGGTTACAGTTTGATTCTCGGTCTGGGCACATACCTAGGTTGCAGGTTTGATCCCTAGTCAGAGTGCATATGGGAGGCAACCAATCCATGTTTCTCTGTCATCTCTCCCTCTCTCTCTCTCTCTCTCTCTCTCTCTCTCTCTCCCCCTCTCCCCCAACCCCCCATTCTCCTCTCTCTAAAAGTCAATGAAAAATGTTCTTGGGTAAATTGTCTGAGGATAAAAAATAGAAAGAAACAAACTAACGGAAGAGTTAATAAAACTGGATGTACTATTGAATAGATAAGGTAGGTGCTCAACCTCATCCACCTATGCAATAATATATTCAGTTGGATACACATGTCATTTACCACTCTCTCCCATGATTAATTTAACAGGAATGCCAGACACTGTGCAGGTGGTGGGATAACAGAGATAAGAAAAGTCCTGTTCTTATCTGTGATGAGCACACAGCTCACACCTGGTAGTATCATTTGTACTAGAAACAAACAAAAAACATGGTAAGAGAGATTACTTTGATCTGAAAATGAGATTAAAGTATTTTGTTACCCCTCTCCCCCAAATTCAAACGGAAAGGCTTTCATGTTAAACAGGTGTTGACCTTCCAAGTATGAAATTGCATTTTTAATCCCAGATTCAGTGCACCTGTATCAGGAGATTTGCACACAAGTTGGTTGAGATGCTGCACGATGCTGTAGACCTTGAGCTGACCTGTGTCACTTGCTTTAAGAATGGAGGAAGGACTTTAAGAAAACCCCACAGGAGGTCTGGAATGGAATAGGCCTTTGAATTTGACCCTCCCATGAATGGACTCCTGTGAGGGCAGGTATGAGGTGATATTAAACTCATCACCCTACAAAGGACACATCCTCCTGCTGCTCTTTAGTTTTTATGGGGGTCAGGAGTGGTTGTGATAAGAATATTTCAAAAGTTCTATGTTCAATGTTATTGAGCTTAAAGCTCCCCTCCCCCACCCTTTCTTTCTTTGGCCAATGGAGTGCTCATGTCTGTAATATTGTGTTGTCTTTGTCATCTCTTATTTGTTTAATCCTCTCCACCTTCTTTATTTTGATAGCTGACCCAATAGTTGTCCAAGGAACTGTTAGTCATTGCCATTGCATCTTCTGTGAAGAACCTATCCTTTGTTCTACCTGCTTGGTGACAGAGGGAGTCACTTTGCATCCTGGATAATTACTTGTTACACTCTTAATGCTGCAGTTACTCCATTGTTTTTCCATGGAGCAGGGTGATGGGGGTGTGGTCTTTAATGTATAAAATGCAGGTGCTTTTTCTTTTTTAAGTGTTGTACCCTGGAAGAGGTTTTGCCTGACAAACACCTCTTGTCTCTTGGATGCTGTTCATATAGCATCATCTCTGTGAAAGTTTATCCTATTCATCCTGCAAGATTAATTTTCACATTTCTACCTCTTGTTTATAGCACTGCATTATAATCTAGCTGTTTACTTCTCCCCACTGGACTGTCAAGGCTGCAATTGATTCATTTTTGCATCTTCATTACATAGCATAGTACCTGCAATTTGATGGGTGTCCAGTAAATGTTTATTGAATGAATGAATAGCTGTGCATTAGGAAGCAGGGAACCATGGTAGTACGCATTACGTCAGTATTCTAAAATGGTAATTCAGGCAATGGGATGTAGGATGCATTGGTGGGAAGGTAATCAAGAGGGTCAGATGGAAGACCACTCTGCTTATTGCTTTAGAGGATAGCTCTTACATCCTGCATTTCCCATCTGTGCTGGGTTTCATTGGCCTCAAAGAGAAGCCAGCCTCTCCCCTGATGTGTATAATTCCCTTACCTGGGATCTTTGCCTATGATGCTGTTGCACTTTTGGGGAAGGTAGCTCTGAGAAACTAGACTTGCCTGGAGGATTCTGGAGTTTCATCATCTATCAAGAAGATAAAGCCCAGGTGATAACCCCAGAACCTCTGCTCCTGCCTCCATGCTTAACAACAAATTATGTGTATTAGTTGTTATGGAGAAAAGGGCACAGGCTGTCACAGAATTAGGAAAATATATTTTAATATTTAAAACAATAATGTATTTGGGAAATTTACTTTTCTCAGCTTTGTCATCCAGGTACCAATAAATCAAGCCAGAACTTAACTCTGTGAAGTAGCAGAGCCTCTGCTGTGTAATTTCAACCAGGGCTCCTGGGGAAGGCTTCTCGGTTCTGTGGCATAGTCCATGGTATTTGCTGCACTTCCTGAATCCCTACTGTGTGCCCAGTGCTGGGTAAGCACTGATAGGATTCTACCCCTGACTAAATAACTTTTTGTTTTATGTTCTACAACTTGGACAGGTAACTACAAACCTATTAAATGTAGAGGCTATCACAGCTACATTTGACTTCTGCAACATCCATTACAGACAAACAAAAATGCCTACTATATATTAAGCATTTACAACACACATGATTTAATTTAAACATTTCATCAGTTCTATGAGTTACTAGTATTAGCTATTATATTAACTAGAGGCCGCCCGGTGCACAAAAATTTGTGCACTGGGGGGGGGGTACCCAC
>NW_005360187.1:4935066-4936283 GCF_000412655.1 Myotis brandtii | reverse complement strand
TGCATGGCTGCCAGCCTCCATCTTGGCTGACAGTTAATTTGCATAAGGATATGCTGATTAGCCAATGGGAAGGGTAGCAGTCGTATGCTAATTACCATGTTTCTCTTTTATTAGTGTAGATTCCTATCTATATATATAAAAGGCTAAGTGACTGGCTGTATGTATGTCAGACCATCTGGCACATATGATGCGCACTGGCAATTTAAAAATAAACGTTGACTCGCGCATGCGCAATACATATAAAGCTCTCACTGGCACCAATCGCATGCGTGTGTTTCAATCTGTCATTGTCAATCCTGAATTTGGTTGTTTTTGTTGACACTCTGAAAGTGAAAGAAAGTGGTGTCATTGTCGACAGACTATATCTGAAGACCAACTATTGGCACAACGTACCTCTGAATCTGAAAAAAAAAGGCCCCACTTCTCATTATTGATGAATGCACCATGGCATCCAGTCATGCTATAAACGCCATAGATAGATTACTAAGAAAAGTTATGAATTTGAATGTTGCATTTGGTGGGAAAGTTCTCCTTCTCGGAGGGGATTTTCGACATTGTCTCAGTGTTGTGCCGCATGCTATGCGATTGGCCATAGTACAAGCAAGTTTAAAGTACTGTAGTGTTTGGGGATGTCTCTTAAAAAAATATGAGATCAGAGGATTCTGCTTATAGTGAATGGTTAGTAAAACTTGGAGATGGCAAACTTGATAGCAGTTTTCATTTAGGAATGGATATTATTGAAATCCGCCGTGAAAGGATTTGTAATAGATCTATTATTGAAGCTACCTTTGGAAATAGTGTATCTATAGATAATATTAAAAATATATCTAAATGTGCAATTCTTTGTCCTAAAAATGAGCACATTCATAAATTAAATGAAGAAATTTTGGATATACTCGGAGATTTTCACACCTATTTGAGTGATGATTCCATCAATTCAACGGATGATGCCTAAAAGGAGAATTTTCCCATTGAATTTCTTTTTTTTTTATTGTCTAAAGTTTTACATATGTCTCCTTTCCCCCCAATTGACCCCTCTCCCCCAGCCATTCCCACTCCGGGAAAGCCCCCACCGCCCCAGTGTCTGTCCATTGGTTATGCTAATATGCATGCATACAAGTCCTTTGGTTGCTCTCTAACTCCCCCCTCCCCTACCATTTATCTCTAGATCTATTCTTATTCATTAAATTATGTTGATCATTATATCCCACATATGA
>NW_005360187.1:4901598-4934178 GCF_000412655.1 Myotis brandtii | reverse complement strand
TGATGGTTTCTTTTGCTGTGCAGAAGCTTTTTATTTTGATGTAGTCACATTTGTTTATTTTCTCCTTAGTCTCCATTGCCCTAGGAGCTGTGTCTGTAAAGATATTGCTACGGCATATGTCTGCTATTTTGCTGCCCATGGAGTCTTGTAGGATTTTTATGGTTTCCCATCTTACATTTAAGTCCTTTAGCCATTTTGAGTTTGTGTATGGTGTAAGTTTGTGATCTAGTTTCATTCTTTTTGCATGTATCTGACCAAATTTCCCAGCACCATTTATTGAAGAGACTGTCTTGACTCCATTGTATGCTCTTGCCTCCTTTGTCAAATATTAATTGAGCATAATGGCTTGGGTCAATTTCTGGGTTCTCTGTTCTGTTCCATTGGTCTATATGTCTGTTCCTGTGGGGCCACAACATTAGTAACAAAGAAACAGAGTTTCTGGAGGATAAGGCCCAGAAATCAGGATTTGAAAAAGATTCCCAGGTGATTCTAATGTGCAACCAAGGTTGAGAACCACTGCTCTAGACCAGCAGTTCTCAACCTGTGGGTCTCGACCCCTTTGGTGGTCGAACGGCCCTTTCACAGGGGTCGCCTAAGACCATCCTGCATATCAGATATTTACATTACGATTCATAACAGTAGCAACATTACAGTTATGAAGTAGCAATGAAAATAATTTTATGGTTGGGTCACAACATGAGGAACTGTATTTAAAGGGCCAGAAGGTTGTGAAGCACTGCTCTAGACAGAGCAGGAATATTCCTACCTGAACCTGTTTTTGGACATGATCAATTATATGTTATTTCTCTCGAGTTGAAGAGCGTGTGTCGTTAAGTTGTAAATACTTCATCACAAGGGCGCAGTGAGGGCCCCTGGAGGGCTCATTACAGTGCAGATTGCTGAACTTCATCTTCAGTTTGATTCAGAAATCTGGGGCCTATAATTTGTATTTCTAATATGTTGCCAGGTATTTCTGCTGCTGCTCTCTCTGGACCACACTTTAAGAACCGCTCATCTAGGGGAAAAGGTCAGTTCTCACATCTAAGCCACGAGGCACAGCATGCTGCAAGTTTTCTGAGAAGCTGGGTCATGTTATGGCAGTGCGATCCACTTTGGTGAAAATCAGCAACAAGCCATAGTGCAAAGCTTTTGAAACATAGTCCATATATATATCATTATGAAAATGCACATTCCAGGGAATAATACCTGAGTATAATATCAACAGAATATTGTCGTGCCGAGCTGACCTTTCTGGCTTTGAGTGAGGGTTCATACCAACTGATCCTTAGTGTCTACAGTTTTGTTGATAAATGATCATTTAATATGTTGGGACCCATTAAAAATAATCTTGGCTCGTGTTGGTCTTTAGTAGACCTGGTCGACTGAAGCAGCCCCAAGTGTTTAAATCACCTGGGAATGCCTGCAGAGTATTTTGGACAAATCAAAACCTATCATGGACCAGTAGGCCTTAAGGGAAGAGAGCAGCTTCACCCACAGCTTGACTGTGTGTGTGACTCTCCTCCGAAATGTGGTTCTCACCGTCTTGCTTTGTGTAAGAGCTTCGCATGCTGACTTTGGACTGCTTTCACCTGTCGCTTGGGATTCAGTACCTGTAGAGCGCCTGGCCCAGCTCCAGCGCACATTTAACATCAAACGCGTATTTTCTGCCTGAAGGGTTTGAGCCAAAGACCTAAGAGAAGTCTTTAAGGTACAAAGTCTCCTTCCAAGGCTCAGTAAAGGTATTTGTAGGATTTAAATTCAAAGTCTCTGGCGTTCTGATATATAATCCTTGTCTACAAGCCCCTTTTGATTTTCTGTTTCATAGTAGGGAATAGAGACTTTTTGTCAGTCTCACATTAAGTATCAGATGCATCAGTTTTTTTCTTTTTGATAGCTTTCCCCCCGATCTATCAGATCCTCCAAACACTTTGGAATGGCTTTGTATTTTACTGTGGCTATTATAGAAGAAAATTTAAAAACCTTGGTTTTGTCTTTTTTGAAAAAATTGTCTTGCCATCTTAAGTTCTTCTATTTTGTATGAAGGACAAAAAGAGTAAGCCTTCACTATCTTTCTCATTGTCGATTTTATTACTACTAAGGAACCTTTACATGGGCAAGTAGAAATCAGAGTTGAACTGGATCCATTCAACAGTAGAAGATGTGGTTGTCATGCCACTGGGAAACACTTTCTGGGGTATTTCTATACCTATATCAGAAAGCTCTGCTCTATAACTTTTGTAACATTATTAGGGGATGGTGAAGCAAATACTGTTTGTTGGTAAATACCCCCCCACACACACACACACAATCTTAATAAACGGTGAATGTAAGATTATTTCACAATGATATTTGGGTTTCTTATAACTGTCAAACTCTTTCCTAGTGGAGCCTCAACAAAAAGTAAGAATTATTCTTACTTTCTGAGCTCTAATCTCATGGATGGAAGCCTTTACATGTACCATTATGCTTCTTGAGTTTGGGTGTCCATTTGATAATAACCCAGTGATCAAACAAAAGCAACTTAGGGATGACAAAGATAAGGAACAGTTTTCACTAAGTGTAAGTGTGTATCTAATTACCTATGCTCTAAAAAAGATTACCAACAACAGACTAAGGAGGTACACCTATGAATTACAAGATAAAGAGCTTCTGAATCAATGGTTTACATCAGTTGACATTTGTCTTCTTTGTCAGGATAGATTTTTAAAAATTTTTTGTGATAAAAATAGGAAGAAAAACCTATTTGTGTGTTCAAATAATTTATTTACTTATAGATAGCTGCTGCTACTGATTGTGTCTTTGCATGTCCATTGAGGTTTAAAATCGATTTCACTTTGGCTTTAAATTTACTTTTTAAGTAGAATTTTTTTTAAATTTAATATCGACATACTAAAAAGTGTATGTAGCCTTTGGAGTTTTTTTTTTCTCTTTATTTAATCATTTAATGGCATTTTCTTGCTTTGCTTTTTTTTTTTTAATGAAGCCATCTGTTTAGTAAACATGGTACATTGATTGCTATGAAACCCAAAAGTTCATAATGACAACTAAATAACAGATGACAGATTAGATAAGAACAAGTCATTAAGTTGGCCTATAAAAGGACAGCCATCTGCACCAGTAAGACACTCTTTCTATTGATGACAATAATAATTTTCTGACTCCCTGACAGCTAAGAATTTATAGAGTAAAATGGGAAGCTTGTAAATCGAGAAGTGAAATTTGATTTGGGGT
This sequence comes from Myotis brandtii, assembly GCF_000412655.1. Classification (NCBI taxonomy): domain Eukaryota; kingdom Metazoa; phylum Chordata; class Mammalia; order Chiroptera; family Vespertilionidae; genus Myotis; species Myotis brandtii. The sequence goes on along the minus strand of NW_005360187.1, from coordinate 4,930,947 downwards.
AATTAGTGTAACCATTTTATTTCAGTGTTACATAGCAAGTGAATCAACATTATGACAAAATCCTTTGAGAGCAACTCATCATTTATTCTGTGTTTGCATGTGTGTTCCATGTGACATACAAAATGACTAATCTACCATTATTTTGTTGGCTGAATTATTAACAAATGTAGAGAGTCTAATTCATTGCAGATTAAAAGGATTTAAGGTTCAAGATTCCTTTAAGTCCTGGTCTATAGATTAGTGATGTGTAATTAAAATGTAAATTTAGTGGATAAGTTTAAGAATAACCTATCACAGACCCCTAGGTCCCTCAAAGGCACATCTGTCCTTACGTTGCTCATGTGTCATCAAAGTCGAATCTTCCTTTGTGGTCACCAGCAAAATACTAAAGAAAACTGATGGCTCTTTTATAATATTGATATAGGTGTATATTTAGTAGAGTTAAGTAGAACCAGGTACAAACAGTGGGGCCGTGTTAATTTGAGGGAATCTATACCTGCAGGAACCTAAAAACCAGATTGAATGAGTTGGTTTCAATTTAGAATTGTTCTTGATATTCTCTCAATGAGCTCATCTTCTCATTATGCTCAATGATACAAACCTTAGCTCTTTAACATAGAACTATTATTAGAATTAAATTTGGTAAAAATGAGTTAACTGGTATTGGATTCTTTTTCTGGAAGCTCTTCTTTCTCTGTTTCTTCACATTTTGAGTGGAAACATCCTAAGGATGAGTGTAGTATGAAAAGCTATTGAGAGTAGACGACTGGCTTGGAACTTTGTAGAGAATCATCCTGTCAGAACCTAAGGATTATTACTCAGGCTGGACCTGTACTCAGCAGCATATAGGAACTTTATGCCTTCCAATCCCATGCTTTGCGTTTGATCATTTTTGTGGATCTGATGGGCCATATTTTACATAGGTAGTAAAAGTTTATGGTACAGAATAAAGAAAACAAGCCACTGATGAGTCTGTCTTTCACAGATAGCTACTAATACCATTTCATCGTACAAACTTTTTTGCTATGCATTTTTAAAAATATATTTTTATTAATTTCAGAGAGAAAGGAAGAGAGAAAGAGAGATAGAAACATCAATGAGGAGAGAGAATCATTGATCGGCTGCGTCCTGCACGCCCCACACTGGGGATCTAGCCCACAACCCAGGCATGTGCCCTACTGAGCCACTACAGCCAGGCGCATTTGTCTACATTTTAAAAATAAAATGTAATTGTATTTTAAACAACGTTTGGTACCCACTTCTTTTCCACTTAATATGTTGTAAGCATGTTATATAAATATCATTAAAAACTTTATTATTCAATTTGTAGTAGTTCCCTGTATCAGGAACTGTATTTGATATGACCAGTTCTTTATTAGGAGACATTTAGATTACCCCTGCCCATCATCATGATAGAAAAATTTTGGAATATAAATCTCTGGGCATCTGATTGTTTCCTTAGAGTTCCAAGAGGTAAGATAGTTAGGATACATATATAAAATTTGTTAAGGCTTTTGCTGAATACTATAAATTTCTCCTATAAAAACTATTGGACCGACCATCACTGAATGAATTTCCATTTCTTTGCACACTTCTTATTATAATTTTTAAAAATCTTTGCAATTTTAACAATGAATGTATCATTTGAATTTTTGTTAATGAGCTTGCCCTGTTTTTTTTATTTGTTTTTCAGCTGCTCAAATATTTCTTCAAATATTTCTTCAAAGTGCCTTTTTTTGCCCATCTCATTTCTAAACTTTACAAATTAATAACTGAACTCCTTTTGGTATTAAAGTTCTTATGTTTGCAAAATGTCATATATCTGAGAGACAAGAAAAACCTTACATCTTTTTTGTTTGATTAAAGCTATTATGCTAAGCAATATTCATGCTTAATAATTTATTTTCTAAATCAGCGGTTCTCAATCTGTGGGTCACGACCCCTTTGGGGGTCAAACGACCCTTTCACAGGGGTCACCTAAGACCATCGGAAAACACATATAATTACATATTGTTTTTGTGATTAATCACTATGCTTTAATTATGTTCAATTTGTAACAATGAAAATCCATCCTGCATATCAGATATTTACATTACGATTCATAACAGTAGCAAAATTACAGTTATGAAGTAGCAACGAAAATAATTTTATGGTTGGGGGTCACCACAACATGAGGAACTGTATTAAAGGGTTGCGGCATTAGGAAGGTTGAGAACCACTGTTCTAAATTGATTGGATGAAGAGCAATTCAGACTGAGACTGAGCAGCATGAGGTGGTGTAGGAGGTGGCTGACACTCAGTGTGGGTCCCATGCCCTTTGGGGGAAGATGCGGACTCCCTCTGGCAGTTTCCAGTCTGAGGCCTTTTCAATAGACTTTCTTTTTGTCATGTATTTAACTTGCAGTATCCAGCGGATAGTTCAAAGTCATCATCCAAGCAGTTAGTCTTTTACTGATCAGGACTGGGGATCTGAAAAGAGAAAGAGAGACAGGGAGGGGGGGGGGGGGGGGGGGGAAAGAGAGAGAGAGAGAGAGAGAGAGAGAGAGGGAATATGAATCCTGATTTATTTGGTGGTTAGGAGCTGATGGAGGAGTGAGTGCAGGGAGAGAAGATTCAGTCTCTTAGTGGACCTGAGTGTTCATCATACTTCAGAAGGAGCAGTGATTTCTAAAGGACTCATCCCAGGAGTGGTTCCTCAGCTGACATGTAAAGCTGTCTGGCAAACCGTCCGCTGCCATCCGCTGGTTTTACGGAATTGATCTCCAAGGGAGGTGTAAGTAGAGGAGTGGCTCTCCCTGGCTGAGTTGCAGGGCCATTCTGACCTGAGGGCGCTCCCTTCTTTCCGGGTATCTGACCACCACCCCCTCCTCCCCCCCGCCCGCCCAATAGGAGCCTAAGAAGAAATGCTTTCAGAAAAGCATTTGATATGAGTTAATAATATACATCTACTGCTTGAAGTAAGATATGAAAAAGTTTAACTTCTGGGTATAATGAGTACCTGTGATATTCCTTTCAGTTTCTGTATACATCTTTCACCTTTGAAGGCTTGTGCCTCAGGCTCACTGATAACAGAGTTAGTGTTTCAAAGCTTTCTGGATTTTTTGCCTGTGTTATCCAAGCCTAGTGTTGCCTCATCATAAAGAGCTTCTCTGAGCTTTCCTACAGCCTTGGGTAATAGTGTTTGTCTTCACTCGGTATTTATTGAGCACCTACTATGCGCCAGGCACTGTCCTGCTCGAGATACAAAAAAGAAAGCCATGATTCCTGATCTCAAATAGCAGTCACTCCAGTGGGTAAGACGTCACCTAACGGGGTGATTATACTGCACGGCAAGAAGGGAAATCATTGAGGCTGCACACGATACTAGTGAGTCAGGGTGGAGGACAGACATTAAAAGGAAGGCTGCCTGGAGAACGGGCTACTTAGTTCAGCCTTTAGGGGCCGTGCAGCTGAGCCAGAGCTAGGCTGAGAAGAAGAGAAATACAACTTGAGTCCTAGATGTCATCTCTAGGGAGAAAGGTCAGGGGGTCCAAAACTCATGGCCAGTGATATGGTAGGGGAGGAAAGACCACCCTGGGGGCCAGGTCCCACCCTTCAATGGATTGTCCTTTGCTAGGCACCTGAGGCTTTCCGCCCTGGTGACCTCCTGTACCTGGCCCATCGTCCTTGCTCTGTCATGTCTCTCTAACTGCCTACAACACATACACACACGAGTGTGTAGGCTATTTCTTTAGAAAACATTATCCAAGTTGTGATAAAGCTTTAAATAAGTTGATCTTCAAAGTGTGTTGTGCTTTCAAGAAGCTATATTTGCTGAAGTCTTCAATTTATGAGCAAACTGTTTATCCAGAGAGACATTTTTATTTATGGATTTGGATATCCCCAGGAAAAGTTAGACTTGTGATGAATCCCTTGGAATATGGTTACTTATCAGTTACATATTTTAAAAATAGTATCAAACCCCTAAATTGTGGGGAGCTGTCAGATTTTTATCTCTTAGGCAAGCACCCCAAAAGGCATTTAAAATCCATATTTGTTACTTTTATCCACTAGGTAAGCATTAAAATGTGACTGTTTTCTCTTATGCAATGCACTCCTTATCTGTCTGTCCAACAAAATCCGGAAGTAAATCAGGAACTGTTCTTAGTACAACAGGGGCCAACAACGAGAACGCGCATGTTGAATTCATCAGGTGCTGTTTTGTTGAATTCGCTTCTAACACAAAACTGAGACTTTGTATACAGGTCTCTTAGTTTATCTTTTAAGATAGTCATGGCTAATGGTTTATTAATTGTCTTAATAAACCTTATGAAATCTGAAACCTGCTCCTCTTTAGGGGAGGGAAACCCTTACTACAAAGCCCGTGCAGAGGTTGGATGTGAAGCAGAGCCCGCCTGCAGCAGTTTATTGCTTGCACATCTGGAGTCAGCGGGGCCACCTGGGCAGCTCTGCTGAACTTGGTTCTGTTCACTCTCAGGTCGTGGTGGGGGGAGAGGGGTGGTGGCTGTGGGGTGATCTATGTTCATGTAGGCTGTCCTTGTCTAGAGTGACTCAGCTAGCAGGCTAGCCCAGGCCCGTTCTCATGCGGGAGCAGTGGGGGAGAGTGCAAACAGAAATACACAGGTGCTTTTAAAGCCTATTTCTTGATGTGACCAAATCAAGTCACATGGCTAAGCTAAGCATCTATGGGGGAGGCAAAATGCAAGAATGCATCGCGGAAAGTCACCGAAAATGAACAGGGTCATCCTTGCTGTCCACCACCAGCACTGCACTCTCGGCGCCCAGGACTTATTTCAGAACCCTGGGTTCACTACCCTTTGCCTATTTTAGAACTGTAAAACGAAGCTCTTTCCATGACAGAAAGTGAATAAATAACTGTAATCTTTTTTTTCTTCTTCTCTTTAGAGGTTTAATATATGTTAGTTTTCTTTGTGGGGGGGAAAAAAAAAGAATCCCTTTGAAATCTTTGGTTTAACATAGATTCTGTGACCTTAAGGAAAATTTGACACTATTTTGTGTTAAAAGCCTTCAACATTATTGGAAATATGCTGTGTAAAACTGTTTATTATTTCGCTTAAAGGTAGAAATATTGCCTCAAAAAATTGATCAAGCAAGAGTAATTAATAGCCTAACCTAAAAATTCCCCTTGGTTAAACAACTGTTTTGTTCATTTATTCATTCATCCATTCATTTCTTGAACAAACATTTGTCAGCCTTTAGGTGTGGTTAAAGAATAAGGGTATTATTATAGAACTTTGTATTTTGAATGCAAGTGTATAAATAAACACAGGTTTTCATGGGGTAGATTCTGTCTTTGCAGGATTATTCATTTTGTTAACTTATTATGGCTTTCTTTTACATATGAAAGGATAGGCATATTTGGGGTAAATAACACAAAAGTGAATACAAAAATAGTAATCTGAAAACAGGATTGAATGTTTTAAATTTTGCTTCAAACAAGAGAATTATCTCGGGGCTATAGAAAAAAATTTTCCTTCCTAAGACATACTCTTTTTTTATACCTACAGCTGTTTGCATCCACAATAGATGTTGATGTGGAAGTGTTACAGTTTTGTTTTTGTAAATTGCATAAGTAATTGCCCCCCCAGCACTTGCTAAGTTGATGCTTCCTTTTCTAATGGCTGTAATGTATTTGTAAACATGTTTCTTAACTTACTTGAAAACATGTTGGTTCCATCTCATTTATTTGCAGACAACTTACTGTCTGTTGAATCTCCAGCTTCGGTTTTTCTAATGACTCCTTTGAAATATTATTTTAATGAACCTATGAAACACATCATTGTATTCTTTATATTGTGGTTGGACTGCTAATGAGACTCATCCATTAACTAAATGGCTTTGCAGGCAATACAAATGCAATAAATAAAGTGGGTCTGCTCTTCCTTTCTGCTGATGGGCACACACATGCTGGGAAGGCAATGTTTCATGACCAAAAAGTTCAGTCGGTAGGCGGATGGGGAATCTTTGCATTAAAAAAAAAGAAGAATATCATGAAAGCATATATGCAGCTCCAACTACTTTTTTAGAAATCAGATCATTAGGTAACGTATTTTGGGTGCAGACATTCTATTTCAAGATGTTATGCCTTATAGATGAAATCACGTACCCGTGTGATCAATAGAAGAAAAAAATGCTTCTCTGTAAATAGAGGAGAAAAACAAACCTATTTAAATATTTTTTAAAGAAAGCAACACCTGTAGAATGGATTGGATAAAAAAACTACAGTCAGGCCCTGGCCGGTTGCTCAGTGGTTAGAGCGTTGGCCTGTGGACTGAAGGTCCCGGGTTTGATTCCTGGTCAAGGTCACATACCTTGGTTGCATGTTCCATCCCGGCCTTGGTCCAGGGAGTGCGGGAGGAAGTCAATCGATGTGTCTCTCTCAGGTCGATGTTTCTCTTTCTCCCCTTCTCCCTTCCTTCAACTGTCTCCAAAAATCAATGGGAAAAAAAAATATCCTCGGGTGAGGATTAAGAAAAACAAAAACTACAGTCCAGGTCCTTTCCAATTTGATCTCAGTACAGGCTTTGATCTTCTGCCTCATCCAAAGGAGATGCAGGTGTCAAACAAGATCTTGCACGCTTGTGGTAGTGCAACTTCCAACTCAACCTTGGGATCCCAAGTGTTTTCATTATTTGCAGGGAAAAGTTATAAGCGTTTACTCTTCAATGTTCAGTTGGCAAGAGCTGTTGTTGTTATTATTTTCACATTTGTAATTAAATAGTTCTGTAGGCTTATGCCTGTTCTGATCAGTAAAAACAAGAGAGCATTGCCAACTGGTTCTTTTCTACTAGTGCTAGTCGCGGAGCCTGGCCCAGCTGGCAGAATTTCTAGTTCTGCACAGCTGTGGAGGATACTCGCCTCTAAAAATAAAACTATTACTGGATGAATTATCTTCTGGGGCCTCTCAAAGGAGTCACTGTGGGTTTGGGCACAGACCTTGGCAGAAAATAGGCATTTCTTCTCTAGCCAGGCCTTTGTGATGCTTTAAGCCCATTGCTCAAGGGGTTGATTTGGTGGAAGTGAAATAAGAAAGAAAGAAAGAAAGAGGTAAGATCAAACTGTGCATAGAAACCAAACTGAAAAACTGTCTTCAGTTTTGGAAATTGTTTTTCTATCAAGAAATTACTGGTGCAGCCCTGGCCGGTGTCCTCAGTTGGTTGAGCATCATCCCATGCACCAAAAGGTTGCCAGTTCCATTCCAGTCAGAGCTCATGACCAGGTTGAGGGTTCAATCCCTTGTCGGGGTGTGTGCTGAGGCAGCCGATCAATATTCCTCTCTCATATTGATGTTTCTCTCTCTGTCTCCCTTCCTATCTCTCTAAAATAAATCAAAACGTATTGAAAAATGGAAATTACTAGTGCGACTTCAGTTAAATGTTACCTTAAGAAATTTCAGGAGCAAATGATTTAAGATGTGTGAAATATGTGAGGAAAGGGTTAGGATACTCTGGATCTTAAATAAAACACAGTATTTTCTAAAATACACTCTCAAGCAATTTACAGTGTTCATACAGGAGAAATGTCCTAATAACATTATCTTAAATATTGTCTGGGGTTTGCTTTAAAATAATTTCTTGAGTGGTGATGGAGGTATAAATGATTAATTTAACCATTCTCTATATATTTGAAATTTTTTATGATCCTAACGATAAATCTTGAAATGGAGCTTCTTTCATGCTTTGGTTAATAAAATCCTTTCAGCTGAATGGTGGACTGTGTTTGCAATCAGTTTCCAAAGCACATTAGAATGAGGTTTTAATGTGTGTGTTTTTTTAATGAGGAAAATATCTTGAAAGATACCTATGAATCTAGCATGATTTTTATTAACTTCCCTGAAACCACCACAAAAATCACCATTTTGTTGTTGTTGTTAACAAGTTTGGAGAAATCTCTAAAATCAAGCCTTTGCTATTTCTGTAGTTTCTCCTCACTTTTCTTCCTTTTAATTCTTGTCCTTTATTGCCTCAAGAAGTAGGATAAGGTGAAATAATATTGAGGTTGCAAACCCCATTGCCAAAGAGCTAGAGTCCCGGAATCTGTTCTCTGTTATGAGGCCATAGGTGGCTTTTCTCAGTCTGTTTCTGGCATGACATGAGCATCTTCAGTTAGAATATAGAGAAAATAGATTGCAAAGTACAAATATTCCCAACCATTAGCCACTTAATGTTTATCTTCTTAATTGCTATTCCTATTATCTGTGTCTACATCTCTGTCTACCTACCTAAGTTTTTGTTCCCCAAACACCTATGATGAACAGTAAAACTGTAAGTGCAGCCCAGTGAATGGGACGTGTTAGCAGTTTCCAATAAAATGTCTCCAGTTGCACTTCACCGAGGACCCTTTTGAAATGATGATTAATCGCTTTTTAAAGGAATAATTCTAGAGATACCCTACGCTACTCTGCAGTCATTTAAAGGTGGCAACTTGTCTGCTTCATTGAGGCCAGCCAGCTTCCCTGGCATAACTGTAGTTGGAGAGTTTGAAAGCAAAGTGCAAATTGCTGTCCTTAAAATTGGAGCTGTCACATTAAATTATGTCACATTGATGACAGGTCATAAGAGAACGTGATACATGATTTTATAAGCACTAGTCACCAAAAGTGTGCTCATTGGAATTCTAGTTGTCCACCATTGTTAGGACAGAAGTTATTTTCTGTCAAAAATTAACAGAATCCATGGCTTGTTAAGGGGACATTAAAACAGAAAGGCAAAGTTTTCCTATTGTGCACAGTTCCATCTAAGTGGATTAAAATGTGGATGGGGAAGAAAGGGAGTCTCTTATAGATGGTGATACCATTCTCACTCATTTAAATTATAGCCAGACCAGCATAACAAAGGAAAATATCATTAATCAGGCTACAGAGGATATTATGACAAGTACTGGGAAATTGGGGGTGGTATTAGTAGCATATCTCAGGGAGTATGGAGAGGTTACATTTAGAAGAACAATGCCCATGCTTTCTTCACTGTCTCTCCATATCCCTGCTCCAGGGGAAATCTGATCAAACAGTAGAATGGATATCTTGAGTTACAGCTATGAAGCTATGCCTCTTCCTTTTTATCGCACCTGCCTGCCTCTAGTTCTACCTTAGACTGCTAGAGAGTGTGTCCATTTTAATCAACCTTGTGATTAGAAAAGTCCCAGCCCCAACCCTCTGCCCCACCCCTCCCCCCTCTCCCCTATACTTACAGACTTGGAAGCATCTTTCAGTATCTCTATAGATGGAAAGTAAAATTCTCCTCTTGAAATATTAGTGTTGGTGTATTAGGAAGCTAACACCCAACAAATTAGGCTGTTATTCTGTAGTTTTTTTCCAGTATATTGACATTTTGAAAGATTTTATAGAAGCTATTATTTATGAAAACTATTACCATTTTCTACAACTTAATTTCTATTTCACATATCCATTGCATCACGGGGTGGGAGGAACTATGTTAGGGATGCTCTCCCTTTCTTTCCTGGGTTGTATTCATGCTCTGGGGTTGGGGCAGGGGCCCATCTGGTCTCCATGGTCACCTGTGCACTCTGCCGTCGAAGTATGTTGCTGTCCTCTCTGTGCAGTTTGCGGCATCAACTTGGACCCACCAGTTGCTGTTGTCTGCAGAGCACCTTGGTCAGAGGTTTCTGCTCTTTCCATGTCACTTACTGGGCACAGGGCTCCTTCTCTTGCTTTCCTTCCACATTGGAGCACCTAGAATGTTGGGTGGGGGTGTTAAAAGGGCCAAAGGCAAAGTCAAGTCCTTCTCACAGGTTCTCCCTTGAGGAAGGAGAGGAGGGTCTCCTTGCTACTCTTGGATCCCTGAAGCCAGCTGAGGCTTCAGCCATCTCCCAGGCATGGCCCAGGTGGAGGGAGATAATGCATTTTGTTTTCCTTTCTCTGTATTCTTTTTCCTACTTCCGGCCCAAGTTGTCCGAATGGAGAGAGTGATTTTTAGGGTTTGGGAAGAAAGCAGTTCGTAATTTTGCTTTTTACTCCTGGTAACCCAACTCATTTCCTCAAATCCTAGATATTGATACGCAAAAGCCAGAGAGACCTTCCGTTTTTCCTTAGCTTTGCCACATTCCTTCCCTGAGGACCTGAACATCCAGCAGTCCTGCTGCCTGAGGAAGGAGGAGGACAGATGAGAACAGAGGTCCCGAGTGGCAGCTGATATTGGAAATAAGCTGCTGTCCCCTCTCTGTTTTTATTTAGAGAATACCAGTCTCATCTTCATATGAGAAGGCAATCTAACCAAGTCCGAGCTTAGAAGCCGGAGTCCACCAATGTGCACTGGAATTTAGGCTCTACTGTGGATTCACTCTGGCTGTGGAATGTAACTTTTCTGCACCACAATTAGCTGTAACATGGGGGTGATGATGAATTCCTTGGGAAGGTGGAGTGAAGGATCTTCTATGACAGAATTTGCTGTAACAACCAACAAATGTGAACTTATTTCCAATTTTCTATCCAATCTATTTAACTTCTTCATTGCCAATCATTCTCTATAATTCTCAACTCTCAATGCCCTCAGACAATATTTTTAATTCCTTTGAGTTTTGGTTAAATCTTTGGCTCCTCATTCAAAGCCAAAATCTGATCAGTCTCAAAGACCTCTTACTGTCCCATGTTAATTTTAAGTATTTGTGTTTAATTTGAGGGAACTGGGCAACTCAGTGTTTTATAGTTATTATATAAATTATCTTGCTATTTATTAGAAGAAAATGATACTTAATCTATTTAAAGACAAAAAAGGCTTCATCATAATGTGAATGTATTCAATCCCACAGAACTGTCTACTTAAAAATAGTTAAAATGGAAAATTTGGCGTTACATATATTTTACTACAATAATTAAAAAAAAAACAGCATTCAGGGCCCAAACATAAAATATTCATAAAGTGAGAATCCCAGGCCTTCTGGTATATCTGCCAGATTAGGAGGGCAGGTGATGCTTCAGCACCTTTCACATCACTAAGCGATTCACCCGGCTCCTCCACTCTGCACTCTGCACTCACCTTTGCTCATGCAGTTGTCCCTTTGATGGCTGGTTCCTGCACCCATGCTGTGGACAGGGCACAGACCCAGGTGCTGCGAGCATTTCCTTGGCAGCTCGACATGCCTTTGCCTGCCTATCGCTGAAATACCCATGCAGGCATCTCCTCAGAGATGAGCACATGGCATTTCCTACCTCAATCTATGGAAAAGATGTCTTGAGAAAAAGGTAGAGGCAGGAAATGGGGGTGGGGGTAGGGGGGTGAAGCCGGTAGGGGAGAATAAATATATGGTTTGTTACTTTCAAGACAGGGATCCTAACAGAGATTAGGATACTTTATACCATCATTTGTGATAGCAAGTGTTTTTCCCATTCTCGGTTGCCTTAGCTTCCATGTGGCCTGATTCTCAGGCTTCTGGAGAGTTCTCACATCTGTTGGTTTAAAATCCAGTGCTTAATTGAACAGATTGTAACTTTGCCATTTAAAAAATACCACTTTTTAAAATTCTTTAAATGAAATGATAATAAATTAAGCATATTACCACCCCCCAAAAAGGCTCAATGTAGGTTTGCCAGTTTGAACCAAAGTGCCCTATAGACAAAATAGCAAAACTCCATGGTGGAATAAAGCAAACATGCCCTCTCAGCAATCGAGCAGTTATCCTGCAGTCTATCTTCTTCATATGCTGACATTTTGCTTAAAATATTATCATTTCTTTTGTACACATTTCACCTTTTTATAGATAATTAACTATTTGATTTTACTATGTGCCTCAGCTTATGTCTCTCAAGAGCAGCTAACAGAATCTGTTGTGCCTGCAGGGCAAGTATGGATTGCAGTGACTGTCAGGGCACAAGAACAAGGACCGGAGGCCATGTGCCACATATTAGCTAGTTCTGCTATAGAAACACAACATACGTTTATTGATTATGGAAAGAGTCCCCAGGAAAGAAAGCCCAATTATTTTGTTCGTACCTTTATATTCATGTAAATACTCAACTTCAGTTGTAGGTGTGTCTTCTCACTTGGAAGTTACTTTGTTGAGTTTTTAGTAAAGATTTAAAACCACTTAAAAGGATTAGATTAGAATATAGCGATTATATAACTGTTTCTGTAATAAGATCTCTCTTGGCTTCGCTGATAATGTAGGAACAACTGAGTGCAGAGAACAAAAGTTAAGATAAATTATACACCCCCCAAAAAAATCTTGAGACAGAAGAACCCATGCCAGGGAACAAATTGACATGTTTGCATTTAAAATCAAACAGAGGTGTCAAAACCCATCTGTGTAGTCAGAACTTCTAGTGAATGATTGGCAACTTTCAGAATCTCCTCTTTTGGAAAAAAGAGTAATCCTAAACTTTTTTTTTTTTTAAGTTTAGTGAAACATTGAGAATGAACATGAGTAACAGATGTGGGAACATGGCCCACTATGTTGTCTATGGATATGGATAATGTGCACAAAGGAGTTTGGGTCAGTTTCTTTGGCGCTTCTGTTCCCAAGCACATGGTAGTCAATTTCAGTCACTGGTGTTTTGATTCACAGCTGTTATGAAGTAGGGATTCCACTGTTGTCATGTTGGCTACAGATATTTCTTTCCAGCAGATGGGGTTCTTCTTTCTGAGGGGGGAATGAAATTCAGGAGGGTAAATGAGGGTCAGTAAGGAGCGTGGGTAAACTACTGGACTAAAGCCCTCTGACATGCACTGGAGGTGCTGAGAGCTGACTGTCAACAGGAAGGCCACGTGTGCTGAGCCACGGTGAGTGTGGAATGCTAAGAAATTACTGCTGGCTGCTAAGTTCATTTTCTTAGCTTTCTTGGGTATATTAGGTGAGAATTGGAAGTAAGAATGTTACTACCAGACATTCTTCATTTTAGGATAAGAAATATAGTATGTTGGCTCAAAATATATCACTCTTAAGAAAAGCTGAAGAGATTTGGGGGAGCTAGGTTCTTTTTGGATCCTGAGGTTCAAATCCAGAACAACAACAAAAGAAAAGTTGGTATCTAAAAAAATATTTAGCACTCGCCAGTGTTGCTCAGTTGGTTGAAGTGTCATCCCATACACTGAAAGATGTTAGGTTCAATTCCAAGTCAGGGCACATACCCAGGTTTTGGGTTTAATCCCTGGTAGGGGTGCATACAGGAGGCAACTGATCAATGTTTCTCTCTCTCTCTCTCTCTCTCTCTCTCCTTCTCTCTCCCTCTCTCTTTCCTCTCTCTAAAATCAATAAAAAAACAAATCCTTGGGTGAGGAAAAAAAGAGAAAATTAAAAAAAAAATATTTGAGGATCAAAGACCAAAAATCACTCATTTTATATATACACATATTCATATGCACATACATATTTGCTTATACATATAATAAAGTAATATGTGGAACAGAAATATATAAATGTATATATTTGTACATACGTGACAGAACTAAAACATGTGGAGATTGACAAGTGGTATGTGCCAGGGACATGGGGAACAGAGCAATGGTCCATAATCCCTTTCTAAGGGATGGGCCAGATGATGTCTTCTGTTCTTCTGTTGGTCACCTCCTTCACCTCTCGAGTGAAGCCCAGAAAAGAGGCATTATTATCTCTCCTTCAGAGTTGAGGAAGCTAAGGTCCCACAGCTGTTGACTAACGGGCCCAGGTCTGAGGCAGGCCCTTGGGACTCCCAAAGCCATTGCTCTTTCCGCTCCCCTGCTCCTCTCTCCTTCGGAGGGAAGGCCAACTTTGCAGTTGGTGCTGTGTGTGCCAGTTGATAATGCACATGCTCTGATACATAAACACACTGCTCAATGCCCGTGACAGTGCCACTACTATGTGCCATGGTTTTCTGCACCCGTAAGCTGTCCAGATACATCACATCATGCAGAACAGCAAGTGCCCTATCTTTCTTGAGCATCACCCAACCAACCTAGCAACTGGAAACCTTTACCGTCTTTTCTGAACTCATTTTGGAAGACAGAGTGTGATGAAGGATTTTTCTGTCAGTTTCAGGTACAGGAAACGGTCTGGTATATAGTTTGGATATTAAACAATTGGAATTTTTGAATATTTGTATGATTTTTAGAGGCAGTGAGATAGAGTTTTTGTAGTGAAGTCTGTTGTGGAAAATCAAGTCCTGTGGTCTGTCATATGCAGCTGCAATGCTGGCGCGACCCCCGGGAGCAGCAATGGATGGGAGAGCTGTAGCCTGAAAGTGGACTGTGGTGGGAAGAGGACTGTGGTGGGAAGAGGACTGTGGTGAGAAGAGGACTGTGGTGGGAAGTGGACTGTGGTGAGAAGTGGGATGTGGTGGGAAGAGGACTGTGGTGGGAAGAGGACTGTGGTGGGAAGAGGACTGTGGTGGGAAGAGGACTGTGGTGGGAAGAGGACTGTGGTGGGAAGAGGACTGTGGTGGGAAGAGGACTGTGGTGGGAAGAGGACTGTGGTGGGAAGAGGACTGTGGTGGGAAGAGGACTGTGGTGGGAAGAGGACTGTGGTGGGAAGAGGACTGTGGTGGGAAGAGGACTGTGGTGGGAAGAGGACTGTGGTGGGAAGAGGACTGTGGTGGGAAGAGGACTGTGGTGGGAAGAGGACTGTGGTGGGAAGAGGACTGTGGTGGGAAGAGGACTGTGGTGGGAAGAGGACTGTGGTGGGAAGAGGACTGTGGTGGGAAGAGGACTGTGGTGGGAAGAGGACTGTGGTGGGAAGAGGACTGTGGTGGGAAGAGGACTGTGGTGGGAAGAGGACTGTGGTGGGAAGAGGACTGTGGTGGGAAGAGGACTGTGGTGGGAAGAGGACTGTGGTGGGAAGAGGACTGTGGTGGGAAGAGGACTGTGGTGGGAAGAGGACTGTGGTGGGAAGAGGACTGTGGTGGGAAGAGGACTGTGGTGGGAAGAGGACTGTGGTGGGAAGAGGACTGTGGTGGGAAGAGGACTGTGGTGGGAAGAGGACTGTGGTGGGAAGAGGACTGTGGTGGGAAGAGGACTGTGGTGAGAAGTGGACTGTGGTGGGAGGTGGACTGTGGTGGGAGGTGGACTGTGGTGGGAGGTGGACTGTGGTGGGAGGTGGACTGTGGTGGGAGGTGGACTGTGGTGGGAGGTGGACTGTGGTGGGAGGTGGACTGTGGTGGGAGGTGGACTGTGGTGGGAGGTGGACTGTGGTGGGAGGTGGACTGTGGTGGGAGGTGGACTGTGGTGGGAGGTGGACTGTGGTGGGAGGTGGACTGTGGTGGGAGGTGGACTGTGGTGGGAGGTGGACTGTGGTGGGAGGTGGACTGTGGTGGGAGGTGGACTGTGGTGGGAGGTGGACTGTGGTGGGAGGTGGACTGTGGTGGGAGGTGGACTGTGGTGGGAGGTGGACTGTGGTGGGAGGTGGACTGTGGTGGGAGGTGGACTGTGGTGGGAGGTGGACTGTGGTGGGAGGTGGACTGTGGTGGGAGGTGGACTGTGGTGGGAGGTGGACTGTGGTGGGAGGTGGACTGTGGTGGGAGGTGGACTGTGGTGGGAGGTGGACTGTGGTGGGAGGTGGACTGTGGTGGGAGGTGGACTGTGGTGGGAGGTGGATTGTGGTGGGAGGTGGATTGTGGTGGGAGGTGGATTGTGGTGGGAGATGGACTGTGGCTGAACATATTTACATGGGTTTGTGGAAGCTTCTCTACAGAACTCGGTCCGTCTTGCCCCCTACTGCCTCTGGGGTGTGGCTCTTTTTCAAGATCTCAACACAAATGGGGAAAAATAACTTTGTTTTGGAATATTTTTAATAAATGGCAGCGTGGATGTGTGGTTTTTCTGGACAGTGATGTGTGATTACACGTTTTGAAGGACTCTTCAGGGTCCTTACAGAGAGTGTGCGGAGTTGGACTGCACCCGGTGACCAGGATGCAAACTGTTTTCTTCATGGGGCCTTCGGACATTCAGTCCCTCGTTCATTCTCCATGTCCCGATGCTCCTCTGTCTCCGGACAAGGAAATCCTGAGTAATCCCGCATCCTGGTCTCCCAGATGGCTTTCAGCATGTCTGTTTCATTTCAGTGCTATCTTTCAGTATCCGAACCCAGGGTTTTTGCCATAGTTTTGTAGCATTGCCATTAGAGTCTACTTATTTGTGTTGAGTATGATAAAATGTGCTATGCATTTTTAACATTTATAATTAGCAGCAGAGGAATAATCATTGCATTTGTTAAGCGTTCCTTTAGTCAGAAATTCTGAGCATGAGAATGATTCAGGCATTATGTCGGTTAGGTTTGCAGACGAGGCATCTGAGGCAGTGTGCATGCTCACAGAACGGGAAAGTAGTGAAGCAAGAAAAAAACAGTGTTTTGGCTCCTGGAAGCAGACTTTTAATCATTATTTGACTATTTTAATTCTCTGGTATTGCTTCATCTCTTCCTAGTGGGTAAGAAGAAATAGAAAATGTGTATATTGTGATTTTTCCTACCCGTTGTTAAGAAGTATTTATTCTTTATAGCACCATCATTTATCCCGCTGGGGAGAGAACAATGTCTGTATTGTGAACTTAGCCCGAGAAGAAATGCTGGCAAGCCTCACTTCCTCCTGTAAAAAAGCAAAACCATAATTCATCTGTGGCTGTGTTTGGCGTGAGTTTCAGTCTGTGTGTGGCCATGGCAAGTATCAAACCAGTGTATATAAATGAAGTGCTGTCCACTTACTTCCCTTTCTGTCTCCATCTCTGAGCATAACTCATGAGCTCGCCGCGCAAACAATGGGAAGTTCCCTGTGTTTGGTCTGACATAACATCACTGCGGTGATGTGATTTCGCTCCTTTGTATTGCAGTCACATGTTTTTCTCTACCCCACTCACTCATCTCTTTTTAAACATTTCCTGGAATGCTAACTTCCTGCACGGTATCATCTTACCCGGCTGTCCCGCAGGGCCTTCTGCAGTGATAACATGTTCTGTGTGCACTAGCCACTGGCCACGTGCGGTTATTGAGACGCAGGAACTGCATTTCTAATTTTAGTTAATATAAATTTAAATAGCGGCATGTGGTCCTTGGCTTCCATTTTGGACAGCGCAGAATGAATTAGGTTTGACAGGTGGAGTGGTTCTTGACCGCAAAATATGATAAATGGGATCTTGAGATGTGTGAAAGAATTTCAAGCTGTTGTCAAGTGTCACGGAGCAAAGACTGTGTTCTGTGACAGTCGACTCTTTGCCATTTTCTTCATAGTCCTCCAAGGAACAGCCATATTCTAATCTCCTTTGTAACCAAGGAAGAGCTGTCATGGTGCTCACCTGTCTGGTTTGCCTTTGGTCACTTTCATACAAGCCTTGAGTAACCCACATGCTTCTGAGCTGCCCAGGGTGAGCCCTTTGTATTTGCCACATTGAGAGAGAAATGGCCAAGAAGTCGGCCAGGAGGCAGCCAACTTGCTTCCCACATTCAGAGTACACAGGGAGGCACAGCTTGCTGCTGGTGTGAAGCATGCGGGGAGAGCGCATGGAGAATTGTCTTTCTTTCCTGATTGAATACTAGTCCTTGGTGGCTGTGGAAAAAGCCTCTTGCTTGTACAGGCAAACAGCTGTCGTTATCTGAAAAATAATCATTATGATAGAAAGCGCACAGTTTTCATGTTTTCTGTCGGATCTGTCAGAATATGTTCTATATTAAAATGTGCGTTTCATCTGAAAAAAATGGTAACAGCATATTTTTAAAAGTTCCTATCTTGAAATAGGAGCATATCATCTTTTTTTTTTTTTACCCACTACTGCCCAATAGAAATAAAATGGTAGTCACATGTGATTTAAAACTTTATTTAGCAGCCACATTAAAAAAGTAAAAAGAAATAGGTAAAATTAATTTTAAATAGCTTATTCAACCCATATATCTAAAATGTTTAAATATGTAATCAGTATAAAAATTAATGGGGTATTTTGTGTTTTTTTTTTATTTATGATGAGTCTTTGAAATCTAGTGAGTATTTACACCTGCAGTACATGACATGGACTAGCCCTATCTCATGCTCAGTGATGGCATGTGGCTAGTGGCTTCCCTCAGGGGCATACATACGGATCATGTTTGCCCAGAACCTGTGCCTGGCGTATGCAGGGAACGACGTTCTGACCTGTGAGAGTAATTTGCAAAAAGGTAAACGAGGAATTAGCAAATCCCAGGTCGAGAGGATCAGTTCACCTGCATTGCCTGCCATCAACCCAGTGATCAGGAAGTAGACAACGATAGGAAACAATTTGTACAAACATGCTTATTAAATTCCACTAGACACTTTTGATGTGTCAGCTTTTTCTTGTTCAAATCATGACAACTTCTGACAACCTTTTTAATTCTAAGTTTGTGGAAGTTTTGTCATTTTTTTTCTCTATTTCAATACACAAATCATAACATAAACAATTTTCTTATGAACTACTTTTTTAAGAATCAGAAATTATCTTGTGGCTATAACTTAATATTTTATTCTTATTGAACAAAATATTTCTGTCCCAATTAATTTCAACTAGTACTTTAAATGGTCTTTTTGTTGCAACCTTATTATTTTACAATTCTATAAATCAAATCCAAATTTTTAAAAAATGCTTATTTTGTTTGAGTTTGTTGTCTAGTGCTATTTTCAATTGCTATTAGAAGAGGCATTTCAAAAAAAATTATGTTCCTGACATACTGTAACCGCACAGTTAGTTGAACGGAAAGGAAAGTAACTTTACTCACAGGCTATATCTATGTTACCACAAACAATTAATTGGCTTTATTTTTTTTTTAAGTAGGACACTTGAGATATGGAAGTTTAGCTAAAACTCACTGGCTGTTTTGAAATTGTGTAAACATACTTATATAAAGTAGAGTTTTTGGATTCTATTGCATTATCAGATGTTTGCGTCTTAAATTTGCTGCTTTTAAAATCTCTCTGAGCTTTATTTTCCTGAGTGTAAATAATACAACCTGGCCAAGATGGAATCCAATAACTTTGTCAGAGGGATGGATGCTATGGGTGTCCCCAAGTATACACTAAGGGAGACATTCAAGCTTAGCTCTGTGTGTGTGTATAATTGCTACAAAGTATAAACAGAAAATATGTAGGATAGCAAATATAATATATAAGAATGAATATATTTAGGAAGTAAATAACACTATAGGAATTAGGCATATATATTACATATATTTCTTATATATTTTTTATTTTCCTATAACTTGGAAAATTTTTATAACAAGTAAAGAAACTTTTAATAGTTTGTGGTTTGAAATAAAGACATTAAAGTTCGAATATGCCTTCAGGGCACAATATCCTAGGTGTTTCCACATAATTCTTTCTCTGATGTGAGGTTTGCAGTGTGAACCAACCATGTTTACCTCTCTCGCCCCATTAGTAGCAGGTATTTGTGTCTTCTTTAGGAACTAGCTGAATGGTTTCCCATCTCAAATGTTACCTTTGTTTCCACCTTGACTCATAGGAGATCAAGAGTACAATTAAATTGATTTTAAATCACATTTAGCATCGTGTATTGATTAGATCCAAGTGCTCTGAAGCAAATGTCACATTATTCAGCTCCAAAAAGCATCTGAATCGGATAACAGAAGCAATGCGAGCTTTCATTTCTGTTAAGTAATTCAGCCGATGTTAGAAGTCAGGAGAGTGAGGTACATGTGGCCAGTAAATGGCTCTTAAACCTTGTTATTGAAATGCAGCCTTCAATCCAGTTTATTAGCTTGTTCTTTATTCTCATTTATATTTTATTACGTTGGAATATAGTCATAGGATCCTGGAAATGGAGTTTTCTTTACATAAAATGTTCCTCAAGTTTGTCAAGTCTTTCGTTAAGTGACGTCCAGGTGCAGACACGATGCCGGCCAGGCCGGGCTTTGCCATGAGGGTACGGCTGTGGCAGCAGCTCTGTCTTTAACTTTCTTCCTGTCCTTGTTTCTGGAGAACAAACCCCTGCTCGTGTTCCAGGGGAAGGCATTTGAGGGTGAAGGGAAGAAGTTGGGTGTAATAAGCCTTTGACAGCAGGTCCTTGAATACCATCATTTGGTTATAATGTTGATGAGGAAAATCGCTTCCTGGCTGGGCCAGTCTGTGCGAGTTTGCAGGTTGTCACCGTATCTGCGAGGGTTTTCTGCAACAGAGGCCATAGTGTATATAACATACAGGCTAGACCTTCCTTAGAACTTGAAGCCCATTGGAACCTCTAACGGTGCAAAAGTCCGTGGAGGGAGGAGAGAGGGTGAAGAAGCTGTAGTTAGAGGTTCCCTGTGCTCAGATGGCAGATCAATCACACAGCCAGATGGAGAGCCAAGCTTCACTGAAAATGCAAAATCAATCCAGCCAAACCCATGTCGCCTGCGGTGGGCAGTTACAGTATAATGTGGTATCAACAAAGGAGTGAACAGGATGGGCATGGGGATCCTCTCCTGGATACAATGGGAGACAAGTCAGGACGGCCTCTGAGTGATGCAGGGCAAGTAGGAGCTAACTGGAAGGGCTTTCCTGGCAGAATGAACGGACAGTATGTGCAAAGGCCTGAAGGTAAGAGCACTTAGTGAAATCCAGTGTGGCCGGAGCACTTTAGGTGAGGAGGGGAGTAGCAATAGGTGAGTTGGGAGATAAGCAAGACTTGGATCATGCAGGGCCTTTAAACCCATGGTAAGGGATTCACAGGGTCCTGGTGACAGTAGGAAGACTTGGGCAGCTGGAATAAGGAGAGGTTGGGGTCATGTCTGTAAAATACAGCTTTGTTAGGTCTGGCACCTTTCCGAGAACTATGGGATGTGAGCAGGACTGGGGCTGAGATTCCGCTTTGACATACTCACCACTTTGACTTTCTGTTTCTAAAGCACTAGGGACTGTGATGCTCCTTCAGCTACTACCCATAGAGAGTGTATGCTGGCATTAGGTGGCAGGATGGAACAGGTGTAAATAAGGTTCTGCAATCCAGCTCAGCTGACAACAAAACTGAAATTGATACGTTTGCAATCTATTGCTTTTCTAAAGAACACAGCAGCGTACAACCTTGTACATACACCTCTTAGGCACTTGTCCAATTATTTCCTTAGGATAAATTCCTAGAAATAAGGCTTGGTGTTTTCGGGCTTTTGATATATATGTTCCCAGAACAATTTAGACGCCTGCAATCATGGTAGATGAACCAGGTGCTGGGCTTACAGCGATGCTGAAAGCGCAGGTATAGAAAGTGTGCAGTGAGCAGTCATGCCCGGACAGGCACGCGCCTCATTTTTCTCTTTGGACTTCGTACCTCTGGCTCCCTTCCCTGGTTTGCAGTAAGACTCGATTGGATGAGTACAGAAGACTGACAGGGTGTTTGTCTACAATGACAAGCACTTGACTGTAGCAGCAAATGATGAGCCGCCCTAGGGAGACATCACCACCTACTTGAGAGAGATCCACGGAGGGTTTATGATCCGATGGAATCCTGATCGAGCATCGCAGTCTTGACCCTCGGGAACCAATTGTCTGGAATACTTGCTCTGTCAGTCTGAGCGATGGGCTTAGAATCCCTCCGAAACGTGGAGCCCGAGTGTAAAACACAGAGTAATGTTCAAGAAGATCTAAAGATTGGAAATGTTTTATCGCCACATGCCACAGCCATGTTTACTAAATATATTGATAAGATCATCGCAGCCTCCATCCAGTATGTGCACTTACCACATTCAGCTATCAATTATTATTTGAAATTACAAGGCAATGGATTTTTTATTCTGATCATACCAAAAATTAACAAATGGTTTGCCTTTCCCTTTGGGCCCTTGTTTACAGTAGAAATGTTTATTTATCACATATGATGCAAAAAATGTAAGGATCTATCAAAATGTAAACACATATAATATATTATTAGCAGTTGCAAAGTGTGTGTCTAACTTTGGAGTTTCTTGTATTTGTAGAGGGGTGGGGGTGTCAGAGGAGAGAGGGAGGGCAGGCAGCCAGAGCTGGCCAGCTTCGCTCTTATAGCCCCACTTTGCTTGAATGCCCCCGAGGAGAGGCAGCAATGCAGGTGGTATAGCGGGATAGCCTTAAGGGTCTGTTGCTAGTTACCCACCAAACTCCCTCCCCAAGTTCTAACTCATTTACATAAATCAGGTTGTTCCTCCGTTAAAAAGAACCAAGCGGTGCCTGCCCTGAGCAGCTGGGCGAGGGTTGTTCTGTAGGTTAAAGTAGAGCTCGGTTATGATCAATAGAGGCGGTGCCTGGTGATCCCTACTCCCTGTTTGCTTTTCTGTTTGCACGTGAAGATGGTCATGTTAAAACCCTCTGTGATGGTGTGGACCGACCACAGTGGCCTCTGGGTGAGGAACAAGGTATTTATGCACCACAGGAGGCTGCTCTTGGCTCTTTTTAAAGCTAATGGCTAGAGCTCTCAGCTAGAGAACAGTAGTCACAAAAGCTTCATTAAATGTTAAAATGGTTAGCTAAACTAAAAAAAAAGTAGGAAAACTCCTGTGTAAGTAAGTGCGGGAAACATCAATATTGCTCTATTCTTCTCATTTGAAAAGAGCAACTATTTGTCATGGTCCTCGTCCTTGGGCTGGCAGTTACCTAATTACATGCATATGAAATTCAAAAGGCTTTACTAAGGGACAGTAATTTTCCTTGGTTGTTTTTAAAGTTGCTGGAACCAGAGAATTACGCTGAGCAGATAATGGATGGGTTCCTCCATTGCACGTTGAGGTCCTGAATTGACTAATCATGCCATGGTCATTCATCAATGTGTTGCCTTATAATTTAAAATTAAAGACACCATTTTCATTTATTGCTGACTCTAGGGGTACTGTTGCTTCCAGTTTTTGAGGTTTGTACCCTGAGTGGGAAAGCTGCCCGTAGAAAAGACTGATGTATAAATCAAGACCAAGTTTCGGCTTGGGATCGGTTATTGTACATTTATGAGGAACATCCTGATCCTTGGTCTTCTTTGTAATCTCTGTACAAAGTATGGAATTTGAGATTTTCATATTTGTTTTGATCATAATTGATCAATGTGTTGTTTGCTCTGCCGCTATCACCCACGGCCCTGCCTCTGCCCCCTCAGCCTTACTCTGTGTTCCTGGGGAATGCACTGCCCGGGCTCCCTTAGAGATCAAATCAGGAGTTGACTGGCATGCCTGTTAGGCAGGATATCAGAGGCCTGGGGCAGAGGCAGCTGGGCTCCTTCCTGCTCCTTCCCAGATGCAGCACTGCAGTTGGCAGCTGGCGATGGCTACCCTCCTGGTTGCCCTTCCTCCCTGCTCTAGTCCTCAGGGGCCTGGTGTCACCGTGGCTCCCCTCACTCTAGGTCGCCTAGAGATGCCATAGCTTGTGCTGTTGCTACTCAGAGTCCCCACCTCCCTGTTGGATCTGTTCCCTGCCTACCCTTCTGGCCATATCCGTTTGATATGGTTTCTTTATTTGAAACACCTGGGTTGGATTCTGTTTCCTCTGGGAATCAAGTTCAGTAGTGACAGGTCATTCAGAACATGGTAGTGGGTTTCAGACGTGCACTTAAACATGCATATCATTGGCTTTAACTGTTGGGAGAATCTGTCACTAAGTCTGGAGTGCGTTCCCAGACCGATGGCTCCAATATGTTGAGTTCTGGCCACCGAAGAAGTTAATGTGGAGTGCGTTCCCAGACCGATGGCTCCAATATGTTGAGGAGTTCTGGCCATGAAAGAAGTTAATACACACCATGTCCTTGATACTTCCCTGCACGTCTCTGTGAATGTCCTCACGGAGCAGGCGCAAATAGGATGTTCTCATCCAAAGTGAAATGCAGATTAATCGGTGACAGGTAGCTGGTTCTCCTTTAGCACAGACCATCCCCAGTCATTCAGAAGGGACTGCAGGTTTTACTCACCTGCTCTGCTCTTAATAGCACTTAATACACGTTACCTTAAAGCACTAGTTGTATTTTGCAAGAATTTGCTTTGATCCGGGTGGTAAACAGGAGAGCTAGCCGGTTTGGGGATATCACATACATTTATTCACTTACCCACTTACATATTTACTTAGCATTTACCATATGTAAGGTTGGTACATTGCAGCCCTGGGCCAAATCTGGCCCTCTGGCTGTTTTTGTAAATAAAGATTTATTGAGACAAGACCTTTCCCATTCATTTACATATTGTCTGTGGCTGTTCTTGCCCTACAATGGCAGTTAAGTAGTTTCAATAGAAACTGTATGTCTTTCAAGCCTGAAATATTTACCAGCTGTTACTTAACTGGAACAGTGACAGAGCCCTGGACTAGATCCCAGGAATATATTGTAAATAAAGTGGGCATCGTCCATCACCCACTGCTGGGTAAAGCCCTCTCTTGTGGGGAATACAGAAAGCAATAAAGAGATGAGGTTATAATAGATATTGTGTTAGAGGGTAAGTTGAGGGGAGAAAGTAGAGCCAGGAAGGCGGATGGACAGGTTGTGCGTGAAGGTTCTGTGAAGTCTCTGGATGCCTGGGAAGACCTCAGTGATAAAGGAAAACCTGAGCCTCATTGTCCTGACATCTGTTTTCAACATTTTCCACTTCTTTATCTTCTCATTTATAAAATTAACATTGCCAGATTCTGTCCAATTTAAATCCGGAAAGAAGAGTGTTATTTTTCAATTATTGGGGTCCTTCGGTAAGAGAGAGCTGGTGGGAATCATGGATAGTCCTCAGGCCTTGGGCAATTCTTCCTCCAGGAAGCAGTTTTTACATTTCTCTTCTTCAGCAAAAAGGAAGGGTGGGTCACGCACAGGCATGTCTTACTCCAGCTCCCTCCCTTGGTTTGTGGATGGTCACTGCTACTGGTGGCTCTTGGCACAGTCAGAGAGTTCTGGGGAGGTAGACGGTGCATTTCTTTCATGTACTGTATAGCAGTTACCAAGTACTGTGAGATGGGGGTACACAAGGTGGGGGTTTGTAAGATTTAGGACATTGGAGAAGTTGTGGTTAGCTGATAGTCAAATTCTTATCCATTTTAAGTGATGTGAAGTGCCCACACGAGACATATTTGTATACTATTGCCCTTTGATTTTAAGAACAATTGTATAGTCCAAAATGTAACTACATTCAATAAAAGAGTATCACAACATGGTTATCCTATAAAGCTAATCTGCCTGGGAACCTTGCTCTGATAAATGCCCTCCTTATAGGGCAAGGGGCACTGAGTCAGTTTTATTCTGAAGTGGCCATTGTACTTTTACTCTGTATTATTAATTCTCTTTTTGGTTTAGTTTATTACATTTGATATTTCTTCTAGTGTTGGAATTTTAGCTACATATCTATGTTATTATTTTTTTCACCAAATCCTTCTATATAAAAAATTTAAAAAATTGTTTTTAGCAATAGAATAAATTTAGAGAGATAAGCTTATTTTAAAAAACTCACTCTCAAGGCATTTCTGTATGCTAGATTATTACTCTGTAGCTTTCAATAATTAGATTTCTAAAAAACAAATTTAAAACAAAACACTTTCACTAGAGGAAAAATGTATTTAGAATACTTCAGGTCTTAGTTTTGCTTACAGATGTGTAAGGAATCTATTTTAAATATATAAACTATGTCTGATGCTTATATACTGCATATTATTTAATTTATCACAGTTCTAGTGGCAGCCTAAACTCAATATGAGGCTGCAGGGGTTTAATAATAATAATTTCATTTGGAAGCATCTTGCCTTCTAAAAACCCTCTGGCCACTTAACAGAATGCAATAAAATGTAATTATAAAATAAAATATGTAGCATTCCTTCACATTTCCACACTTTCAGCATGTGGTTGTCTTTCTTTAATCATCTAAAAAAAGACATAAACGAATAATATGGAAAAACTCCAGTTTGCTGTTTCACTCTCTGTTTATAAAGTTCTGACATGTTCTTTCACAAATATGAAGAATGAGAATCAGAGGGACATATTAACACATATTAATAGTGGAAATCATCTGGTCACCTTTACTGGCTCTTTGGAGTGAATTCATAAGTACCTACAACGCTCATGTTTGTCAAATGCATGTTACTGATGCCTTGTATTTCTGAGAAAACAAAAAAGGAAAACCTTCTTTTAATCCCTTGAAGGTACCAGTACAGTAACCATGTCAACTTTTAAAAAAAGGAGTGCACCAAGACTTCACCAGCCAAGGAAAATAAGAAAAAATGTTAAAAGGGATTATCTTAAAGGAAGAAAAAAATTAAGACGTTAAATAATGAATAATCCTCAATTAATCAGATCAACGCTTGAAGTGGGTTCCTTTGGCTCTTCTGCCATTTGTTTGCCACTCTGAGCAGGGCTCTTGGGAAGAGGAGGGAGTCAGAGCTTCCCCTCCTTCGTCCCCTTCAGCCAGAGGACCTGGGTTGTCAACGCCACTGCTCTGGGCTGGCATCTGGCAAGCTTGGGAACATTTCCCCTTTCGCTTCTTCCAGCTTTCTCAGTAGCCAAGGGACGTTTTACCATCTTCCTAACACTGGCTAATATCTTTTAACAGAACCTGCACAGGCCCCAGGCTCAGAGCCTCAGGCAGGGATCCCTTCTAACCAGTTTAATATCCATTTTGTTTCAAGGTTAACAGGGTTAACTATCTCTCTGGTAAATGATATGGGTTTTCTAGTTATGAAAGAGATAGAACATTTCCATTTAAATCAAAGTGATTTAAAGACAAATTGAGCAGAGGTAAAGAAAATAGACATCAAATGATAGTACAGTAGGCATAAGATGTGACCAAAACAGTGAACATGACTCCAGGTGGGCTCAGCCTCAGGATCTCAGACCTCGGGGGCCTGAGCTTTGCTGCCAGCCTGCAGAGTGACCTGGGACAAGCCACGTGACCTCTCTATGCTTCATTGTCTGTACCTTTGGGGACGCTGGCTTACGGAGGTGTCTCTAACAAAACAACACGTGGAGATGTTTTGCCCTCAGGAACTACTGAAATTGCTTGGTAGAAATCTTTAGCTCCAAATTTCTCATTTTCTCTTTAGTATCCGTGTGATTGACAAGTGAAAATAATTGGAACATCGCTGCTGGCTGTAAGTAAGAAGGCTGGAGGCAGGCCAGGGGTGGGGTGCTAGAAGTCACCTCATGCGTCCGGAATTGTGGGAGCTGAATTCCAATTAGCACCCTTGTTTGCTAGCTGAGCAACCTTGGAACAGTCTGTGCACCTCTGGCCTCTCTGGACCTTAGACTTCTTGTCAGTGAAACAGAAGGACCAGGAAATAGAGTGTCTGAGTTGCCTCCAAGGTCAAGAGGTTGATGCTTCTTTTGTGCCTATTGGCTCAAATCTTCATGGGCTATAATAACCAGTCACTTCCTGTCACCCTTGTCAAATTAATGTGATGTCATGTATGGTAACATGTGTGAAAGCACCTTAAACTTTTTAGACATGTCATCTATTTTTAGTATTTATGCCACCATTGTGATGTAATGTTACTACAACACAGCAATTTCAATCCTAATTACTCTAGGACAGTGGTTCTCAACCTTCTGGCCCTTTAAATATAGTTCCTCATGTTGTGGTGACCCCCAACCATAAAATTATTTTCGTTGCTACTTCATAACTGTAATGTTGCCACTGTTATGAATCATAATGTAAATATCTGATATGCGGGATGATCTTAGGCGACCCCTGTGAAAGGGTCGTTCGACCACCAAAGGGGTCTCGACCCACAGGTTGAGAACTGCTGCTCTAGGATCTCTTGAAATAGGATAGGATTAGGCACCCTTCTTCCCCCTACGAGTAGGCATCCTAAATACCTGGAGATGTGTAATGAAACAAGACACTGGGCCCAGAGTATTTCTGTGGGCTGTGCCCAGACAGGTATGGCTTTAAAAGAATTCCATGGGAATTTCTGATGTGGAATTGGTGTTGAGAAGCACTCATAGAGACTTTATATATCAGAAGTCTTTGATTCCAGCAATTTCCTTGTAGGCTTTGGAGTTCTTTTGTCACATCTGCAAACTTGGGCAAGTTATTTAATCTCTCAATGCTGATTCCTCTTTCTAATGTGGGGATAGTGACACTTCTCTTTCAAGTTTCTGTAAGAATTAAAGGAGATATTGGCTGTTGTGTCTTTGTAAGGTGTGTTCCACGTAGCAAATGCTGTAGCAACTATTGTTATCAGTTGGGGAAACCCTGAGCCCACAGAACGAAGAGGATCAAGCAGGTTCTGGGTATCCCTGACCACAGAGATAATAATTTAAAGACCTTCCAAAATTTCCTCCTAATTCTCGCTGAAATTTGTCTCGCTGCCTTCATTCTGACCATATCATTAGATTTAGTGTAGAACTGGACATGTTTTATTTAAAAAATTAGTTAAATGGATGATCATTATGATTTGGACTTTAATTGAGTCCTGGGGGCAATATTTGCTGATAAAGAAATATTAGGTAATTTTAAAGAATTATCAGGAGGATTAAAATATTAATGTTTCTCTATTTCAAATTTATATCTCCCTAATTATAATTATCTATCTTTTCCTTTCTATTACTTACAATTTAAAATTTATAGCACAAGTTTTATAGAAATGTGTGTGTGTTTTAATTTGATTGAATGTTTTTAGGTCAGGAACTTGATCATTTTTTTAAATAAAGATTTATGTGAATGTCTGAAATTGATACCAGCAAGATAACTGCCACCTAATTTAAATGTAGCTTTCAGAATATACAGCTGTTCTCCTAGGACAGCGACTGGACAAGGCTTAGCACTTGAATGTAAGTCAGATGAAAGGCATTGTTTTTCGTGTGCACCTGTTAACATGCTACTTTATTGAAGACTATTTATGATGTGATTAAAATTCTAGACACAAATTTTTATCTCCAGTTAGTCATTTTTGTCACTTGTTATTGCTTCGTTCAAGTTTATTTAAGGCACTTAAATATTATTTTGAGGTTTTATCCTGAAAATATTTTCTTATCCAGCACTCACTCACAGTTAACACTGCCACCATTTCCCCAACCCCCTCCACCTCCAGCCCTTTTCCTTTGACTTCTGAAACTTTATACAAGGAGAAACAAAATTAAAATGATGGGCAAGCTTCAAGCTGTAATTATTTTCACCTATATCTAAACAACATGAAAATGTGAACCATGGCTGGATGATTTTCACTGAATTTGCAAGGTTTCTTTTAAATGGTTTAGCTTAAAATATGGCGTTGGCGTATAGAAAGTCAATTTAGAGGGACCTCCTATGGGGTGGGCCCTGGAGGGGTGGGTCCAGAGGGCAGTGAAGGTGGGAGTCGTGGGGAGCTATGTGGCCACCACCTCCAGTGGTGGGCATCAGGGGTACCTTGGCCTGGATGTGCCCTTTGGTGTCACCAGACGTACAGCTGTTGGAGGCCGCTGCTGCTGATTCTTTCCTATAAGACACAGGACTGGTGGTGGCCACATGCCCGACTTGCTTGAGGCCAGGAGCTCCATTTGTGCTCCAGAAGCACGTGGTTCTGCG
>NW_005360187.1:4818599-4901547 GCF_000412655.1 Myotis brandtii | reverse complement strand
CAGCTGTGCTGTGGCCCCAGCGCCTGGACCACATGGCTGCCTCGGGGAGCCCGCGGCGCCTTGAAGAAGCAGCAGAGCAGCCACAGCACAGGGTGGAAGCCGCACGGCTCCGGGTCCGAGTGGGTGCAGAAGGAGCGAGGCCTCGCAGGTGTGTGAGCACCAGCACGTTGGTGCCGCCAGCATCTGCTCTGATGCAGTGATCCGCTGTGTGCCTGCTGTCGCCCAGGTCCCGCACCTGCCTGATGGCCACGCAGTGGGGGCTCCTCCTGGTGCACAGGCACCGGTTGCTCTGCACCACGTCGGCCACCTCCTGCTCTGGGCCACCTCCCTGAGCGGAACTGCAGTGGCGCTGACGGGTTCTGCCTACCATTGCTGCCCAGGTGGTTGGAGCTCAGATGGACAAGGTCTTGAGGCAGGAGGTGATGAGGCAGTCAGCCAGCACGGACTTGACCTTGGCCTGGCCTGACTGAAGTCATCTCCACCCACAAAGATGCTGCATGGCCACATGAGCTCGAGTGTACCAGAGTGTTCTGTGGGCACCACGGAGGAAGGCACAGCCCTCGAGATGCTGTCCAGGGGAAGAGCAGCGTGGAGGGTGACACCTCCACACCCAACTGGACGGTACGCGGTGGGTTCTCAGCGGTGTCACTGAGGCCTGGACCACTTCACAGACGCCTCAACCGCCACCACAGCACAGTGACTCCGTCCAGCCTGCAGGAGACAGGAGTCGTGGATGTCCCTGTGGACCTGCTCCCATGACTGCGTGCGCTCCGTTAGCTGCGACCCACTCTGGGATATAGACCGAGGGCCTTGGGGGCAGGGCCCCTATGTGCGGCCCCAGCTGCTCCGGCAGCCCCCATCCAGCCCCTACACGCCAACATGGCCTCGACAATGTGCCCCAGTTGGCAAACATGAAGTTGTCTGGCAGCCCCATGGGCAGCAGTGTTCTGGAGTACAACTCCCTCCCGGCCCTCAGCGTCCAGGCCCAGGCTGACGGTGCCGCCTGCTCAGTGAGCAGTAAATAGTTTGCCTTCTCGCAACCCATGCACGTGGGCCAGCGGGACGGTGGGGAGCAGGAGCCTTTGTTGCATGACCTAGGGGGGCACCTGCCTGCCGGGCAGTCCAGAAGGCGAAGCTGTGGACCAGGAGTGCACCTTGAGGACGCTGTTCTGATTGCTGGTCTTGTCTTCTGGTACTCGATGGCCTCAGCGGCTGTAGACCACCTGGGGGCCTTTGACCATGGACTGGACTGGGGACCCATGGGGCGAGCTGAGCAGAGTGGGTTCAGAGGGTGGCACCTCTATGGATCACTTTAAACTGAGGTACCCAAAGAGCCCTGGGAGACTTATATTTTGGGAGAAATGCCAGGATGCACCCTTGTAGTGCATTCCCCTGTTTTTTCCTAATAGAATCCTATTTAGGAAAACTCAGAGATATTCTGGGCTGGATATTGAGTAGGCAACTACTCATCCGCCCCAGGATATTATAGGAAGATAACTCCGGCCCCAGAACCAGGGGTCCATCCATTCTCATGTGAAAAGACCAAAAGTCAGCAACCCAAAACAAGTCATCATGATGGTGCAATCGCTACTGGGCAGGAACGGTTTCCCACAGCATCTGGAAGCTTCCACAATTATCACCTTCGCTCAGCCTCGCGGTGCCCATGCTGCTCTGTGAGTTGGGCAGCTTTCTGTGGGCTTGTATGTGCTCAGAAGGCAAATTCCTGTAAACAAAGGAAAACCTGTGAACAACTTCTGCACATTCCAGAAAACCTGATACATTTCTCTAGCACCACTTGAATGTTAAGCGTTGTCTCTGCCCTTTTATGTGCAGCTGGTTATCCCAATCTATACAGTCCTCTGTCACCTACGCTGCTCAATATTTTTTTTTTCTGAGAAACATCACCTTGTCAGGATGTAGGCTCAGTTGCAGCAAAAATCAATTTTACATATTGATCAGAATTTGTCAGCATATCCTCTCTAGCATACCAGTTCACAGTCTACCAGTTTGCCCTGCCTCACTGGCCGGGACCCCATGACCAGCTCCTGAAAAGTAAAGGGGGTGGGTGGGTTAATGAGTGAGTAAATGAATGAATTCGTTTCAAAAGAAAACGCAGAATAATGGTCCCCAGTATGTCCACATCCTAATTCCTGGACCCTGTCAGTGTTGCCTTACATGGTAGAAGGGCCTTTGCAGCTGGGATTAAATTAAGGGTCTTGGTTTGGGGGATTATCCTGGCTCCTCTGGGCGGGCCCAGCGTAACCACAGGTCTTTGTAAGAGGGAGGCAGGAGCATCAGCATCAGGGACAACAGAGGCAGAGATTGGAGTGATGCCCGTGGAAGACGGTGGAAGGGCCACAAACCCAGGAATCCAGGCAGCCAGGAGAAGCTGAAAAAGACACGGCAACAGACTCTGCCCTGAGAGCTTCCATGAGGAACCAGCCTGGCTGCACCTTGGCTCTAGTCAGTGAAACTGACCTCAGACTGGTCTCCAGACTGTGAGAGAACACGTTTGCGTTACTTTAAGCCACTAAATTCATAGTAACTTGTTAACTCAGCAATAGAAAATTAATAAGCTTTTTAAAAAAAATTTATTGGGATGACCTTAGTCAACATGAGCATATAGGTTACATGTGTGGATTACTAATTTACAAAATCTGTGTAGAGAACCATGTGCCCACCACCCAAAGCCAAATCTGTCACCTCATATAGGACCCCTTTCTTCCCCCACCCCCCTCCCTCTGGCAACCACCACACTGCTGTTTGTGTACATAAGTTTCAGTTTTATATTCCACACATGAGTTAAATCATATAGTCCTTAGCTTTCTCTGTTTGACTTATTTCACTTCACAAAAATAAGCTTTTAAAATATCAATGAGCACTGAAGTTAGCTGGACTACAGTTAGCTGCCGGGGAATCTGACGCTCCTCTCCCCACATCACATGGTCAGGATGCAGGTCACTATGGTTTTGACTCTCCTGATGAGGTATATGTGTTGTGACAAGGCCCAAAGGAACAAGGACTCAAATATAATTTGCTTGACCTTATTCCTTATTTGTGTGTGTGTGTGTGTGTGTGTGTTTAAATAATTGGATTTTTCCTGTGAAGGAACATTTCCCTCTGCTACTCCCATACCTTTTCGGCAACTTTTCCCACATTTTCCTCTGATTTCTATTTTACTCTTGATTCAGTGCCATTACTTTCAAAGAAGAAAAATGAAACTATCTGAAATTGAGCTGGACTTTGTTGTTGCCAGTCCTTTCTTTTAACTTTCAAGGAGAAAGGCAGGCACTCGGCTCCTTACTGTGACTGGGGGGAGGGGGTTATTGTCAGCATCTCCCATGTCCAGAAAAATCCTCTGCTGCATTGTCTCAAGTGTTGAGCTTCGTAGATGCCTGAAACAGAGTCTAGGACTGGGGCTTCCCAGGGCTCAGGGTCTGTAGCACCTGTGAAGCCTGGGCGCTTTCTCTTCAGTATTCGTTGTCATACCTGCGCAGTGATTTGTTAATAGAAAAATAATATCATTTTTGTAATATTTGCATGAGCAACATTTTTATGAGCTTTCCCCTCATACAAACTGCATGCTGGTAGCTTTGTTGTAGTTAAGTATTGCGATTTCTATGAAATTTGGATGTGGATGAAATTCACTTAGAATAGTAAGCAATAGAAAAAATATAAGAAGCAACAGAGGCATTTTAACAGGCCATTAGATAAAGGGATTGTTTCATTTTGTTGATGCTTTTCACGTTTATTAGTTACAAAGATTACAAATGCCAGTGCCGGGATAATAGAATCCTCAGGGAAGTTTAGTTCCATGTGCATTTGTTATGGGGATTGATTTTCAAAGGTCCTTAACTAGACTTTGTTTTATGGGTCTTCATACACACCTGTAAGGAAAAAAAGGGACTCTAAATTGATAAAAGCTACTTAAGTTTTTTAAAATATAAAGTTGAGTAACAAATTGAATCTGAGCATCTAAGAATATATCTTATTCACATAATATTGACATGCTGCTAGGACATGCTGCCAAAATGTATTATGATTAGATTTCTGTACAGCTGTTGTTTATACATTTTATTGTAAGAATGATTTGGAGTTAGTTAATAAAATATTAGTTCTTGGGCCCCCTTGACTCATAGATTTTGTTTCAATCAATTAAGAGTAGACTCCAGAGTCTCTATTTTTAGTAAGAATTACAAATAACTCAAAAACCCGTGGGTTATAGATACGTGAAGAAACATTGCTATATATAGTCCATTAATAATGAAGATAGTTGAGTGTGTGCTATGAAATTGTTTTAAGAAATTCCTTAAAATCTTTTCAAGTCTTTTCGGAAAAACAATTGTCAGAAGTACTTTGCTGTGTGTAAGATATGCCTTGCTAAGTTATAGAACACCTTTAAAAAGGTGAATCTGTTTGGAGTGAGGTTCTGTGTCTCACTCAAATTTGTAGCAAGGCAGACAGCATCCTTTAGATGTGTCTAGAATGCATTTAGCTCAGTGACAAGGAAGCTGGTAGACATCTCCATAGGCATACTGACTGAGAAGTAGCGCTTGCTGCCCGTAGCTGGATCTGCATGCATTGTGCATTTCATAGTTTGCATTTTTTGCTTATGCACTTGTCCTAAATGCTTAATGAATAGGCTCTAAGGCTTTAATTTTCAACCAATCCTAAGTTTATTACTAAAGTTTATCAAGCAATAAACACACTATTGCACTTATACTGTCATGTTTTTATAAAGCAGTTTATAAAAGGTGACATCTGGCAAAGAGGCAGATCTATAAAAATCATGCTGGTGTCTGTAGTGTCATTTTTTCTGCCACACTCCCAGAAAGAGTAATATTATTTTGACACGCACATACATTCCCACTGTCAAGTTTCTATTTTTATCGTTAGCTTACTGCACATATCCTTAAGCTATACAAAACCTTTGGGCTAATGCAAAAAGTGACATTTCTGCATATTTATTACAATGCTATTTTGGAGGTTGACTTTGCCTGATAGGATTTTTCCAAGAACAGTGTCATTGTCCTGACAGTAGACATTGTTGAGAACAATACTATTGCGCAGTTAGTCAGAAAAGGTCAAATATGGAAGGACAAGTCATAAATAGCTTAATTCAATGTGGAGCATGATTATTTCTCAATATTTCCTAGGTATATGGAGAGAAAAATCTATGTATGGAATGATCTGGTGAGTAGTTCCATAAGCAGCCAGAATGTGCACTAATGCTTTAGCCAATGCCCTGCCCTGTGACCAATGAGCCTACTCCTGGGTTTATACCCCAGAGAAATGAGTGCATTTGTCTACCAGGAAACCATGCAAGAATGTTCATAAAGCTTTATTACAAAGCCCCAAATTAGAAGCAACCCAAATATCTATGAACCACTGAACGGATAAATGCAGTAGACTTGTAAAATGGGCTATTTCACAGCATTGAAAACATACCATCTACCTCCCTGTGCAGCAAGATAGGTGAGTTCACAGGCAGCTGAACAAGCAAGCTGGATACTAAAGAGGACATACTGTATGGTGTGCAGGGTTGTAAAATTTAAGAACTGACTAACTAACCTAGAGAGTTTGATGATAGAAGTTAGAATTGTGGTTATGTGTGTGTGTGTTGGGGTGGGAAGTTTATTGAGGATAGTGTCTGGAACAGGCTGGTGGGAATCTTCCAGACTGTGTATCACAGTCTGGGTTGTAGTTTCATATGTGTGCACATATGCAAAAATGCAGAATGGTACACGAATGATTACCTTCTGGTCACCTATTGCTGTGCAATGAGCTACTTCAAAATGTAATAACTGAAAACAATTACTGTTGTTATACCTCACCATGTGGGGGTCAGGAATTTATATGGGGCACTCATGGGAGGGATGACTGCTTATCTCAGTTCAATAATGTCTGGAGCCCTGGCTGGGATGACTCAATGGTTGGAAGTTGTTTGTGCAGCCTTTCCGTCTCTACATGGTTGTCTGGGGCTTCCTTGCAACATGTTGGCCTCAACATGGTCAGATTTCTCACCTTAGAACAATTCCTGTCTCTAAGAGCTAGTGGTTTTTAAATTTAAAAATTTATTTATTTTTGAGAGAGAGGGGGAAACATCGATTTGTTGT
This sequence comes from Myotis brandtii, assembly GCF_000412655.1. Classification (NCBI taxonomy): domain Eukaryota; kingdom Metazoa; phylum Chordata; class Mammalia; order Chiroptera; family Vespertilionidae; genus Myotis; species Myotis brandtii. The sequence goes on along the minus strand of NW_005360187.1, from coordinate 4,895,431 downwards.
CCCACTTATTTATGCATTTGTTGGTTGCTTCTTCTAAGTGCCTTGACCGGGGTAGCAGAGGATCGAACCTGCAACCTTGGTGTATCGGGACAAGGCTCTAACCAACTGAGCTACTTGGCCAGGGCAAGAGCAGTGTTTCAGGGTAGTTAGTGGAAACACCAGTTTGTCAAGACCTGGAAATGATAAAATCTGCTGAGTTCTATTGGTGAAAATACTCACTGATCGCTCTGCACTCTGGGAGAGTCCCCCACCTCTCAACAGAATGCATGTTAAAGCTTTTGTGACCATCTGTGCTTTGCCTCACCCTATAGATGTTATGTCTCTATTTAAAAGGTCTTTAAATTTAAAATCAGTCACATTACTCTCAAAACTTTCTTCTCTGTTGGAGGAAATTGTGAAATTGAATCTAGTTCTGAAAAACACAAACAACAAAAGAAACCATTTGAGATCCGGTTCCACCAGATCATACTTCTCCACTCCATTTCTTTTTTGAGGTTGCAAAATGTGTGACTTTTTTTTATTTTATTTGAAGTTTCTGGGCTTTGAGTTTTATTTTTTCCAGGCTTGGGCGAACTTAGTCTTTTATTTCATCACTTACAGCCTAGAGTTGCCTGTCAGACTGAAGTCAGATAAGGCTTCGGATACAACTGAAATCCTTAGCTCCCTTTGATTTGTGAATAATGAAATTGCCCTCTTATAGTCAAAGTATGATTTTTAAAAAGGAAATCCTATATCTCTTATTAATCATCTATCAAAAATAGTTGCCCAACAGGCCTCTTGGTAAAACCCTTATTAAGAGACCAGAACAGGGCAGCAGCATTTGTGCAGCGAGGTTTTATATGGGATGGACTGGAAATGTTTACTCAGGCTGAATAAAGCTGAGTGAAGGCAGAGCCTTTTAAACTATCTGGCTTCTATCTAGCATCTATGGAGGTAGGCGGCTTGGGAAGGTAGTGTGTGCACACAAAATGCTACGTTACCAAACACACTGAAAGGTTTCATTGTCAGCACCCAAAAATCTTAGCGATGTAGTTACTGCACTGACACTGAGCATATTTTGGGTCAAGAGCAGCACTTCAGCAAGATCTTTGAATAACATTGTGCAGCCCAGCCAGCATGAAGCATCTATGGAGGTAGGCGGCTTGGGAAGGTAGTGTGTGCACACAAAATGCTACGTTACCAAACACACTGAAAGGTTTCATTGTCAGCACCCAAAAATCTTAGCTATGTAGTTACTGCACTGACACTGAGCATATCTTGGGTCAAGAGCAGCACTTCAGCAAGATCTTTGAATAACATTGTGCAACCCAGCCAGCATGACTCAATCGTTGAGCGTTGACCTATGAACCAGGAGGTCGTGGTTGATTCCCAGTCAGGGCACATGCCCGGGTAGCAGGCTGGATCCCCAGTGTGGGGCGTGCAGGGGACGGCCGATCGGTGGTTCTCTCTCATCATTGATGTTTCTATCCCTCTCCCTTCCTCTCTGAAATCAATAAAAAATGTTTAAAAAATAATTACATTGTACATCTCATTTGAAGAAGTTTTGGAGCCATAACCAAATCTTGTGCCAGTAACTTCAAAATCCATTTTATAGAGTCAAGATTGGAAAGTTCTAACCTCCTCCTCTAAGATTTTCTTTCTGATTAATTGCAAAAAGCTCTTCTTTTGCCCACCCCCTCCGAGAACCAGGAAGGATTTATGCAGTAATTCCACATCACCATAATTTCAAGACTCTGCTTTCATTTGTCATTTAAAGAGCTTTGTGGTATATAAAGCCATCAGCCCAGCCCCATGGCAGTATCACTTTGTCAAAAGAGAGTTGTTTGCATTTTACGTGACAACCTATTTGTATAAAGTGCCAGGGTTTGAACTAAATATACCACATGGAATCTAAGTTATAGATGATGGGTTCTTGTTTGTAGCTCACACTCTTTCCCACCAGCCTTCTAGCTCAGCCTCCCTGATCTAATTCAACTATTTTTTAAGAGATCCCTTTAATTCAGAGAATGGAAATGTCACTCGAGCCACTGCAGAAGGCACATGATTCTAGGGAGTTTGCTTTTGACACATTGGTTTCCTCTCACCGATTCCTAACTCCTGACATTGTAGACTGTTTGTAAGTCAGTGTCAAGGAAGGCACTAATGTACATATCTGTATATGTATTTGTATTAATGTGGTGTCTGAAGCATGTGTATATGTGTGTGAAAATAAACTGTGTGAGTAGTGAGTCTGATGGAAGCATGACTGTAGGAATTGGCTGAATCTAATCTGTATCCCTCCACGCTCCATCAATATGACCTTGGGCAAAATAAGATGTTTGAATCTGTTTGCTCGTCTGTAATTTGTCCCAACGTGCAGGATTATTGATGCATTGGGTCTCCTATGTGGCATATTACAAATACCAGGAAATCCCAATGTTCTTTGGACTATCATAGTTAGCACATTGTCTCTGCTATGACTTGAGCTGATTTCTCCATGGAAAGTTCTTTTCATTTGCTTATCTTTTAATAATTTAAACATTTCCATCCTGGCCATGTGGTTTAGTTGGTTGGAGGGCCACTGTCCATACACCAAAAGGTTGTGAGTTCCTTCCCGGTTAGGGCACATGCCCGGGTTGTGGGCTTGATCCCTAGTAAGGGGCGTGCAGGAGGCGGCCAATCAATGTTTCTCTCTCAGCATTGATGTTTCTATCCCTCTCCCTTCCTCTCTTTGAAATAAATAAAAACATATAAATAATAATAATAATTTAAACATTTCCAAGATTTGTTGTCCATATTCCAACTGTTAGTGAATTTTGCTAACTTCATGTAGCAATAGATTAGGTCCTTATTGGGGCATAGTGTTTTCATCATGCTGCTCAAAGGTCCACGGGCTGCCACCAGCAGTTTCGATGTTCCCCACAAGCCTGGCCAGAGTATGGAATCTGAGATCCCATCTAGGCCTAGTGAATTAGAAACTGCGTTTCAACCTTCATTTGTTTTCACACGAAAGAAGAGGCACTTTTCTAGCAGAACGACTACTGGGTTTTCACTTGGGAGACCTAGGTTCTCATGGAGTTTTTAAAAGGCTTTTAACTATTGCCTTCAGTAAGAAATACATTTTACATAATTTCCCAATAGAGGGGAACATGCACAATGATAAACACATGTAATTAAAACAAAAGTTTTATCCAAACAATATTTACCTATGCTGTATGCTAAATACTCAGAGTTTCTTTGTTTGTTTGTTTTTAATTATATTTTGATTTAAAACATGCCAGCCATGGCCCTTTAAATCGATTTTATAACAGTTCGTAAAGATCTGTTGTGTTATGTGACCTTGAGCAAATCAATTTTTCCTTCCTAGGCCTTAATTTTCTCAACTGTAAAAACATATGTGTTTGACCCATTGATTTCAAATTTCTCTCAGCTTGAATTCTGAGATGCTCTTTGGAATGTGAAAATCCACCCAACCACATTAAAGAAAGGGCATGTTTGTTGGTTACGGAACGTTTTTTTTTTTTTTTTAAATTTAAAGTCTTTATTGTTGAAAATATTACATATGTCTCCTTTTCCCCCCATTGACCTCTTCCCAGCTGCTCCCCCTGACCCAAGCACATGAACCTACCCCCCATCTGTGTCCTTTGGATATGCTTATATGCAAACTTTGAGGCTCGACAGTCTGTTGGATGCTTCTATGTCTCTGGGTCTATTTTAGTTCATCAGTTTATGTTGTTCATTATATTCCACAAATGAGTGAGATCATGTGATATTTTACTGAGAGGCCCTGAAGGAGCACATGCAAACACGGTGGCTCACAGAACACAGCTTCTGCACAGTGCAAGCTACAGTCCAGAGCGGTTGGATGCCTGGACAGTGAACAATTCTGTGCATCCTGAATACACGTGTCATTATTTAACACAAACAAAACATTTTGTAGGCTTTTGAAATGTGCATACTCTGTCAGTAACTAAAACATAATGAACTGAATCCTTTCCCTGCCTAATACGTGGTGATCCGAATATCAAGCAGCCTTCTGCTTAGAAAGAAATAGTGACTACACAGTGGAGAAACCTGGCTGTCTTGACCAGTGATCGAAACTGAAATCACCAGCGAAGGGGCACATGGACGTTGTGTGCCTCATGATGTGCTGACCCGAGAAGACACAACATAGCCAACATGGTGTGTGGGCCAGGAATACATACCATGGACCTAATATTCAGGGCATTGAGTTAACTGACAAAATTGCAACACAGAAGATGATAGATTAGATAAAATATTATACCAATGTTACATTTCCTGAAGTTGATTTACTGTACTGTGGTGATAGGAGGGTATATCTTTATTTTTAAGAAATACAGTGAATGCAACTTATTTTCAAAATGGCAGGAAATAGCATGTATATGGAGGAGAGAATGCAAATGATAAGTAGATGGGAAAAATTTTAACAGTAGATGAATCTGAGGGTGTACACAGGTGCTCTTTGTACCATCCTACTTCTTGGACTTGTGGATGAGTTTGAAATTAATTCCTAATTAAAAGTTAAATAATGAGCCCTTTGCTTTCATTCTCTCTTCTAATCAGCCTGTGTTTTGCCAGGATGCCTGGGGTGCTTTTCCCTGGGTGTTGTGCCCATATAAGGCCAAGTTGGGTTGACCTGGAGGCTCCCATGTCCTCTATATTTCCCAAAGATGTTGCCTCCCTCAGGGGTTGACAGGAGAGGCCTAGAGTGTCTACCTCCCGCCCCTGCCCTTGACCCTCAGGCATTTTGGTCTGTTATTCTGTCAGTACCTCCCCTGGCGCAGTGCTTGAGCATATTACTGATTGGCCTGCACCTTTGGTTCTTTTGGTCTTTGTCACTTGATCTTTGGCTGGCCTTGACCTCTACCTATTCTTATCCTGTTTGTTGCCCCAGTGAACTAAACTCTCACACCATAAGCACCTACCAGTCTCTTTAAGAGAGAATCCACTTTCTTTTGATCTTGAAGAACACTCCAGGGTCCTCTTTTGAAAACCACTAGAAGAGGGACTCAGATGTCCACAGATGTTTGGACATACCAGGGAGTCCAGAGCATTTAAATTATAGGTTTCAGGCTCTACTGAAACCAGAAATTCATAAAATACCTTTGAAAAAATAAGAAGCCCTGATCTCCCTTCCCTGTGGTGGGGCGTGCGGAGGGAGTAGGTAAAGTGGTTCTTTCTGGCCTGTCTGCTCTGCCTTGGGGCCACATGACCGGATTCCAGAGCAGTGGCGGCTCCATGTTGTTAATTATCCTCTGAAGACGTGCCCTCATCTTCAAGGCATTGCAGTTTCATGATGAGCTAAGCCACTTGAATGTGAAATCTACTGAAAGCTTGTGTGATTAAGAGCACTCAAAAATGTTTGGTAAGTAATGTGAGGCAGGAATCTCGGAAGCCAAGAGACCAGTGGCTGTGGGGGCAACAGGAGCTGATGGAAGAAGTTAGAAAACAGTGGAGATGTTTCATGGTATCATAGAAGGAGCCCCCAAGAGCTCTACAGTGAAAAAAAATAAGCAGGAAAGGCTAGCCACTGAGGCACAGGATATCAGGTGATTAGTGAAAAATTAGATCTCAGGATCTGAGGGGTGAGCAGAGAGGGCTCAACGCTTGGGCCTTAGGCTGCATTTTTGCAAAACCCTCAATTTAGACTTTATAAATTATATCCAAAAAGTCGGAGTTAAGGAAGTGTTCCAGCAGAAATGCAAACGCCCTCTGGCATAACACCTGACTACTCACCTACCATGTACTTTGAATCTTTTTAAAATTGGTTTTGTCATTATCTTACACTGTCTTAATTATTCTGTATTTCATTTTTTAATATTCAAAGTGTCTTCTTTAAAAAATAGAGCATACATTTTGGATCATTGGGTTTTTTTCTTCCTTTTTATTTAAAAAAACTAGAGGCTGCCCTAACTGGTTTGGCTCAGTGTATAGAGCGTCGGCCTGTGGACTGAAGGGTCCCAGGTACGATTCCAGTCAAGGGCATGTACCTTGGTTGCGGGCACATCCCCAGTGGGGAGTGGCAGGAGGCAGCTGATCGATGTTTCTAATTCTCTATCCCTCTCCCTTCCTCTCTGTAAAAAATCAATAAAATATATTAAAAACAAACAAACAAACAAACAAAAAACTGGAGGCTCGGGGTGGGGGCGGGGATCATCCCTCAGCCCGGCCTGCGCCCTCCCGCAATCCAGGACTTCTCAGGGGATGTCTGACTGCTGGTTTAGGCCCAATCCCTGCAGTCAGACATCCGGCAGTTGGACATCCCTCTCGCAATCCAGGACCACTCGCCCCTAACCACTTGCCTGCCTGCCTGCCTACTCGCCCCTAACCACTCGCCTGCCTGCCTGCTCAGTGCACATCATAGCAACTGGTCATTCCCGTCTTTCCACTGTAATGGTCACTTAGGCTTTTATATATATATATATATATAGATACACCAGGAGCCTCAACTGTGGGAATGGAGATCTCTCGTCCTCCTGGAAGCTCAGTCCTTCCCCATTCATCCCAATAACAACTTATACTTTCAGTGTGTTTCATGCGCCTGTGGAGGTGAATTTCCTCTCTCCCTGCCTCCTTCCCCACCCGCAAGATAAAGGGTCCCATACCTCCCACTGCAAGCAAAGTTGGTGTTCAGTTTATTGGTAATTAATTACTAGCACTTCCTTGACAGAACATAATGAAACTACAAAACAATCACTTACGGGGGGAAACAATTGTCACTTATCCCTGGAATCCTATTTAGCAGAGGTGATGGCAAGCTGGCTGGTGCACAGCCTTGTGTACATAGAAAGCAGAGCCCTTGGCTGACCATCTGTGTGCTGAATGTGTGATTTGCTTGAGAACCATCCTCAAGGCCAGATTTTAAAGTACCTTTAGGTCTGGGCAACTACGTGAAATTTGGTGACTATTGTCAGAACTAGTGATTAACTCTTCCCTGTTAATGTTTGAATATGAATAAACAGAAACAATTCCTAACATTAAACATGTTAAATGGTATTATAGTGATGATAACAATTATTGACATGGCCATAGCAATGATATAATGGATGATATTTATTGACTTATATGTGGGAGACCCTATATGGAATATTTTATAGGCATCATCTCACTTCTCAAAATGATCTGTTGTTAAAAAAACAATTTGCAGAGAGGCAAAAATTCATGAACCCAAATTCATGGCTGTTGTGAAAATATAAAATAAACACCATATATGATCTTCTTCAGCTCATTAATTAGTGAGGGATCTAGTAAGATGATAAAATTAGTCCAAAGGTGATCATTTGATTCTGTCTATCATCTATCTATCTATCTATCTATCTATCTATCTTTCTATCTATCTATCTAGTTTGATAGATTGTTGGGTTAGACACAGAGCAGAGTAATGTCCTGCTTGTCCATGACAGCTCACACGAGTCTTCCAGCACAGTTGTAAAATGTGTTGTGAACAGAAACTAAAGCCCAGCAATGGTAACACTGCACAGAAGGAATCCAGTAATCTCATTTTCCTGTTACCAACTTTCAAATGAATTTTCAGATGCCTATAAGGTAGGCAGTGCTATAATTTATAGATTAAAAATGAAGAAAAGGAGGGTTTCTGAGATTAAGTAATTTATTCAAGATTATTCAGAGATGGAGCTGGGCTGACTCATGTCTGACTCCTGACACAGCTGGCACTGTGGTAAGAGCAACATGAGTTCAAGACACAGATGGACTTGAGTTCAGCTCCCGATGTCCTTAGGTAAGGTAGCTACTGTGCCTTTATTTTTTCCTCTGTGAAGTAGTGTTGCTAATAGTTTTGAGCTCACAGTGGTGTTGTGGGGACACAGTGCATAGTGTGCCTCCCAGAGCACTAGCACTCTCAGTACCTGTTGGTAGCTCTTGTCAGCATTCATTATGATCACCGCCATTGTGTACCACCTGTGTGTGCTGAACCTGTGTGTGTCCTGAACACAGCAATGTCCCACCTTATCCACTTGGGTTAGCCATGACTGCCTTAAGAGTCTGGCCACATCCAGCATATGAGCTCCAAGAATCACCGTAGCAGGGGACTCTCGGTCAGGACCATGACCAGCTGTAGCTGACCCCAGAAATAGATCTGTAGTGTCATACTTGAAAAAGTACCTCTTACCCCAAGGGAACAAAACAACGGTGCAATGTGGCTCAAAAAAACATTTGTCCCTGCTATTTTATAACCTGCAAGACTTTAAGGATGCATGAATCCATGATACTTATAGCAGATGTCATTATAAAATTGTACTCAAAGTAAATATCAGTGTCAAATAACACATGCTAGAGTAGGTGTTCCTCAGTGGCAAAAATTCAAGCGTGGCATTCAATCCTTCCCAGCCTCATATTCCCCTGTATCAGTAGAAATGGATTTGAGGTGTGTAGGGCTTCTTGTATGAATATTATCTCACTGTCTTGCTTTAAGCAGATGAGGTGTTGGATGCATGCTATGAATCTTGTCTTTTGGAATTAGGGAATACCAAACACCAAAAATCAAAGGCCAAATGACACGAGGCTGTGCGGCTGGTGAATTCACTGATTTTATTTTACATATGACTTCTCTGTAGATCTTGTTAAATGTTTGAGTGGATACTTTATTGGAGACAGGAGTGCTCCACTGGCTCCTTATCTCTGAGGTGAGAGCCTTTTTGAAGTCAGCATGTCTCCATGTAGTTACTCAGGTACATCAATAATTTCTCTTTATGCTCTCATCGTTGTTGTGTGGGGTAGAAGGAAATATTCATGTCAAAAAGGAAGCCTGGTTTCTTGATTTGGAATTCTTTAAGAACAAATAAAATTGTCTGTTTTTGCCTTCCTGAGATTCATGTGTTAGGTTTTTGCCAAATCAAAACAGAAATCCAGCATGCAGGTCCTCTGATTGTGGTTAGGATGAAGGAAAACACTCGCCTGGTCAATTCCTCGTGATTTTCTTGTGATTATGTTAACACAAACAATATGCCTGTACTCTTCGGGAGCTGACAAGCACCAAGGATATTTTTAAACATGCCAAGTATGTTTTGTATTCCACCTACATATTTCCTTAAATTCAGAAAATCATGTAACATTTGTGTTTTCTTTTATATTTAGAATTATTGCCCTATTAACTCTCTTACCATACTGTGGACAGTACCAATGAACTCAGTTTAATTTTGCACCTATACTGTTATGAGGAATGGTTATGAAGACCTTCTACAAAGGGTTGAACAGTTGTTCTTAGTGGAAGTAAAAGTGGATTCAAAGAAGAAGGTGCTAGGAAACCTCTCAGACTAAACACATTTAAGAGGCTTGCAAATGATAGCCTCTCATTCCAGGATTCCCCAAATCTGTTTTGTTTTTATTGTTGTTGTTTTACTTTTTTATTGATTTCAGAGAGGAAGGGAGAGGGAAAGAGAGATAGAAACATCAATGATGAGAGAGAACAATCAATCCTGCCGCCTGCACGTCCCACACTGGAGATCTAGCCCGCAACCGCAACATGTGCCCTGACCAGGAGTTGAACCATGACCTCCTGGCTTATAGATCGATGCTCAACACTGAGCCACCCTGGCTGAGCCCAAATCTGTTTTTACAATTTCTATTTTTTCATGAAAAGGCTGCTTAACCGGGGTTATTTTAGCTCCAATTTCTATTCCACATGGTTTTGATACCCCCAAAGCAAATATATTTTATAATTTGTTCTTATTTTTCCTCAAGGAAAATGAGATTTAAGTCACCTGTGAAATATTGCTGAATGTATTGACTTGGAAGGGGTGGGGGTGTTCTCTAATTTTCACTTCTTTGGAAGTTCAGTTGATGTAAATATTCTTCACTATAGTTGCCAAGTACTCCAGTTCTAATCAAAATCAGACTAAATCAAGAAGAGAATCAGGGGTTGATGACCTCCTGGTTCATGGGTTGATGCTTAACCACTGAACCACACTGACCAGGCATGATTCCTTTTGAAAGTAGTGGAATTATGTTTTAGTTGTAGAGTCATTAATTGAATTTGCTTTTTCCAAAATATAACTTTTTATATTAGCCTTCATGACCTTTATAAGCATTCTGAACTAAGGTAGAATGTAAGCAATGCATTCTCATTAACTTTAATAAAGTTCAGTAAAAATTCTAAACTTAAAACTGTCTTCCTACAACAGTGTGTTATTGCCAAAGCATTAAATAGCACATCAGAGTTTAAAATTATTAAAAATTACTAAGTACCCATTTAGTACAAGATTTATTTTATGATAGCAGACACCTCCAAAACAAATCGGCAGGCAATTGCAGTGCATTTTGAGATGTAAAAGCACCATTAATTACTGTTAATGATACTTCTCTAATGTATGTAAATACATCATCTGCACCCAAGCTCTTGACAGTTTTTTCTTGTTTCTAGACAGTTTAAAGATCTTAATTTATTAATATTCACAACAAGCAGGAAGATACATACATTGTTCTGAAGCTCTTGATGGATGGTGGCTGGAGACACACTGTGCATGGGCTGAGAGGAGTTATTAGCTGTTTGGCAATAACTCATGGCCCTACTGGAAACAGAACGTGTAAGAGAGACCAAGGGTTTAAAATGATGCTACTAAGAGTCTCTGGAAGCACTTTATTCCAAGGTTTCTTAGATTTGAAAAATTTATTAGTCTGACCATATTCCTATTCCATCATTTGTCCCCAGTAGGTTTTAAACTCAGCACCTGCTCCGCTCCTGCCATGTTAAGCATGGTGCTTTATTCACTTTACAGACTAGGACTGACTTGGATTTTTCGGGAACACATTGTGAGAACAGCAGTCCCTGTTTATTATGCCCTTTTGTCTCTGCCTGAGCTGAAATATTCACGTTGCTGTTTTAACAGACTTCACATTGTAAAGTCATAATAATAATGATACAGAATGTTCTATGTTTTCTTGCAAATCTCACCCTCAAATTTGAACAAAGCAAACACCTTAGAGACTCACAAGTAGGATTTTCACCAATTTAGATATAAAATGTGACAACTGGTAGATTGATATGTCAACATCTGGATCCTGCTCAAATGCCACAGGCTGTGTGCGAGGAAAGAAAATGTAGGGTTTTGTACTGAATCTTTTTAAACATGTATTTTTATTGATTTCAGAGAGGAAAGAACAGTAGGTTTTAAACTCAGCACCTGCCCCGTTCCTGCCATGTTAAGCATGGTGCTTTATTCACTTTACAGACTAGGACTGACTTGGATTTTTCGGGAACACATTGTGAGAACAGCAGTCCCTGTTTATTATGCCCTTTTGTCTCTGCCTGAGCTGAAATATTCACGTTGCTGTTTTAACAGACTTCACATTGTAAAGTCATAATAATAATGATACAGAATGTTCTATGTTTTCTTGCAAATCTCACCCTCAAATTTGAACAAAGCAAACACCTTAGAGACTCACAAGTAGGATTTTCACCAATTTAGATATAAAATGTGTCAACTGGTAGATTGATATGTCAACATCTGGATCCTGCTCAAATGCCACAGGCTGTGTGCGAGGAAAGAAAATGTAGGGTTTTGTACTGAATCTTTTTAAACATGTATTTTTATTGATTTCAGAGAGGAAAGAAGAGGGAGACAGAGATAGAAACATCAGTGATGAGAGAGCACCATTGATTGGCTGCCTTCTGCACATCTCCCACTAGGGATAAAGCCCACAACCTGGGCCTGGGCCCTGACTGGGAATAGAACCGTGACCTCCTGGTTCATGGGTCGATGCTCAACCACTGAACCATGCCGGCCAGGCCTGAATTTTATTTTTGCCTTTTATTTTATAGTAGACTAGATTCAGAGATGCCCCTGCCCTGCATCTTCTTTAACTTTCTTTGATTACTTAATGAAGTTTAGAATATTGAGTATTGATAAAAATTTCAAATCGAGCTTCTAATTTAGACTTGCCACATTTTACAAATAATGATATAGAGGCCCAGTTAAATTCCAATTTCAGATAAACAGTGAAGACTTTTTTAGTGTAAGGATGCCCATGTGATAGGTGGCACATACTTACACTAAACATTATTTTGTTTCTCTCGGATTTGACCGCCTCTCTTGTTTCACCTGGAACCTCTCTTCTAGTTTAGGATGATAAACCGTCACTGCTTTGGGTGAGCATGTAACTCCCACACTAGAGGTCTCATCTGTAAATTGGCAGTAAGAACAGCATAGATCTCCCAAGGCTGTCGGAAGGTTTAAAGACGTGGGTACGTGTCAAGCTCCTGCGACAGTTCCTGGCATCTAGTAAGCACTGTGGGAGCATAAACGTTTGTTCCTGGGGTGCTGTCATTTGTCCCATTGCTCCAGACCCTTTGTTGCTGGAACCCGCGGACACAGATCTGCTAAAGAGGGAAGGGATGCTCCCCATGGGCCTGGCAGCAGCTGTGGTTCATCTGCCAACACAGAGGCTGGCCCCAGTGGCCGCGACTGTGCTGGAGTTCACAGGCTCTGCGAAGAGGCACGGGGATGGCAGCTTCTACTTTTCATAGGGCTACTTGCTGTGCTGATAAGTATGATTTGTCAAGTCTGCTGTGAACATGCCGGGCTTAAGGACCCGATAAAGGTGGGGGGAAAGTGGGGGAGGGGGAAAGAGCCGCAGTTCTAGTCATAGTCGCTAGTAATCAAAATGGAATGGAAGCATGTGAGCATATGAGAATTTCCATCATGTTAGGTGGAAGGTCACCACGGTGTTGGCGGGTGTTTCAAACGTGAGGTCAGCCAACGTTCCTGATTATTCATTTGCCATTCTCTAAGAAATGCCAAGGTCACATTAGGCTGGGTTACAGTGTAGTAAACAATACAAAAGTCTTTCTGGCTTAACCAACAGGGATTGATTTCTTATCCTTGCAAAGCCCACAGTGTTCCAGGTGACTCTCCAGGGCCGCTGTCCTCCAAGGGGCACAGGATGGAGGGTGATTAAGCATTTAGCCCTCTGCTGTCCTGTGGCACCTGTATCTGAGGCTCACGCTTAGCCACAGTTGGGAGACAGCATGGATTCGTGCACCTGGGCTGTTAAGCGGGCACACAATACCACTGATCACAGCCTGTGAGCCAGAATTGGCCACGTGGCCCTGTAGCCTGCAAAGGGGGTTCTGAATCATAGTCCTCCATGTGCCCAGCAAACATCCTGGGAGAGGACCAGATCCATTAGCGTGGGTTTGCCACACTGGCAATCATCGCTGATTAATCCTGCTGTGATCTTCCACTAGGCCCAGAATCCGCTTCAGAATTTATCTCCACTGTGTCGCAGGCAGAAGTTGGCAATCAAGGCTGGCAAGAGAGCTGAAACCCGTTAGCCTTCGCTGCATGCTCTCACGGGCCAGTGAAAACACCTATTGCGGGTGGGATTTGGATGTCATGCATGGTGATTAGTGTTTTAAAAATGAGCGGAAATAGGTTTTTCCGATTTTCTCCGTCACAGGCTCTATAATGACCTGAGTTTCCCATCACTCCGGACTCTGGTTTGGGAGAAAGTTGTTTTCAGGGGTGCCAATTTTCCATCTTGATGACAGTATTTTAAAAATATATTTCTAATCTGCCTGACATTTAAGGCTTCCCTAGTTTTACTCCCATGCAATGAAAGTATTAGAAGTGGTTTTTTGTTTATTTGTTTTAGTAACTGTGATGAAAAAGGTAGAAGCTTATTAACTAAACTTGCAATGAAGTTTGAAACTGTGTTTTGATTGCGGGCTAAGACAGATGGCATCAAAGCTTTTCCCAGCTCAAGGCAATCTTGTCTGTGATACCTTAAACTGCTCCTGGATGAGAAATTCAGATCAGCCCCCATTAGAGCTTAGCCATTTCAGTTCAGTTTTCACTCAAATGGAATATTCTGCCTGGTGACCCTTTCTCCCAACTAACTTTGATGAGCAAACATAGCCTCAGAATTTTCTCAAGTCAGGGATGAGTTCGATGTCAGTGAAATATTCTTGGGAAACTGGAGAATAGTGAAGGAAACCTTTTGAGGCAAGGAGTCACACTTCAAAATTCTACTGTATGGCTGCTCATACCACTTATAATCCACCAAATTAGTTGTTGTTTTCTTTTCTTGGGAAAAGCTGTGTAGTACCGGCACTCCACTAGATGCTGCGATGAAACTTAAATTATCTAAAAAGCAAGGCATTGGAGAAAGAGAGAAATACGGTGGAATATGTAGGCAAACACTTAGCTGTGTTTTTCAGGTTAAAAGGCAGCGGAGCTCAGGCAGTAGAAGTCACTCAGGTTGGAGATCTGCCGTGGGAGGAAAAGGTCAGTGACTGGTCTGGTGATGAAATGTGTGGGAGGAGAGAGGATGGAGCCTTGTACATCCAGTCAGAAGCCTCAGTCATAAATGAACCCTTGGAGATTAAAAACAAGAAAATGACTAGTGTCTTCAGAAAGTAAAGCACAAAAACAGCATCATTTAATTCCCACAGCATATTGATTCAAAGTGGCCTGCAGTTAATTCCTAATTGGAACCTCCTGATACTTCTTTTAAAAGGCAATTAAAATAGATGCAAAAATTAGCAGTCTGACATCGAATCATAACCACTTTAAATACATTTAGTCAATGCAGGCATTTAATTATCTCCTGAGAACAAACATCTTTTTCTTTTATAAGATTATTTTAATTGACAAATCTATATTTAGCATTTAATGTATGCTGTTAAAACCACAGAGGTAATATGTGAATGCATCTTCATTGTTAAAAATGCAGGCACTACAGAAAAAAAGGAGTAATCTGTACCCTCTCTCACCCTCCCGCCTCCTTCCCCAGCCCTTTAAGAAGTAATAAGCATTCACAGTTAGGTACGAATTCTTTAAACCTCTCCCAAGTGTTTATTTTGCTAAAGCCTAATTATTAAAGACCATCAGGAACATAACTGGAATTTCAAGGGAAGTTTATTGGCCTGCTGCAGCAAAGGTGAGCACACACCAGGATAACTCTGGGGTGTCTGCAGAGGAAGAATTTGTGAAGGGGGAGCTAGAAGATTCGGGGGGCTGGACTTAGTCATGGGAATCTCTTAGTAGCTATTGGTCAGATTATATCAACTTAGGCAGCTTCTAGAACAGAGTTTTCTGTCTATGAGGCTAAGCCATGGCTTTGAGTGAGCTGGTGATACAAGAGTAAGTTTAGTCTGTAGCCATGGCTTGGGCAGCTACGGTGTACCTGTTTTGTGAATCTCAGTGCAAGTTTGCCAGTAATGATTGATAGTTCCACTCTGCAGTAATATATGGGTGAGACTGTTTTGGTGAAACATACAAGCTCTACTGTACACTTCCAAGTTTTCTCCTTGTCCTGGTGAAGCGGTGCTAATGCTGTATGTCACAGTTAATTTCCTATTTTAAAACACTGATGTTAGCTCTTTTTTGTTGCTCATAAAGGTATTAAAGAGTTAGAATAATGCTCTTAGATTAGATTTTGTTTGTAATAAATCATTTAAGGGAAAATTATTTCAATGTTTTAATGAATGAACAAATGAAATTCTTGCGAGAGGGGAAGCTGGAGTGGGATGCAGGGACCTAAGGACCCTGGAGAACTGGGGAGGGTTTGGGAGATCTGATCTGGGTGCTGCAAAGGTGATTCTAGTTTCGATTTAGAAAAGAGCTTGACACCAGGAAAACGAATACAACGACTATTATGACAGAGGTGGGAGAGAATGGGCCCTGTATTTAGGGCTGATGGAGCGCAGTTTAAAGATTTGAGAGATGTCTGGAAGTACAACAGCAGGCCCCTGATACTCTCATCAGACTGGCGGGGTGTGGAGAGTCAGGGATATCCCCAACATGCCCCATATGTTTCTCACTGGTAATGGTGTATCAGTAGTGGCTGGATCAATGCTAAAAAATGAGAGAAATTGGGAAGACTGGTTTTGTTGGAGCGGTGTGGTCAGTGGGCAGGGAGTTCATAGGAATTAAATAATGTGCTTTTTACTTATATCTTGACTGAAAATTGACAAAATATCATCCCACGCCCTATGTCAGCTTTTACAAGAGTGGAAGGGCTTCCGGCGGGATGCTCTCCATCTCCAGAACACAGTGAGATTGACTAAATGTTAACTGACTGACACATCACCGTGCTTAAGTGAATGGTCTTTGACTATAATTCTGCCCACTTCCTATCTGTTTCTTTGCTCCTTCTCCAGTGAAACTCATATCCTCTTGTTATCACTTCGTTTTTCATCTCCTTTGTCTTAAATTCTCTTACCTGGCAGGGCTTGGTGAGGTAACAGGGCGGAGAATCACATTTATTTAAGAACAAAGTTAAAGGGCCTTTCACTTCTGGGAAGAAGGAATAGCCTAGACTTGTCTTTTTTGCTCTCATTTGGTACAACTTAAAGTCCTGGGCATTAAATATAAAATAAACATAAAAAGATGCTGAAAGGTGGTGAGAAGTCAGACAGATGACAACACAGTAGTAAGTGCCCTGAATTTTATTTTTGCCTCAGATATTCAGGTCCGGAGCTGACGAAGCCAGAAACCCTTCAACGCTCAAGGCCGGGACACAAAAGATAATAATGAAAGTCTGCTTTCTCTAGTCAAAGGATTAGGAAGGGGCAGCCTAGCAGTACAGAAAATGTAGTCAGTATCTGCTTTTCTCCAAACAAACGCCACCAACAAAGCAAAAACAGAACCTGTGGCCCCACCTCACTCGCAGCAGCTAAGGTGGAGTGGGATCCTGGATGTTTACGCCCTGGGCTGTACTGAAGCACCCAACCCTCTCGGGCCTAGGAGGAGCTGGGACGTGTGTCTGTTGGGTGATGATGATTCCAGCCCAGGGGAACCTGGACTTCCATCCCCCCTGCAGGGAGGAGGTGCTCCTCTGCTCCCAGAGCAGTGTCAGTGTTGGGGGAGGCCTAAGGGAGGGAGAGCCAGGACTTGCACCCCTCCCAGCGGCTAAGGGCCGGCTTCTCCCAGGCAGCAGAAGTGGCACATGTTTTCTAACCGCCGAAAGGAAAGATCAACTGGGAATTCTGTGCCTAGTGAAACGATACTGCAGGAATGCGGCACAATCAAGACCTTTTCAGAGGAAGGAAAGCTATTCACTCATTTATTCATTTTACGAGGCTAATATTTGCTAATACCAAAACAAAGGAAAGGAAGATAACTGCAAGCCACAATCCCACATAAATATAGATGCGAAGATTTTTAATTCAATTTTAGCAAACAGAATTTAGCAATATCTAAAAGGAACTATACACAGTGGCCAAGTGAGGTTTATTTGAAAATGAAATAATGTAATGCACCATGTTTATAGGCTATGGAAGAAAAACCACATGATCATATCAATTCCTGCAGAAAAAGCATGTGAAAATTCACTATTTATGATAATAAAAAATCCTCAGAAAAGTAGAAAAAGAGGGACTTCTTTATCTTGATAAAGAACATCTACAAAAAAAAATTAAAACCTACAGGTAACATTATTTCAATGGTGAGAGACTGGTGCTTCTTCCTTACGCTTGGGCTAAGAGAAATAGCCCCTCTCACCACTCTGTGCGTCACAGTATCGGAGCACCTAACCAGCACAACAAGGCAAGAGAAGGAAATACAAGGGATACAGATTGAAAAGGAAGAAGTAAAATTGTCCCTATTGGCAGATGACTTGATTGTCTACATAGAAAGCACTAAAGAATCTATTAAAAAAAACCCGTCTTTTCTAAAAATAATGGACTAGTTCAGGATAACAGATCAGCATACACAACTCAATTCTATTTCTTTATACTACAATGGACATGTGGACACCAAGTTAGAAACACAAAACCATTATCAAACACTCAAAAACATGCAATACTTAATATGTAAATCTGTCAAAACATGCACAAGGCTTATATGCCTAAAACTACAAGATGCTGATGAAAGACCTCAGACCAGGTCGAGATAAGTGGAGAGACATTTGGTTTTCACAGGTTAAAAAACTCATCATAGTGAAGATCTCAATTCTCCCCAAATTGGTCTATAGGTTTAATATAATTCCTATCAAAAACCCAGCAAGATTTTTTGGTAGATATAGACAAGATTATTCCAAAAGGAACTAGAATCGCTAAAACAATTTTTTTAAAAAGAGAAGATTAAAGTGATAAGGATCAGTCTATTTGATTTCAAGACTGACTGTATAGTTTCAGAAATTATGACTTTGTGTCATTAACAGAGAGGTCACATACAGATCAATGCAACTAGAATAGGGAACCCAGGAATCCTATACCATATGTACAACTATGCAAATTTGCAAAAGAAATTCAGTAGCGTAAGGTTCACCTTTTCAACAAATGGGACTGGAGCAATTGGAATATATAGGCAAAAACAAATGAAATGAAATAAAACCTTAACCTAACTCTCACCCATTTAACAGTAACACCAAATGGCAGATCATGAACTTAAATGTAACACTGTAAATATTTTAGAAAAAAATAGGTAAAAACCTTTGGGATCTATCAGTTCTTAGACTTGACATAAAAAGTATGAGCCCTAAAAGGAAAAACTGATAAATTGGACTTAATCAAAATTAAATTTTCTTCCTCTCTGAAGCACCCTGTTAAGAGACTGAAAAAGTGAGCCACAGACCGGGAGAAAAGAGCTATTACCTAGAATTTATAATGAACTTACTTGCAAACTTCAGCAGGAAATAATAACTAACAATCAAATTAGAAAATAGGCGAAAGATATGGACAGTCATTTCACCAAGTAATCACATGAAAAAATGTCCTAAATCATTAGCCATAAGGAAAATACAAATTAAAACCACATGGAAATATATCTACATACCTATCAGAATTACTAAAAGAAAACATAGTGGCAACACTAAATTCTGGCAAGAATATGAGAAGATAGGTTCCATTGTTCATTTTGAGTTAAATTTTTGTGCAAGCTGTAAGGTTTAGGTACAATTATTTTTTTTCTTTTTTGCCTATAAATGTACAATTGCTCCACTACCATTAGTTGAAAAATCTACTAATGAAAGACATCAAGCCAGTTCCCCTATGGACTTAGGTTTATACCTTTGCTGGTGAGAATGTGACATGGTCCAGTCACTCCCAAAAACTTTCTAAAAAATGAATCATACAATTACCATACAACCAAGCTTTCACACTCATGGGCATTTTGCCCCAGATAAATAAAAACGTAGATCTACACAAAAACCCATACATGAATGCTCATAGCAACTTTATAATAGTAAAAAAATGAAAAAACAACAACACATGCACGTCCTTCAGCAAATGAATGGTTAGATGAAATGTGGCACTGTTATCGGAGGAGAGCATGGATGGTCTTTCTCTGTTGCTAGTGGGAGTGGGGTTCTTGGGGTGCTGCTGGAAAAAGCATTTCCGGAGGCCCCCGCGGGAGGATGAGATGTGGTAAAAAGCTTTATTTGCCTGGAATTACAGCCCTGGGTTTCCAAGTCCCATTTCCCTTAAAGCAGTCCTGGAAGATGTGCAATTCTCTAGATCCAGTAGAGGGAGAAGCAAAGCCAGTGTACAAAGTTTCCTTTCCAGGGAGGAGTTAGGTCCGGTTTAGCATCGCAGTCCATTGGTCCATTGTGTGGGGTTCACATGGCCATGTGGGCGAATGCAGGGGAGCCAAGAGAGCATGCCCCCTGCAGTCAGAGTCCCAAGAGAGTAAGAGAGCAAGATAGCAAACTCCTTTGTTTAGGGGCTTAAATATCTCAAATCTTCCCGCACTTGCAGTGGCCATGTTACTCTGGCTAATGACCTCCCAAGTGTGACTGACAGGCCAGTATCTCCCCTGTGTTACCTAGACTTTACTGGACATATGTCTATTCTTCCCCTGTCTGGTCCCTTCCTCCAGCCATCTGTGAGGAATAGACCTGGGGAGTGTAAACTGCAGCTTCCCGGCAAAGCTGCACCAATGACATATAACATTTGGCCTTCCCTTTGCTCCTTTCCAGTTATTCATAGCTACTTAATTACAGCGGTATCAGAACACCACATCATGGAGATTACTCAGCATTCAAAAGAATGAACTATTGATGCACACAAACTTGCATGAATCTCTAGAGAGTGATGCTGAGCCAATATCAAAGGCTACTGGTGTGATTTTGTTTAGGTAATGTTCTTAAAATGACGAAAACATAGAAATGGAGAATCGGTTAGTGATGAAAGAAGGGTAGGGATATGGGTGTGGCTACATAGGGACAACATGAGGCCTCTGTGGTAATGGAAATGTTCTGGAGGAAAGAAAAACCCAAAGGTCAAGAATTTAACTGAGACTATAGGTTTATTTTTGTAATTGTTATTTTAGGCGGAGCATATAATTGTAGTCATTCTTTCTACCTTTATGGCCATTGACGTTTAGAAGCTAAAAGAGTGCTCTAATGAAATTAGATATGTATTCTAGTCCAACTTCTGTTGCCCGCTAATTTGTGATCTTGGTCACTTTCCTTGTCAGCTGGACTGTAGACTCCTCTGGAAGGATTAATCGCAGGTATCCTTTCCAGCTGTAGAATTTGATGGTTTCATCTTGGTCACTTTCCTTGTCAGCTGGACTGTAGACTCCTTTGGAGGGCTCTGGAAGGATTCATCGCAGATATCCTTTCCAGCTGTAGAATTTGATGGTTTCAGGTTTCAATGCATCAAATGCATTTTAGTGTCTCAAAAGTACCCTCAGACATGCAAGAGTGGGTCTGTTGTTATTTGTCTTATGACATCAAGCATGTTTTGCATGGGGCATTTTAATGCATGGAACTTAACCAGCATTTCTTTCAACAATGACAAAGGCTAAGACCCTAAATTCTCCCCCTAGAAGTTCTTCAAGTGCTGCAGCTGATCTCCCTCTTGTGCCCCTAAGACAGGGCTTTTCGTTGCTCATGACAGTTTTTTAAAGGACTCATAACAAACATTGGTTAATAGGGTGGGGTGAGGGAATATATGTAATACTTTCAATAATAAAGATAAAATTTTTAAAAAGAAAGGGAATTGGTGGTTTCAAGGTAGATTGTATTGCTGTGATGGTCTTAAAAATACAATTTGCAGTAGTTTTACCTTCTAGGGAATTCCATGGCACCATGTGAGGTATAGCTTTCATTTTGAAGTAATTAATTTTTTTTATGTATTGCTGTGATGGTCTTAAAAATACAATTTGCAGTAGTTTTACCTTCTAGGGAATTCCATGGCACCATGTGAGGTATAGCTTTCATTTTGAAGTAATTTATTTTTTTTTTATTTTGGGTTTGCATCACATGGTGATGGATCCTAACCCAAAAGAGGTCTTAATTCATGTAAAACTGTGTTGATGTGATTTGAAAGCCCAATTTCTGAAGTTTTAAATGTATTTTGTGAACCCTTAAGTTCCCCATCATTCTTCATCTAAATTGTTCACTGTTGATTTTCCCTAAATTCTGAAAGGGAGCTGTGAGCTCTACTTTCTCAGGGTGGTTTCCATAGCATTAAACACAGGACTACCTCATTTCCAAGGACAAAAGCAAGCCCACTGTAGTCTCTTCCCTTATGCCCTGTAACATTCGGAAGAAAACACATAGTTAGATTACTTTAATGTCTACTGCTGGGTTCCTTCTCAATTAACAGACATTTATTAAACACTAGAGGCCCAGTGCACAAATTCGTGCATGGGTGGTGTCTGGCCGGCTAATCAGGGGGTGGGGCCGGAGGGCCAACCTCCCACCGGTTCGCTGGCCACAGTGGGCATCATATCAACCGATTGTTATGGTTGTTATGGCCATTATCGTCACTGGTTTTTTATATATATAGATTGTCTGCTGCCAGGAAGGTTGAAAAAGCATTTGCTTGCTTCCTTCTGTGGAGACCAGGACTTTGAAGTCAAGAACTAGGATCTTTATCCCTTTCCCACCTTGGTTAGCACCAGCGTCCTTCTTAACTGAGACTATTGACCTTCTCTTTGCTCCTTTTCAGAAAAGTATAAGTGAGACATAGCTAAAAAAATAAATAAAAAAAGAAAGAAAGAAAATATAGTAAGAGACATTAAAAAATAGAGACATAGATACTCTATCACTATGGAACTGAGACTATTGACCTTCTCTTTGCTCCTTTTCAGAAAAGTATAAGTGAGACATAGCCAAGAAAAAGAAAGAAAGAAAGATAGATAGATAGATAGATAGATAATATAGTAAGAGACATTAAAAAATAGAGACATAGCTACTCTATCACCATGGGCATAGAAACCCCAATAGTAAGAATTTGCAAAATCACAATTTCTCTTTCTATTCTTACAATTAATGACCCACTATCATGTGTAGACTGCTTTTTACTCAGAGAGATGTAATCTTGGGAAAGAAATAATAGCTATAAACCAAGGTGTATATTATAGTGTATTTGAACATCATCTCTAGATTACTTATGTTTTCAAAGGCATTTTTATGCTCTGAAAGCTGTGAGTTTAATGTACTATATGCATTGGCATCGGGGGAACCAAAATGAAGTATCAGTTTGATTTAGGGTTGCCATGGAGAATATTTTAATGTTTCAATTCAATAGTTTATATTTATGTGTGCTTATACATACATACTTCAGCAGATTTCTAGTCTGGTGAATGTGTTTTAATTGACTATGAAGATGTAATAATAGCAATTCAAAACAAAGCCAACAAGCAAAAAAGAAAAAAATACACATTTCAATTTTATTTTACAACTGTGTAAGGGAAAGCATTTTAAAAGAGTTGCACACATTTTCTGCATAGCAATCTTTTTATGATGTTTTTGATATGTTTATTGATATTATTCATCCTTTGATTCTCTGCCTTCATTAGTTGGTATTTATAATTGCTTGGGTGTAGGCTCTCTTGGCCGCAATTTAATTACAACTAATTAGAATTAGTTTGCCCATCTGTTTTCGAAGGCACTCTTAGAGCAGGACCTACTATAAAGGCTTATAAAGGCTTGGTTTTAAAAGTTTTTTTAATTAAAAGCTCAAGAGCAGTGAGCAGCAGCCAACACCGAAGTCAGGGTGGGGCCACCTGACATTCCCATGTTTCTCCACTCTTCCTCCTGTAGGGCAAGAACACCCCCACTTGTTGAGGATAAACTTCAGGCTTGACCCTGTGGTAACCTGGAGGTGATGATCAACTACAGTATAATGTTCATCTTCATTTAGAGTTATTATTTCTTTTTTTAAATATATTTTATTGATTTTTTACAGAGAGGAAAGGAGAGGGATAGAGAGTTAGAAACATCAATGAGAGAGAAACATCGATCAGCTGCCTCCTGCACACCCCCTACTGGGGATGTGCCTGCAACCAAGGTACATGCCCTTGACCAGCATCAAACCTGGGACCCTTCAGTCCGCAGGCCGACACTCTATCCACTGAGCCAGACCGGTTAGGGCTAGAGTTATTATTTCTAATCGACTCTTTCACAATAACCTCATGGAAAACTATGTTTTCATTGACTTTTCAGTATTTTGCTTTGAAGGTGAATGTAGTGTTGGGATATTGTTGTGGCTGTTCTCACTGCCAGTGTTGCCATCTGGGTCCTAACTTGACTAAAATCGTGGTTGACCTGGGAGGCAGATGTGAGAACTTCAAGTACTGGCTCTCATCTTAGCTGGGCATTAGTATCACCTGGTATTTGTATTCGTTTCCTGGGGCTTCCATAACAAATTACCCTAAACTTGGTGGCTTAAAACAACAGGGATTTATTCTCTCACTGTTCTGGAGGCCAAAATCAAGGTGTGAGCAGGGCCATTCTCCCTCTGCAGATGTCAGGGGAGAATCCTTTGCCTCTTCCAGCTTCTGGTGGCTCCTATTGTCCTTTGGCTTGTGACATCCTAGCTCCAGTCTTTGCCTCTATCTTCTCCTCATGTGTCTCTGTGTCCAAATCTCCCTCTCATTATTCTTATAAAAAGACCACTCATTGGATTGAAGGCCTGCCCGAAATGCTGAATGATTTCATCTCATATCCTCGATTAATCATATCTGCAGAGACCCTAGGGTCACATCAAAGCCACTCCAAGTAAAGAAATGTGGGATGAGGCCACCTGGTTTTCTTAGGTTCTTCAGGCATTTATATTTGTGTCGACTTCTCCACCCCCAGCCACCTCCTGGACCAAAATGCTGAGACACAGAACCTTAGTCAGTGCCCCATCCCTTCTCCCCACCCCTGCATCCTCTCCCGCTTCCCCTCTCCTATTGGTATAGACCTCAATTCATTTTAGTTACATCATTTTATCTCTAGGAAGTTGGCAAATACAGTATTTGAAACAGAACTCATTTGGAGAGACAGTGCCTTACAGTGAATGAAATATATAGGCTTTGGAGCTAGAAAGAGCAGGTTTCATTTATCCATTCTAGACCTTCCCTCTGTATGAGATGTAAGCAAATCATTTCACATCTCTGATATTAGTGTCTATGTCTTGCTGTGAGAACTGGAGACATTCCACTTCCAAGCTCACTCACAAGGTGCTTGGCAGGATTCAGCTCTTCTAGGGTTGCTTTGCTGTTGGCCTCCGTTCCTAACCACAGGAGGCTCCACCGAGTAACTTGCTTTCTATGATGTATTAAGAGAGAGGGGCCAGAGGAAGAGAGTGAGGAAGATAGTCTCTACAAGCAAATCTTGGAATTAACATCCTAATATCTGTGCCACAGTTTGTCGAAAAACAAGTCACTACGTCCAGCCCACCCTCTGAAGAAGAGGGGGCTGCACAAGGGTGTGGATTCCCACAAGGTACCAGAGAAATTGTCTTCCCCCAAATCAGTATTTTCCTTTGGAGCGTCTCTTCCTATTTCTAGCTTAGGGTCATGCTGACTCTCGTCTTCTGCCACATCTTCTGAGCACACAGGGGCCACGTGTCAAATTGGAATACGGAAGCCAAAGAGTTTAGGGTTGGCTTGGGAAGCCACACAGAGCGTCAGGAGCAGTGTTGTGATAAGAACCTCAATCAGCTGATATCCTGGTGGGTCATTATCTCCTGAGTTATTTTGCTACATGATTACACATGAGCGATGGAGCTTCAGAAATAAACCACTGTAGTGGGCCAGGAGGGAGCAATCTGAGCAGTCATTTAGAATGTGCTGCTGCAGAGAGAATTGCTAAATGGCTGTTCTTTGGAACCACTTTACCAAGCTATGGTTTGTATAATAAGCCATAGCAGCTACGCTCTCATTCCTTGTTCTAAACACCCAGCACTGAAACCACCATTTCAGGAGGATATTCTTGGGAGAACACCGAGTATCGTTTCTAGGCATTTCCAATTCTACATAATTAGAATAAAAAGACTTTCAAGTCGGCTGCAGGTTTTAGCTTGTTACATAAATAAGTTTACAGGAATCTCAAATGCTTCACAGAAATCTGACAGCAACTATAAAAGGCTTTTGAACATTTTTGTTGCCAAAGTCCCAGGGATTGCTGGAATCTTAAATAGCCCGTTTTAAGCTCCAATTCAGAAGCTTTTTGTCATGTTTAATAATGTGGTGAATAATTCCCTTTCTGTTAGTCATTTCCTCTTTTATAATCCACAAGGATCTTTGAGCCATGGAATGGATATTTTCTGGAGCTATAAATTAAAGGTCCTTTCGATCCAAAACTTAAAATGGCCTTTTAATGTACCACTTCTATAAATCCATTTATCTAGGTCTAAAGATTCATTAAAACCCATTGAAATGAAAGCATTACATAGGTACATGTCCAATTCAAGGGGTGATCATTTTGAAATGCCATGGAAGACATTGGAGATTCCTGTGTACAGTAGGAAATTTAACAGGGACAAAATTATATTATTTGTAGGGGATATTAAAACTAATCTCCATTTTCTTTTCTTTTTTTCCATTTTGTTTGAAAGTATGAGGATAATTAGAAGTTTAATCCAGGGTCCAGTGACCCCATTGGGTTCATAGATAGTGTTTATGAGATCTGTGAACTTGGATGGGAAAAAAATTACGTTGTCATTTACACTAATCCCTAACTGGAATTTAGCATTTCTTTCAAGTATGAATGTATGCATAAGACCGCAGTTAACTTTGGCAGTAGTTGAGATGTTGTCACCAATAAAAATCACAGATTTGTATAATAACATTATAGTTATTACAAATATCTCAAAATATCATTTGGCTTGTCACTCCTTTGGACATATAGTAATTATTAGACCTGCTGTTTGGTCTTATTATTTAATATCACAATAAAGTAGCACATATTACTATATCACAAATAGGTTTTTAAATATTCTGACAGCTGGATTTCAGTTTAATTTGTAGTCTCTGTAATATTATGCACTTTTTTATTTAAAAAATATTATTCTTAGAAGCAGTACACAGGCTCCATCAGGTGCCAAGAGGGGTCCAGATATCGATGGACAGAAAGACAGACAGACACACACACACACACACACACACACAGGCACACACGTTAGATTCTAGAAGGCATATACTGGGTGGATAAAAGTAGGTTTACAGTGTGAGTACACAAAACAGAGTTTATTCTCATATTACTATTTATTATTATTTTGTATTATTATTTGTATTACAACCATAAACCTACTTTTGCCCACCACTGTGGAATGAATGAGGAGACCTCATTCCATTGATCAAGTGCTGGATAGCAGGCACTTTGAATAGATGATGCCTTTTAATCTTTCCACCTGCCCCATGAGGTTGAGGTCCTCATCATTGGCATTTTGCAAGCATTGGTTCAGAGACTGAAAGGGCGTGGTAACCGCCCTCCTAGGATCCTCACTTTTTCGTATTCACCCCCTTGTGAAGTCCCTTTCCACACTGTATCAGGATGATCTCTGACCAATATCAGCCAGTGGAAGCAATCGTGTGTTCCTTGTGAGGCTGGTCATGAAAATATTCCTCACTTGGGGGCAGCTCGTCCGCATATTGAGAACACTGAAGTGGCCCTGTCTGTGGAGAGGTCCTTGTGGCGAAGAATGAGGTCTCCTTCCAAACGCCTGCTTCTCACACGTGTCTGAGCCAGTTTTGCAGTGATCTTCCGGCTCCAGTCAAGCCTGCAGATTATTCCAGACCTGGTGGGCGTTGGACTCCTGCCTCCAGAGACGGAGCCAGAACCACTGAGCTGAGCCACTTCCCAAACTGCTCACCCACAGAACCTGTGTGAGATGATGATCATTTATGGCTGTTTTATGGCTTGTTAAATAGATAACTGATACTCAGGGCTTATGTAGCTGTGCCATGGTCACATGACTATTAGATGACAGAGATGGGACGGGAACCCAGCTGTTGCTGATGAAGTGTTAGCAGGACAGCTGTGCACCGAGACACTCGGAGAACCCCGTATCCCTTCTCCTTTTCCTTCTTTCCTCCCTTCTCTTCCTCTCACGCACCATATATATGTAGTAATGAGTCATCTGTCTCCTCACTTGATCCTCTTAACTTCTTAGAGGAAATCAAACAGTGTAACAGAAACACCAGATAAAGTCTATGAAACAATAACTCTGTGTTCTAAACAGGGTTCTAAGTGTAGAAGTCAACCCCAGTAATAATCAGGCATGTTACACTCTTGCCAGCCTAATGTGACAGGAAATAAATGAAATTTCACTTGATCTTCAAATAACCTTGTTAACTAGGTCAAGAGGCGACATGTCTCTGTTTTAGAGATGGGTTGATTGAGTTCAATGTTGAAAGGACTTGCTAAACAACATAATTTTTTCTCTGTTAGAAGCAAGAGTAGAACCAGTTTCTTCTGATTTGAGTTAATCTTCTATTCTGCTTGATATGCAAGTATGAAGAGAAAAGAGTAACCAGGCTAATTTGGACAGCATTTATTTGAAATAATGCCTTCTCTACTTGTATAGATACGAAATTATTCGAGGCCTTTACTTATTTTCTTGCAAGAACTTGGGTAAATGCTATTTTACTTTAAATTGATATTTCCAAATTGGGGGGAAGCAAAGTGAGTTGGATTCTGAATTGATCTCTGGATTATCCCTTGACCTTTTGGTGACATTAAAATGAGAGAAAACGAAATGAAATGATGTCTCCACATTGTTCTAAGCTCCTTGATATAAAAACGTACTTTAAATACCACACACACAAAACTTCCCTGTTGCTCTTCTGTTGGATTTTAAATAACATTTTCATTATTGTTTCTATAGTAAGTTAGCCTGATAGTTAGAGGGAAGACTCATCAAAATATATTTAAACTTGTAAATATCAGTTTATTTGAGAGAAAGATTGGGTACCATGAGAATTATAGTAAATTACTTAGCTAATATGCACTAATATTGAAAATGTCCTTTGTAAGTACTTTATTTAAAAATCCAATTGCATTCAATAAAATTGCATATTGTCAAGGGACTTGGAAAAGAAAAAGATACATAAAAATGCATTTGTTTGAGAAACATACTCAATTCATATTACATTCATAAAGTTAATTTCCCAAGCTTACTCAAAGCTTCTAAAAGTCATTTACAAAATGACAGTAATCCACAGAAAAGTTGCCAAAGAGCATTGTGGCATATTATGTTTTCCCAAAATGGCCCACATCTTCTACTAGAACTTTGCTATTCCCAATGAAGGGTGAAACTTTGTAATTGCCTCTATCAATGGGATGCACCTAGTGTGTTAATTTGTTCTCCCCCCCCCATCATTCCTTCTCCCTCTCCCCATCCCTCTTCCCTCCTTCTTCTCCTTCCATCCACCCCTCCTCCTCTTGGGATGCTTTTTCCCTGGAATCCAACCCCCTGTTTTTGAGGGGACTCTAACCACTGAAGAGGCTGGCCATGAGGGGTGTGTTCTAGCTGACAATCCCAACCAAGGTCTCAGTTGAAGGCCAGCATCAAATACGGGACATCCTAAGTCCTATTTTAAAAGCTTCTCACTGGTTAAGTCAGGCCCAATGAGATAATCTCCCCAAATTGAACTCAACTGATTAGAGACTTTAATTACATCTGTAAAATCTCCTCACACAGCATGTAGAAGAGTGTTTGAATAACGGGGGGCCGTAGTTCAGCTTTGCCAGTTGACACATTAAAACCTATAACAGGTGCCATGAAAGTATCATAATTATAAATATACATTGCATTAGGTATATGCCTCTCCCCTTCTGTAATGTAACTAAAAGATACACTTCTAGGAAGGGTGAGGTGACACATCCCTGTGATAACTCATGGTTAAACCTTTTGGACATTGTTCATGAAACCTTACTCGAGTTAATTCACCTCTCACAAACCCTGGCACAAACAAAGTGAAGTTTGCACAAGTTGTTAGATTTGATATCCCCCATGTTTAAAATTACATTTTCAAGTCCTTAAATAAAGTGAAGAGGCTTTTGCTCCGTCATTAAATGTCACTATTACACGTTCCACCCCAGCCTGACTGTCACAGGCAACTCATATAAGCCTTGGTTTGTACATATTCATGAGAGCAATGTTGGTTTATTTTTTAAAAATCATACATAGGTGCTTGATGGAGGACAAAGTATTATTTTTAAAGAGTTAGAAACATGACTATAATACACATATAGATAAATACATAACACATTCTACTGTCTTCAATGAGGAAAGCAATGTGGTGAAGGAGCATTTTGAGGAACTTGGGTACCCATATTTGTCTTGTTAGCAAAGAGAAGGGGAAAGAATATTGAATAAGATTGCTAGGTTAGCCCAGATGGCATGGCTCAGTGATTGAGTGTTGACCTATGAACCAGGAGGTCATAGTTCAATTCCTGGTCACAGCACATGTCCAGTGGCGGACTCGATCCCCAGTTTGGGGCATGCAAGAGGCAGCCTATCAATGATTCTCTGTCATCATTGATGTTTCTATCTCTCTCTCCCTCTCCCTTCCACTCTGAAATCCATAAAAATATATTTTTTTAAAAGATTGCTAGGTTAAACAGAAGACTTGTTAATAACAAAACCATAACCTTTGTGGCTATCTTTTGTAGTAGATAAAAATTTATGAGTTAATCTTTATCTTTACAATAGCTGAATAATAATCGGAAAGTACACAGTGATGCTAGACACAGGTACATTCTCAGAGATAAGTAAATCTTTAGGGAGGCTTCTTAAATGATATCCTAGTAGATTATTGGAAAAACATACCACTTATCTAATTTTCAAGGATATGATAATTTTTCTTAACAAGGGCCATATAAATTTTTGTGTCATAATAACTGCCACAAATTCTTGGAGAAGCCTGTGTTATCCTAGACACATGCCATCAAAGGAATCTGTATAATCTCTTAATTCTTCAAATTATTCTGAAACAATAGGTGTATATTATCAAAGAAGGTGAGAAAAATAAGTTATAAAAATTTAACTAAATATATAAACATCAATACCATAATTTTTCAATGTGTTTTCACTCTGTAAACAGTGAAAAGTGATGGTAAACTAACAAAATTTTGGTTACTTTGTAGATGAGCTGCTTTGGAAGTATAGTCAAATAGGACAGATTCCAGAATTAACCCAATAGAGAAATTTGAAATTTAACTTTATCTGCCAATAACCTCAGTTTTGCTGCAGTCACATACTCCGGGAACTGTATTCAGTGAGGTTATTCTGGTTCCATTAACATTTTGTCTAATTTCCACCTGAACATCTACTTCCCACTTGTCTTTGCACTTACCACTTGCCAATGTCACAGAATGAACTGCAAAGATTCTTAAATTTAATTGCCACCCATTTTCAAGAAATAAGTGTTTCGTCATGAAGGGTATTTTTAGATTTATGGTAAATTTGTTCTCATTTTTAGTTTGTTCTTCAGACAAATAGTGTAATATATACTAGTCTTTCTTATTATTATTGAATATTTTCTACTACATCAATCTTTTTATGATTCTGAAATGCCAGCTTCAGTTTTTTTATTAATTCATACTGACCCTGTGCAAAGCTGTCTATCTCGACTTAATGGCTATTTAGAATGTATGGATGGCATTCCCGTGCCATTAATGTTTAATGAATTGGCTCCTGATCCAACCGAGCCTAATAAAGGTAACCACAGAATGCATTGTCTTTCTGCAGTGCCCTAGAAACTTTTCATAAGGCCTGTTGTATACCTTTGGCCTGTAGTCTCCTTTTTTGCCTCTTTCCTTGCGCTTTCTTTCAACCCCTGTTTCATTATTTAGCCCAAATGAATACATTTTCACACTTAATTTTTCCACATCAGGATAACAGTCATCTCTGTGGAAACTTTAATAAGCACCAGCCCATATAATTGCTGGAGAAACAGAACCCTTCCTAAACATTGAAAGGATCTAGAAGTATGTACAGAATAACATTTAACAAAATCAAGGTTGCTCCTCAGAGGACATATTGCTAGTGGACCTGTCCTTTTGTGGCTGAATTTGAGGCATATGTTGAAAACAAAATTTGGGTTTTAGAAGTAGATAAGGGTGATGGATGCACGACTTTGGGAATATACTGAGAACCACTGAATTTTACGCTTCAAAAGAGTAAATTCTATGGTATGTGAATGATGTATATTTCTATATATATATATTTGTGTGTCCATAAAAATATATTGGGACTGAATGAGTTGAAGGAGCAAAGCTGAGCATCTGCTGACATTATAAGCACACATCTGTATGTGTATAGACACACACATTTTACCTGTTACTAACTTTCAAATCAGTTTTCCCTATCTCTAATGAATGGGTTTTGGCATGCTTATGAAATCCACCCAGTCTGACACTGTTGTTACTGAAGAACCTAAATGAGGCCATATCGACACCAGTGTGTGCTCTTTCTAAAATCCTTCTTCATTGAGGATGGCTTGGTTCTGAGGGAATTTGGCTCTGCCATCCATTGCCTCTAAACAGCTTGCCAGCTCCCCTCTGTTCTTTCAAATCCAAGCCCTATTCTTAGAACTAAACCTATTTCAAACTAACAGTTGTTTCCAACTTGGAGATCCATATACCTAAAACCAGGGACTGGAATTTTAAACCCAATAAGAATCTTACTAGCTGCTTGAAATGGGGCTTTCTTATTTCTGGATGCCACTCTCAGAATGCTTCTTCCTCCCTCCCTCCCTCCCTTCTTCTTTTCCTTTCTTTCCTTTAAAAATTAATAAACTTTATTTTTCAGAACAGACTTAGCACAGAAAAACTGAACAAATAGTACAGAGTTCTCATAATCTCCCTTCACCCCATAGTTTCTCTTATTATTAATATCTTACATTAGTGTGGTACATTTGTTTGTTATAATTAACTATGGGTCCAGTGCTCAAAATCACGCAAAACGGCGTTACAGCGTTATGGCCACAGGCTCTCTCTATATATATGTAAATATTGACACATTAGTATTAACTAAAACCTATATTTTTCATTAAGGTTCATTCTTTGCACTGTACAAATCTGTGGAGTTAGAAACATACATATTATGTATTCAGTCATTTATAGTATTTTATAGAACAGTTTTACTGCCAAAGACAAGTCTTTGTACTTCACCTATTCATCCCCTTCTCCTTTCTCCTGACCTCTGGGAAGTTTCTATACAGTTTTGCCTTTTCCAGAATGTCAGATAGTTGAAATCATACACAGTGCAGCTGTTTCAGACTGACTCGTTTCACTTAGCGATATGCTTTTAAGGCTCTTCCATGTCGGTGCATGACTTGGCAGCTCAATCTTTTTATCACAGAATAATGTTCCATTGCATGAATGTGCTAGAGTGTGTTCATATATTTCACCTGTTGAAGAACTTCTTAGTTGCTTTGAGTCTTCAGCAATTATTTGAATAAAGTTGCTATTAAAATTCCTGACTAGGTTTTGTGTGGACTTTAAGCTTTCAAGGCAATTGGGTAACTTCCTAGGCGTTTGATTACTGGATCCTGTGGTAAGACTGTGTTTAGATTTAGGAGAAACTGCCAAACTGTCTTCCAAACTGTCTGTACCACTTTGCCTTTGCACCAGCAGTGAATGAGAGTTCCTGTCACTCTGCGTCTTGGCCAGTATTTGGTGGCATGAGTTTTTTGGATTTCAGTCATCCCAGGAGTTGTCTAGTGGTATCTCAGTGCTGTTTTAGTTTGCTATTTCCCTTATGACATGTGATGTTGAGCCTCTTTTCTGATGCATATTTACCATCTGTTTATCTATGGGGAGGTTTCTTGTCAGATCTTTTGCCAATTTTTGAGTTGTTTCTTATTGTTGAGTTTTAAGAGTTCTTTATATATTTTGGATACAAGTCTTTTATCAGGTATGTGTTTTGCAAATATTTGCTCTCAGTCTGTGGCTTTTCTTTTTGTCCTATTAACTGTGTCTTTTGTAAAGCAGCCATTTGTATTTATTTTTATTGTTTTCAGAGAGGGAGGGAGGGAGGGAGGGAGAGAGAGAGAGAGAGAGAGAGAGAGAGAAACATCATGATGAGAGAGAATCATGAGTCAGCTGCTTCCTGCATGCCCCCCACTGGGGATGGAGCCTGCAACCCGGGCATGTGCCCTTGATCAGGAATCAAAC
The DNA here is from genome assembly GCF_000412655.1 of Myotis brandtii. Taxonomy (NCBI): domain Eukaryota; kingdom Metazoa; phylum Chordata; class Mammalia; order Chiroptera; family Vespertilionidae; genus Myotis; species Myotis brandtii. The sequence goes on along the minus strand of NW_005360187.1, from coordinate 4,862,128 downwards.
CGGAAAACCTTCAGTCCACAGGCCAACACTCTATCCACTGAGCCAAACCGGCTAGGGCCAGCTATTTTTAATTTTAATAAAGTCCAAATTACCAGTTTTTTCACTGATGGATAATTCTTTTGGTGTTGTATAAATAAATTTATTGCCAAACCAAGCCTAAATTTTCTTCTGTTATCTTCCAGAAGTCTTAACGCTTTTCATTTTACATTTAATTCTGTGATATCTTTGAGGTTAAGTTTTTAAGTATAAGTTTTAAAAATGGATGTCTACTTGTTCCAGCCTATTTGTTGATGATACTCTCCTTTCGCTATTGAACTGGCTCTTTGCTCCTTTGTCAAAAACAAGTTGCCTATATTGATGTGGCACTATTTCTGGGCTCTCTTCTATGTTCCATTGATTTGTCTATTCTTTCAGCAGCACCATGCTGCCTTAATCACTGTCACTGTGCAGAAAACCTTGAAGTTGATTAGTGTCAGTCCTCCAATTTTGTTCTTCAGTATTATTGGCTATTCTGGATCTTGTGCCTTTCCACATAAAATTTATAGTCAATTTCTTGATATCCACAGAATAACGTGTTGGGGTTTTTATTGAGATTTCATTGGGTCTATAAGTAAAGTTGGGAAGAACTGAAATCTTAACAATATTGAGTCTTCCTGTCCATGAACATGGAATATCTATCCATTTATTTATATCTTCTTTTATTTCTTTCATCAGAATTTTGTCTTATTTCTCATAACTATCCTGTACTGTTAGATACCTAAATATTTTGCTTAGTTATGTTAATATAAATGGCATTGTGTTTCAAATACAAATCCCAATTGTTCTTTGCTTGTATGAGGGAAAGCAGTTGACTTTTTATGTTAACTTTTATCCTGTAACATTATTATCACCACTTATTAGTTCCAGAAATATTTTTTTGTCAATTTTTAGGAATTACTAAATAGACAATCACATCATCTGAAAAGAAAGACAGTTCTGTTTCTTTGTTCCCTATATGTTTACCTTTTCTTATTGCATTAGCTAGGACTTACTGTGTACTGTTGAAAGAAGCAGTGAGAGGAATTTGGAACTAATATGAAGCAAATAGTATTATTTTCTTGTGGCTGCTGTAACAAATTACCACAAACTGGTGGCTTAAAATAACAGAAATTTATTGCCTTACAGTTATGGAAGCCAGAAGTCCCAAATCAAGGCATCAGCAGGTCCATACTCCCCAAGGCTTTAAGGGAAAATCCATTCCTTGTCTCTTCCAGCTTTTTGTGGCTCCTGGAGTATCTTGGATGTTGACTGCACCATTTCAGTCTCTGTCTCTCTGGTCACACTGGCTTCTCCTTTGTGTGTCTATGTTGTTTCCCTTACTCCTTTCTTATAACAACATTTTGATTGTATTTAGGGCCCACTAAAATAATCCAGGGTAATATCCTTATCTGAAAACCATTAATGTTATAGTTCCAAAGATCCCTTTTCCCCAAAGAAGCTAACATTTACAAATTTTAAGAATTAGGGCTTGATATCTTTGGATGGCCATTATTCAACCTACCACAATGATCTTTTAAAAGAACTAGCTTTCGGTTTTGTTCTTTTTCTCTAAATCTTGTTTTCAATATAATTGATTTCTGCTATAATCTTTATTACTTCTAATTACTTTAGGTGTCAATTGCCCTTCTCTCTCTGGTTTTCTAAGGTGAGAGTTTAAATTATTTGTTTAGATATTTCTTCTTTTCAAATATATGTTTTCAGCCTTAAATTTTCTAAGTGCTGTTTTCCTTGCATTCCATAAATTTTGATAAGCTGTATTTTTATTTAGCTCAAAATATTTTAAAAATTGTTTTGAGATTTATTCTTTGACTCATGTAGTTTAATTCCTGTGTAATATAAGAGTAGGTATTGTATGATTTATATTTTTTTAGATTTGTTAAGATGTGTTTATGGCCCAGGATGTGATCTGTCTTGGTGTCTTGGTGAATGTGCCATGTGAGCTTGAGGAGAATGTGTAATTCTGCTGTTGATAATGAAGTATTCCATATATGTCCTTTAGATTCAACTGATTGATGATGCTGTTCACTTCAACTATATACTTACTGACTTTCTTCCTGATGGATCTATCAATTATTGATAAGGGTTGTTTAAGTCTCTAACCATAGAGTGATTTGTTTTTCTATTTGCAGTTCTATTAGTTTTGCCTCATGTATTTTGATGTAGTATTTTTAATGCACACATTTTATTTATTTATTTTTTATTTATTTGTTTGTTTGTTTATTTATTTATCTATCTATACAGCTGGCATCTTTATCATCATGTAATGGCCCTCTTTATCTGCCTTGTCTGAAATTAATATGGAAAGCTACTCCAGCTTTTGATGGTGTTAGCATGGTGTATTTTTCTGCGTCCCTTTATTTTTAATATATCTGTGTCATTATATTTAGAGTGGATTACTTGTACACAACATATAGTTGAATCCTGGTGTTTTTTATTATCATTCACTCTGGCAGTCTCTGTCCTTTATTTGTGTCTTTAGAACATTTACCTTTAAAGTTATTGTTGATATTGTTAGATTACTAGCTACCCAATTTGTAACTGTTTTCTAGTCTTTGCGCTTTGTCTTATTTCTTTTTTAATCTTTTATGTTCTTAATTGAGAATTTTATATGATTCCATTTCCAATTTTAAATTCTATATTAGCATATCAATTATATTTTTATCTTTTTTTTGGAAAAAAATTTATTTTTTTCTTTGCTTGTAGATTGCATATCTACATAAGTTCATTACATTTTTCCTGCAGTTCTCTTCTTTTTGTCTTTATTGATTAAGGTATTATATATGTGTCCTTATCCCCCCATTACCACCCCCCCCCACTAATGTCCTCACCCCCTTGGTGTCTGTGTCCATTGGTTAGGCTCATATGCATGCATACAAGTCCTTTGGTTGATCTCTCCCTCTTACCCCACCCTCCCCTACCTTCCCTCTGAGGTTTGATGGTCTGATCGATTTTGACTCTGGGTCTGTTTCTGTTCACCAGTTTATGTTGTTCATTATATGAAAACATGCTCAAAGTCACTAATCATCTGAGAGATGCAAATCAAAACAATGCAGTACCATCTCACACCTGTCAGAATGGCTATCATCAACAAATCAACAAATGACAAGTGCTGGCGAGGATGCAGAGAAAAAGGAACCCTCATGCGCTGCTGGTGGGAATGCAAACTGGTGCAGCCACTGTGGAGAACAGTGTGGAGTTTCCTCAAAAAACTAAAAATGGAACTCCCATTTGACCCAGTGATCCCACTTCTAGGAATATATCCGAAGAAATTAGAAACACCAAATCAGAAAGGATACATGCACCCCTATGTTCATAGCAGCACAATTTACCACAGCTAAGATTTAGAAACAGCCTAAGTGCCCATCAATTATATTTTTTAAAGTTTCAGTATTTGCCATTGTGTTTTCATTTTACATTTATACCTAATTTAACTCTTCTTTCAGATCCTTGTACTGCTTCATGGGTAGTACCATGTACTTTATAACTAGATATTCTCTCTTTTTCCCTTCTATCCCATATAAAATTACTCTTACCCATTTCTTTTATGCATATGTTCTAATCATCCAATACAATGTTTTTATTATTATTTTGAACTGTTGCATAGTAGATTAACTAAGAATAAGAGAAACAAAGTATTTTATTTTACATTTATTTTTTCTTTGATACTCTTATTTTATGTCTATTAAATTTCTAAACTATGCCATTTTTCATCTCTGAAAAACTTCTCTTATTGTTTACAAGGCAACAACTCCACTGTTGATTTTTTTAAAAAAAAATCTTCAGTTTTTATTTGTTTTAGACAGTTTTTAGTTCTCTTTCACTTTTTAATGATAATTTTGCTGAAACAGAATTTGGTTGATGAATTTTAAAAAGTATTTTAAGCCCAGCCAGCATGGCTCAGTGGTTGAGCGTTGACCTGTGAACCAGGAGGTCATGATTTGATTCCAGGTCAGAGCACATGCCTGGGTTTCGGGCTTGATCCCCAGTGTGGGGCGTACAAGAGGCAGCTGATCAGTAATTCTCTCTCATCATTGATGTTTCTCTTTCTCCCGCCTTCTCCCTTCCTCTCTGAAATCAATAAAAATATATTTTAAAAATAAATAAAAAATATTTTGTTTTACTCCATTCTCTTCCTGATTGCATCTTTTATAGCAAGAAATCTGACCAATCCTCTATAGATAAAGAATATTTTTCCTCTAGATGCTTTCAGGGTTTTCTCATTTATTTGGTTTTCTGTAGAATATGATATGCTTAGGTATTTTGAAATACATTATAGGTGTTCTCTAGGCTTTCTGGATCTGTGGTTAATATGTCATTAATTTTGAAAAATTTTCAGCAGTCACATCAAATATTTCTTCTGCTGTTTTGTTTTGTTTTTACTTATTTTTTGTTATAACAATTATACCTTTTTAATTTATCCAATAGTTCTTGGATATTCTATTTTATTTTTAACTCTTTACATTTCATTTTGGGGATATTTCTATTGACATGTCTTAGACGCATTGATTCTTTTTTATTTTTTATTGATTTTAGAGAGAGGGGAACGGAGAGAGAGAGATAAAGAGGTATTAAGATTGAGAGATTTGTTGTTTGACTTATTTATGCATTCATTGGTTAATTCTTGTATGTGCCCTGACAGAGGATTGAATCCCCAACTTTGGCATATCGGGATGATGTTCTAACCAACTGGTCAGTGCCTTTTGTTATTCTTGTTATTGTTGCAAGGTAAGTTTTATTTATTTGCAGCAAGTAAAGACAAGAAATTCATGTCCAAAGCCCTGTCTATAAGCTCTATGCTTCTTGGCCATGTTCTTTTTAGTCATGAGCCCATCAAAGGCATTCTTTACTTCCAGGGAGGTATTTCTCATATCTCTCCTTTCCTTTTGATTTTTGAGTTTCCATCTCTCTGCTCTCATTACCCATCTGCTCTTGCATGCTGTCTACATTCCTCATAGAGTCCTTAACATATTAACCAGAGTGCAATGCCTGACCTGGTAATTCCAAAATCTTTGTCACATCTGAGTCCAGTTCTGGTGCTTGCTTTGTTCCGTCTTGCTTTGCTTTGTTTTTTCCTTGCTTTTTGCCATGCCCTGTGATTTTTTTGTTGAAAGGCAGAAATGATGTCTCTGGTAATAAGAACTGAGATCAGCAGGCTTTTATTGTGAGGTTTCCTATTGATCTATCTAAGATGGACTGTGTTTGTTTGTCGTAGCTGTATGTTTTTCCTCCTCTGTCTTCTTTAGGTTTGCCAAGGACTCCTTTGTAAATAGAGTTTGTGTCTTTCATCTCTCAGTTATAATACATTGTTTCTATAAGCCCTGTTCATGAGATCATGACTGTTGGGAATGGTTACTCTTCTATAACGTCATGATTAAATCTCAGGGGTTTTTAGTGGGCCTGATTCCCTGGGTTGTGGTCTTGCGAAGCATTTCATAACCTTTGGGTGTTTTGTTTTTGTGTGTTTTTGTTTTTTTGGTTTTTTTTGAGTGGGGGTCTTCTAGGGTGAGGCAGGAAAACTAGAAGGAGATAGAATTGGCTGATCAACCTTCCACAAAGTCAGATAAAGCCATGGTAAAATAGGTGTCCTAGAATGGCAGGTCTCTATCATGAGAACAATCTGGAAAATTTTCAAGACAGTTACTTTTTCCCTCCTCTTAAAGAGTTTTCTCTAATCTTCCTCATGAGAACATGGTGGGATTACTGGAGGTAAAACCCAGAAAGGTGTGGAGTCTGCCCTACAACTGGGTCCCTAGGAGTTTTTAACTTTTAATCTAGTTTACACAGAGCCTCCAGGAATTTGTTAAAATTACCATTTGGGAGGGTGCCCTATAACCTCAATTCTATGATGGCCCTAAGAATAGATTGATTTGTCCAGTAGTTTGCCTTTTTTGTTGTTGTTGTTGGGAAGGTGGAAGTGATGGCTTCCAACCTCTTCACATGTCCATCCCAGGAAAGATCCATGCAAATGCTTAATAGAGAAAGCCTGACCCAGACATTTCTGCAGTCCCATTAATATATAACTTGACTTTTTTTTTCTTTTACGTTTTCACCAATCTTGCTCAGCACAATGTCAGCAGATGCTTTAGAGTCACTAAATAATGTTTACATAAACAGAAGTTCTAGGTGCTGTATCTTTTGTACTTTGCAACAGGAATTCAAGAAATATTTTGTGATTTATCTTGCTTAGTTGTCGCATAAACACTGTTGGAGCAGGTTCTCTCACCAGTTTTACTTCTTGTGGACTCTCAGGCATGGATGGATTCTGAGTGAGTGCCCTAATGTTATTTGCACCTCTATTTTCCTTTGTCCTAGGTCTGGGAGAAATGTTTGTGTAAATATATTGTATTTTTACAAAAGAAGCAAAGGGTTTTAGAATGTACCACCTGGACTTCTTCTGTCTCTATAAAGGGGCGTTAGAGTATAAAAACTTTAAAAAAATCTCTCCAAACATTTAAATCTATGCTGATGGTCATCTTGGAGAAGAGCAGTAATCACTGCCTTGCTCTTTAATCTGTAGGAGCTAACTGAACTTGTGCCCACATAAATGGATGTCCAATGTCAACACCACAGACAGCAAAGACATTTTACACGATAACCTTAGGACGATGCTGAGATACCACATGAGAACATGGGTCCATCAGTTTAGTTTTGGTTGCTAGCTTTCCTTTACAAGCACTTTGACTCTGTCATCCGATGGGACAAGATTTCTCACACTCAGCCTTATTTTAAGTATGCATTTGCTAATCACATGCTATGTGCCAGCAACTATGCTGGTCACAGGTAATATGATAGTGGCCAAGACGACATCTGTGACCACAAAGCACTTTCTGTTTAGTGGGGCATAAGGCAAATGCCTACTGTCAGTTTTGCACAAGACTACCAGGAAAACCTGTGGATGAAGCAAGCTCATCTTTGAGACCTAACACAGTAAGGGACACACTTTGACAGAATCTGAGTAGTTTCTCAAAATAGGACAATCCGGGGAGTGCGTTTATGGAGGTTAGGGTTTAAGCTGGGTGACTTTAAAGCAAGGATTGCAGGTCAGGAAACTAGTTAGAATCGGGCAGAATTTAGGACAAAATAGCTTGGTGGTGATGCCACAGAAAGTTGAGGTTCTTGAAGAGCCTGACAAATAGACCGATCACCTTGGTAAATGAGCTATTTTCGTTACTTCATAGCTTTTGCTCAGGAGAAAGCATTTCCCTGAGAGGTAACTAAGTTTTTTGCTTCTTGTCAGTAATAATGAACACAGTAATAAGAATATACCTAGTTCCTGAATTTTCAGAAAAGGATAAGAAATTGTTCACTTAAGCTGTCACATATGAATGAACTTAAATTCTTAAAGTGTAACCATAAGGAAGATTGAAGTAAAAGGCAAAATTTACTCTGTTAAATGAAATGGACTTTCTCTTCCTTGCTAGTCTTTTTTTTTTTTAATATATGAATGTGGTGGAAATTTTTTATTGTTGTTATTCTAACATAATTCTATTTGGGGATGCAAAGTAAAATATAATGTTTTTTTTTCCTGAAGCAGAGTTATAGACCTTTCTAATGAAAGCAATTTTTTAAAGCCAATTGTTGTTGGAATGATCATGCTAAGTTTGCAGACGCGAGAGTTTTCTCTTATGTTTTCCATACTCCAGCTCGCCTGGGCCGGCCACATCTCTGGGCTGGGCACTCAGGCCTGGGGTATGCATGCTTTTCATGCTTTCCTCTTAAACTTGTCTGCACTGAACCCAAATATACTAAAATTCCTGGAGTCAATCCAGTGGATTGCAAGAGACTGCCTGTTCTCTATTTTTGTTTCTTACTTTTTTTACTTTGTTGGGGTGACATTAGTTAATGAAATTATATAGGTTTCAGACATACAGTTCTATAATATATCATGTTCTCTATTTTAATAGATCTGTAATAGCTTGGCTATTTTAATTTTGGAGGCATTTGTTGTTATTATGATATATTTTTGTTATAAACACATTTTTGCATCCATAAATTTCAGCCTTCGAAAACATAGCTTATGACCATTTTTCTCAAATGTGCAAAGAGAAGAAAAGCATTTCATTGGATTATACCCACATAACAAATGTTAAATTTATTTCAGTCATCCTATATATAAGCTACATTCTGAGGCAAATATCCAGGTAAACTTTTCTGTCTGCTCCTTCCTCTAATATTTCTTGAGTGACTAATATGTGGATGGAAATATATAATCCAGATGCTGGAAATTTGGAGTTGGAAAGTCAGTGGTGAACTGAATGGACCCTATGTCCGCAGAGAGTTTATGTTCTAGTGAGGGAGACAGATGTTAAGCCGAGAATGAGATACTTAAGTTTAGTATTAGCTCTAAGCAACATGAAAGAGGGTGATCTGATGTTACAAAAGCCATGACCACAGTAACATGCCAGGTTAAGAAAGATTTTAATAAGGAGATGAAAGTTGAACTGAGGAGTGAAGGAGGCTAAGGAGAATGGAAGGAATAGAAGAGACTAGGGCAAAAAGTAATCTAGGTAGACTTGCAAGAACCCTAAGGAAGTAGCCTGGCTGGGCAGCTTAGTTGGTTTGGAGAGTTCTCCCAATATGCCAGGGTTGTGGGTTCCATCACTAGATAGGGCACATACAGGAATCAACCAGTGAATGCATAAATGGGTATATTTAAATCTATGCTGATGGTCATCTTGGAGAAGAGCAGTAATCACTGCCTTGCTCTTTAATCTGTAGGAGCTAACTGAACTTGTGCCCACATAAATGGATGTCCAATGTCAACACCACAGACAGCAAAGACATTTTACACGATAACCTTAGGACGATGCTGAGATACCACATGAGAACATGGGTCCATCAGTTTAGTTTTGGTTGCTAGCTTTCCTTTACAAGCACTTTGACTCTGTCATCCGATGGGACAAGATTTCTCACACTCAGCCTTATTTTAAGTATGCATTTGCTAATCACATGCTATGTGCCAGCAACTATGCTGGTCACAGGTAATATGATAGTGGCCAAGACGACATCTGTGACCACAAAGCACTTTCTGTTTAGTGGGGCATAAGGCAAATGCCTACTGTCAGTTTTGCACAAGACTACCAGGAAAACCTGTGGATGAAGCAAGCTCATCTTTGAGACCTAACACAGTAAGGGACACACTTTGACGGAATCTGAGTAGTTTCTCAAAATAGGACAGTCAGGGGAGTGCGTTTATGGAGGTTAGGGTTTGAGCTGGGTGACTTTAAAGCAAGGATTGCAGGTCAGGAAACTGGTTAGAATTGGGCAGAGTTTAGGACAAAATAGCTTTGTGGTGATGCCACAGAGAATTGAGGTTCTTTAAGAGCCTTGACAAATAGACCGATCACCTTGGTAAATGAGCTATTTTCGTTACTTCATAGCTTTTGCTCAGGAGAAAGCATTTCCCTGAGAGGTAACTAAGTTTTTTGCTTCTTGTCAGTAATAATGAACACAGTAATAAGAATATACCTAGTTCCTGAATTTTCAGAAAAGGACAAGAAATTGTTCACTTAAGTTGTCACATGCAAATGAACTTAAATTCTTAAAGTGTAACCATAACGAAGATTGAAGTAAAAGGCAAAAACTTACCCTGTTAAATTAAGGAACAACTTTCTTTGAGAAAAAAACAAAAAACCTAAAAACTGGCTGAGGTCCCGCGGCCCACATGGCAGCAGGCACGGGAGGCTGGGACACCATCTCCCCATCACCCCACCCGGCGAGGCGAGGCGCGACCCACAGTCTGTGGGAAACTCCGAACCGAACCCGGAGCTTCTCCCCGAGGAGTGAAGGCTTTGAACCCACATGGGGCACCGCCGCACTTTAACACCCGCACCCGAGAGGCGGTCCCCATTGTGTGTAGGTTGTGAAGCCAACGAGGCTCCCTTCTCTGAGCCCCACAAGATGAGAAATGGCTCACAGGCCTCGCGCTCCGACTCACCGCCCAGCGCCCAGCGCGGGCGCGCCGTCCAGGGACGCGGGACTCCGTGTCCGTGTCCGGAGGCTCCTTCCGGGGCCTGGGAGCGTAGATCTGAGGGGGCATCTGTCTGACTCACCTTTGGGAGCTGCCGGGTTCTCCTCAGGACGGAAACCAGCGGGAGCTTCTTCACGCTCGCTCTTCAGCTGCCAGGTCTCCCAGAGGGGAGTTTTACACGGGCTGTGCCAACGTTCACGGCTGGTGCCTGGTTTTACGTCCAGGGCCCGTTTTACGTCTGGTGCCTAGTTTTACGTCCAGGGCCTCAGTTTTACGTCTAGGCCCTCAGTTTTACGTCTGGTGCCTGGTTTTACGTCCAGGGCCCTCAGTTTTACGTCTGGTGCCTGGTTTTACGTCCAGGGCCCTCAGTTTTACGTCTGGTGCCTGGTTTTACGTCCAGGGCCCTCAGTTTTACGTCTGGTGCCTGGTTTTACGTCCAGGGCCCTCAGTTTTACGTCTGGTGCCTGGTTTTACGTCCAGGGCCCTCAGTTTTACGTCTGGTGCCTGGTTTTACGTTTAGGGCCCCAGTTTTACATTTAGGGCCCCAGTTTTACGTCTGGCATCTGGATTATGTCTAGCGCCATGAATTTATATCTGGTGCCGAAGACCATCTCTATATCCCTGGCTCTGGTGGCCAGTGGGGCTTACATTTGCAGTTCTATAGGACTGTGCATATTTGTATCCTTTAAAAACTGCCACCTGAGGCCCTGGCTAGGTAGACCAGTTGGTTAGAGGAAGGTCCAGTCCCTGGGGGGGGCACATACAGGAATCAACCAGTGAATGCATAAATGGGTAGAACAAGAAATCTCTCTCTCTCTCTCTCTCTCTCTCTTTTCTCTCTCTCATCAATAAATACAAAAAAATTTTGAAAGCCTAAGGAAGAACTACAACTCTAGGACTAGGAGGACTACCAGAATGTCATTTGTCAGAGTTGTGTTCTTTAAATGGTCTTTTTTTAAATGTTAATGATTTTAATGAGATTTTATAAGCATTTCAAAACATTTAATCTATAAAAGATGAAATGCTTTTATTAATTTCTCTAAATGTTTCAGAACTTTACTCTTTGTGATTTTAAATATTTGTGAATGTCCTTACCAAGTCCTTCATAAAGACTCAGCGCTCATCTGCATACTTGCCAACAGAAATAGTGCTTTCACATTAAATAAACAAACCTAGAATTTAGGAGGTACCATTATGTTAATTGCTGCCTTGAAATGGTTATTTACTGTCATTTTGTTTATTGACAGTGACTAGAATTACACCAGCATTATAATCATCCTAAAGAATAGTGAGGCTTTTCTTTTAATCAGGAGAATTATACTTCTAATTTAATAAAATCTCTTCTCAAAAAGATGGGTGACTTTAAAGCAAGGATTGCAGGTCAGGAAACTGGTTAGAATTGGGCAGAGTTTAGGACAAAATAGCTTTGTGGTGATGCCACAGAGAATTGAGGTTCTTTAAGAGCCTATTTTTTTTACCCCGTGCTTATGCAGAACATTAGAGAAATCCCAAAATCTCTAAATCTTCAATAAAATTGAAAAGGCAGCGATAAAATTGCCTCTGTAAGCAAATTATTTCTTACCATAGAAGTTCTCTTTATGTAAACATTGCATTTTATGTATAGTGCCTTATTAGGTCTGATATATATAATCTTTACATCAATCGTTGTGTATCTTGTTAGAGAAATAGTGGACAGAGTAACTACAAATAGGTGAGTCAGTTAAATTCAAACTGAATTCTTGGTGACGTTATTCTGATAGTGTCTCCAAGGACCAGGTTAGAGGATCCCACCTGACTTAGCACCACCATCAGTCCTCTGCTGTGTTAGTGATGGATGGATGGAGCTCTCCAGGTCCACTCTCACAATCACTGTGCATTTGCACCGACATAGTGGGAGGAACCACACACACAGTGTCTGCTGAGGCATTGCAGTTAGAGATGTGTCTTGATTAGTAGGTCCATCTAAGTTCCTTTTTGCTGAGCTTAGGGACTACAGTTCTAACATCTGTTCTAGGACCTCAGACTCAGTGTGTACAAAAGTGACCATTCAGTGGCAGCCTCATCCTCACTGAAGTGAAGAACTCCTGAGTATCCTCTGAGTAGTTTTGGGGGTCCTTGGTCTGTCACCTCCTTCTGCCTCAGGATTAGATGAGAGAATTGGTCGAGTATGAATAAAAGGGAACCAGTCATTTCTGCTTCCTAAAGGGCTCTGTGCCCCCGGCTGGTCCCAAACACACTGCTTTCCCTGAGGTGTGATGATTTTGCTGAATATTATCTGCCCGCCAACACTGCAAATCTACAAATCTCTGTTTTTGAAGGCCAAGCCTATGTGTCCTTGGTCCACACAGCTTCCCCTCTTTCTCCCACCCTAGCTGAGTTGTTTTTTGCACCTTGAGCCTCATTTCTAGGACTAATCATCAGATTCCGTCTCATGTTGGAATTAATTGTATAAGGCCCTCTCAACTCTAACTTCTCTGAGAGCAAAGTCAAGACCTTGTTTGTTTTTGTATCCGTCAGAGCCCTTGCCCTTGGCCAGACCATCAGCCAGCTCTGGAGTTGAATAGACCGTGAGAGGCAGCACTGCAGATGGGGTGCAGGGCTTGAGCTCTGGGCCAGGCTGGCTGGGTCTAGATCTCAGCTCCACCAGTTATTATTATTATTATTATTATTTATTTTAGTGTCTTGTATGACCTTGGACTAGTTTCTGTACCTTAGTTTCCTCATTGGTCATGAGGTGTTAATGAAACAGCACACATAGAGTACTGATTGCCACATTTGGAGTTTAGTAAGTGCTCACAAAATGTTAACAGGTATAATGGATAGGAATTCATAACATGCATGAAGCCTAAACATTGCTGTCTTCTCCTTTACACATCCGCAGCTCTGTGCTAGACACTTTGCTGAGCACTGAGACTGGAAATGAACGCTCTCTTTGTAACATGGAAAGGAAGGCTGAGTACCACCAACAAAGGCTCAGCATGGCTTATCATGGGACTCTTTGGTGACAGAGATGTGAGGGAGCACAGTCCATGGTAATGGGGAGCATACGTACCATAACATGAGTACCCTTTGACCTTGGTATTTCCTAAGCACTTGATAATGGGTAAGGACCTGGATCACAACATTGATAAATGAAGTTATTTTTAGATTATGCATGATCTCTAGTTTAGCCAAGTTTGAACTCCTTGATGATGAAGCCTATTTTCAGATATGAGAGGCCCGATGCACGAAATTCATGCAAAGGCCTTGGCCCTGGCCCCCGTCCGCCGCTGCCATGGCCGTCGCTGTAGTGGGGGGGGGGTCTCTGCTGCCTCTGCCTCGGCCCCCACCTGCTGCAGCTTTGTCCGGAAGGATGTCCTGTCTAATTAGCATATTACACTTTTATTATTATGGATGTTAATTGGAAATAAGTTCAACTGAGGTTTTAGTTCTTTATCTTTCTGTGCTAGCTTGTTAGTGATAGTAAGTTCATATCGACCTCAAAGATGACAGGAGAAGGTAGCCCCGAACAGCAATTGTCTGCTATATCATTCCACACATTCTTGATAATAGACAACAGGAAGAAAATCCCCCATAGGTCAGACATGATTTTAGTGGAGCACCCCTTTCGTCTAGTTGGAGACCTTTAAAAGTTGTCTTTGATGCTCCTTGTATCTCCTGTTGAAAGAGGAGCCTTGTTGATTCAGTCTGCTGCACGACATGGATTAATAGCAAGATAAGCTTTCTCGGAAAATGTGGCCCTTTCGGGGTTCACCCCTGTGCTTCTATGTGAGTTTCTCTCTCCACTGTTCCCTCATTCTTACTCGCTCCCCTCCATACTTTGAAATGGCAAAGCGGAACTAATCTCTGAAGTTGGATATAGAGCCCTGCTTTGAATCATGGCCCATTTTAATTTGAGCTTTTTCCTACCTCATTTTTGCTGAAAAATCCTTCCATTTGACTTTTAATAGAGGGTTATTCTGTGAACAATATTTCAGACGCAGTTACAGTTTTCAAAGTTTTGCATTTATATGATAATTTAGAGTGCAAGGGCTTTCATGTTTGCACATGCATTATGAATTCCCCGGCCTGTTCCCTGAAAGGGGAGCCTGCTTGCCTCTCCCCACTGCAGGTGAGCTCATTGAGGCAAATGCCTAGACTGGAGTGAAATGTGGAATCTGTTTCATGAAGATAGAACTACCTCACTATGCAAGCAATAGAAACCGCTCAGGGTAACTTCAGCCAAAATGAAGATTTTATGTTAAGGACACAGACATGTCTCATGCAATAGGAAATAGTGTACGGAGGGCCTCAAGGGCAAGGCAGGCAAGAACTGCATCGTGGTCTGGATCTCTGCTTTTCTTTGCCAGCCTTCCTATCACTCTTTGCCTGGGCTCCACTTTCCTGCATGACACCCTCCTAGGCCACCTGGTCTCTATCACCTGGGTTCCTTAGAGCAGCGGAAGCAAATTCATCCTTTGAAATCTGATTCTCAGTTCTCTAGATGGAGAGAATCTGATTGGCTGGCTCAGTATGGGGCAGAGGTAGACCCTCAGTCATCTCCATTCTGGGTGCATATGGAGTCTTCTAGAGTTTATAACTAATTGCAGGGTCAGAGTCTGTTCATCCATAAACATGTAACTCCTTAATTTCTTTATGATTTGGAATACGTTTTTTAAATGAAGCTACTCATTTTTCCTTCGATTCCCCATAAGACCTTGTGGGTTGCTCTCTCGCCCTTCACTTTGTCTGACACATTTCTGTCTGTTGTCCTCATGGATTGAGCTTCTTGAGGGCAGTGGCTCTGTGTGTTCATCCTTCCGATCTCAGTGCTTGGCACAATGCTAGCATGCTGTAAGTGCTCAGTAAACGCTGGTCACGTGCAGAAATAGATACGAGGTTGTCTCTATCAAAGGCATCTCTTCGTGCTCACACATTTGTAAAATCTGTTTTGTGTTTAAATCATGAACAACTAAAAGTAACTTGACCAAAATATCTGCTTAAAGTGATGAGCAAAAGCAGCTTCTGTGCTGTCCTGCCCCGTAATGCAGGCACAGAGCAGTAGGAAACGCCCAGAACAGCCCGTGGGGGGACCCAGGCGGTGTAGCTGCTGGTCAGTGGGAGAAAACTGTGTACAGCCCAAAGGAGCTGTGGATGTCTTAAATGAGAAGACAGTAAATATCCAGTGAGGTTTCAAAGAATTCGAAGATGTAGTCCCTACCTCCACGTTCAGTGCCAGAGTGGCTGTGTCAAGTCCCTCTCGCTTATTACTGTGACCTTGCCATCCTGCCTCTTCCATGTTCCAGGACCCTTGTGATGACACTGGACCCACCATGATGATATAGGTTATAGGACAATCTCCCTACTTTAAGTCCAGCTGATAAGCAGCCGTAACTGCACCTGCAGACTTAACGCCCTGTGCCACATGGAGCAGCGTGTTCCCAGGTTCCAGAGGGAAGGAGGTGGACATCGTTAGGGGCTCTTGTGCTGCTGACCACACCTTTTGTGCACAGAGTCAGGTCCTATAGAGGATATGAAGGTAAACACTATATTACAATTAAGGAGATTTATTGTCTAATGAAAAGCCAAATCCAGATCATCTCATTTATATCTGGTGGCAAATTCTCTGTCTCAGAATTCCCCGCACCTCTTACTGAAATGTCCAGTTCTCAGTATCTGCCTACTCCTCCCAGGTCACGTTTTCCAGCCATAATTTTTGGGGTGCACTGATAGTTATTACACTACTCATGTTACTGTAAACAAGGTATCACTTTTTGACTAGACAATTGGAAATGTTTAAGTAAATTATGACATAAAGTAATTTCTCCTGAGAATAGGAAGTAAAATTTGCAAATTATCCTAAAGTTAAGTTATATTAAACATCCTCAGTCTAAATGCTTGTAAGAGATGCAGATTATTAAACATAAAAATATTAGGCTAAGAACATAAAAGTTAGGACTTATTTTCAAGGAGTTAATGCAATAGTATGTTAATGGCAGACTTTTTTTATTTTTTTAGTTATCTTCTTTGCCCATTTAGCTTTTCAAGGACAGGTTTGAGGATCTATGACTGATATCCATAGTTTGCATTTAAATTTGAAGGTTATTTATTAAGTGACATTTTCAGTGAGATGCAAATGGTCCTCCTGGTTAGTGATTGCGTGGAGTCATTTTTAGTACATGTGAAAGACCAGCGAATCAGAATATTTATAGTTTAGCACTTTTAAAAATGCCCTTCAAATATGTGTGCATGCAATTGCTTCATAGACTATTAAGTCCAAATTTTATAGGATTTAGGCTGAAAATCAAACTCAGCCTCAATAAGTGGGTTTGCACCCCTATGTCCACAGTGGTTGATAGTCTAGTAAAACATATGTAATACCAGAAAAATAATTTGGGTAGCAATCTGGGTCAGATGTTTTTATTTAACCTGAATTGACTATTACTAAGCCTTTAATATTTTGTGAGTGAATGAATGAATGATATATAAGGTGGAAAGTGCTAAGTGTAGAAGGATAGTCAGATGCTAGTTATGGCCCTGTGCTCCTCGACCTGGGATTTTGTAGGATCGTTGGCATGCTGTAAGGGGGCCCATGGAGGCATAGGATTAACATTGTGCATCTTCTTAGAAAGGACTTGTTCTTGCCCTGGCTGGTGTTGTTAAGTGCCCGGGTCCAGTCCCGGCGGTCCAGTGTGGACGGAGTCGGCGAAGAATGTTTTACACGGAGACAGCGTTCAGAACTCTCTAGCTCTCTTTAGCCTCCTGTGCCTGGCTGAGGCCACAAAGAAAGATCCCTAGGCAAGCTGAGCCTTTATTTTATATAGTCAGAGGCAAACAAGGTAGTGGTTTCTATAGTTACACTGTTCTTGTGAGTTTCACTTGTTTACACTGTTCTTGTGAGTTTCACTTGTTTTTGTTCTTGTTGCACTTCCCTCAGCCCATTAGCTTCCCAGGTAAGATCTAGGGAGCCATAAGGTCAAGCCTAATTATGCTTAAGAGGACTGTGCCCTCTAAGCTGGGACTTGTTTGTGACTTTGCCAACAGGTCAGTCCAAGGCTTAATCCTATATTGGCTCCCCACAGTTAAGTGGTTAGAGTGTCAGCTTGCACACTGAAGGTTTAGGAGTTTGATTCCTGGTCAAGGGCACGTACCTGGCTGGGTGACAAGTTTGATCCCTTGCCCCGGTCACTGGCATTTGCAGGAGGCTACAAATTGATGTGTATCTCTGACATCAGTCTCTCTCTCTCTCTCTCTCTCTC
Organism: Myotis brandtii; assembly: GCF_000412655.1. Taxonomy (NCBI): domain Eukaryota; kingdom Metazoa; phylum Chordata; class Mammalia; order Chiroptera; family Vespertilionidae; genus Myotis; species Myotis brandtii. The sequence continues at coordinate 4,844,881 of NW_005360187.1, read as the reverse complement.
TCTCTCTCCCTCTTTCCTTCCCTCCCACTCTCTCTAAAAATCAATGGAAAAATTATCCTCAGGTGAGGATTAACAACAACAACAAAAAGGACTTGTTCTATAATTAAACATTTTTACTTACTGAGTAATTTAAAATATTATTTTTTTCTAATATATTTTTATTGATTTCAGAGAGGAAAGGAGAGATAGAAACATCAAGGATGAGAGAGAATCATTGATTGGCTGCCTCCTGCATGCCTCATTCTGGGGATCAAGCCCACAACCCAGGCATGTGTCCTGACTGGGACTCGAACCATGATCTCCTGGTTTATAGGTTGATGCTCAATCACTGAGCCACACGGCCAGGCAAAATATTGTTATAGTATTACAAAAATTATATTAAAAATCATTGGGAACAAAATTCACACACAGTTTTTATAATAGCTTTTTGTTACCTTGTTTTTATCAGGCTTTTGAAATTTATTACTAAACAGCTTGCAATCATTTCCCATTGGTTTTATGTATAAAACCAAATGACTCTACAAGTTTTGTTATTTTAGAAAAAGCAACTATACAGTGTCCTTCTCCCTTCTCTCTCCCTCCCCATCACTTGTTTCAACTGATATTTTGGTATTTCCTCCATATATCTAAATAATATTTTTATATAGCTTCTTTTTTAATTTCAACCTTTTTCTATCGATTGTCTACTGTGGAAGCAGAGGCCTTAACTACCCTTCACCCCTTTACTATATTCCACGTGGTTCCCTTCCTTCCCCGCTTCGTCCCAATACAGTTTTATGCTAATTTTTAGGAAATCAATATTCAATATTTACATTGCTGTGCTGTTTAAATGCGAGTAAAGGTAAACCATGGAGTACCTCCCATCACAGTTTCTCTCCGGCCTATTGTTTTCTTTGGGAATAGTAATTGTCTTGTTTTTGGGAATAGTAATTGTCTTGTTTTTTAAATTTGTTTGGTTCTCTAAATACTTACCACTCTCTTAGCCCCAAGTTCTTCACCAGTTGTCTCAATACCTTCCCAAAATGTTGACACCCTTTTGATGTTCTGTCAAATTCATATTCCAGAAGTCTCTTCTGGGACCCCTGCTCTCAGCTGCCAGGTGTACTCAGCGCCCAGTAACCCTGGACAGGACAAAGTCTAAGCCATTGGCAAGTGTGGGGCAAGGGGTCTCCCGGCTCTGGGAATGGGGGAGAGGACCTGGGGATCTGATTGCTTCTTTTCTCTTTGTTTTTATTTTCTTGGTTACAGCTTTATTGAAATATAACATGTACCAAACATTGCCCATTTAAAGTGTACAATTCATAGTTTTTAGTGCATTCATGGAGTTGTGGAACCACCACCACAATCGATTTTAGAATATTTTCATCACCCCAAAAAGAGACTCTATGTTCATTAGCATTCCCTCTCCATGTCTCACTAACCTCGCTAAGTCTCTGTCATACACATTTGTTTGTTTCATTTTTGAAAGCCATAGCTTTTCTGGCCACTGGTTGTAATATGTCTAATGTAAAGCAAGTTATTAGTAGAAAGGTTTTCTACCATTGGCATCTGTCTAGCCCTGCTTTTTATTTATCAAGTCTGCACAGGAGGATTTTATATTTGCCTACAAGGGTGCCACTACCTATAGAGTTTGGGGAAATATTTTCCCCAAGATTTAAGTATTGAAAAGTAAGGATAAATGGAAGCATGTGGTGGAAAGCTATCTCTTAACATCATCTCTGTTATCTTTCTTGCCCACTTTGGTGAATGCAATGGAAGATAATGGCAAATATTTTGTTGTAGTATTATTAGCCAACCACTTCAAGACACAGCAAATTTAATGTCAACAGAGAAAAATGATTTAAAAAATATTTCAGATAATTGGGAGAGTTCCCCAAATAAACCTAGAATGTCTCAAATTAAAAAGAAACTTGCACTTTTTCCAAGACCACTTTCCTGGGAGGCTCCAAATGAGTTCCGTGTGATCAGCTAGACTGTAAAGGAAGAACAGGTGGGAAAATGTGTTAAAGCAAAGGACCTTGTTTCTTTAGCTTTAAAAATATATATAATTTACATGTAAGAAAGCACACCCATTTTAAGTGCACTGTAGGAGTAGAGAACATTCTAAAAGCTGTGTGTGAGGAGTGAAGGGGCTTCCTCACCGGTGGCTGTGGTCATTGCATCGCACTTGGTTGATTCTGAGATGCACGTATTTCCATATGTGCCCCCTCTGAAATCACTGTTCCTTACAGTAGGGCATCCTTCTGTTTTCCTTTTCTCCTCTGTCATGGACATAATAAACAAAGTGGTATAATAAATAATTTTATTAGAATTCATTAAGATTTTAGAGGCCTTTATTTGCAATACACTGTGTTAAATCTAAAGCCATACTAATTGTTTTCAGTTCGATACTCTGTTTATCGTTAAAAGTTTTCAAACTGCCAAATAAAAGTGAATCCACGAAGCTTCTTCTTAATACTCTTGCTGTAGGTGGTGGGAACAGCACCAGGTGTCTGACCAGTGGGGTCAGACCAAACCTGGATTCAGCAACCTCAGTACTTGGGTTCTGTCCAGGAAAGAATTCAGAGCCAAGACCCAAACTGTAAGAGAACATTTAGTGGGTAAATCACAGAGGTAGAAAAAGTGATTCCTAGAAGAAATGAGCTGAGGAAACAAGTTACGAAGGTAAAGGAAGGGCCCTTGGAGCTTGGGAGTGAGGGAGGTAATGGTAATGTGCCTGGGGTGGGGGTGGGGGAGGGAGGCACAGGCCTGCTCCAGGGAGCACACTGGGCCCTCCCTCCTAAGGGTTTTAAGGGCAGAAATGTTAGGGGAGGTCCCAGGGAAGAGCTAATAGACTATTCAGCACGTTCTAGGTGTGTCCTTGCCGGGTTGTGGTCTCCACTGCTTGATTGGTTGGCTGCCAGGGCAGGGTCATTATTCAAAGCACTGGTCCTGTCAGCAGCCTTGGATGTTTGCTGCTTATCTGAGCCTGGAGCTGAAATACAACTGGAGGCCTAGCTGTTATCTCTAGGGAGGAAAGGTCAGGGGGTCCAAACCTCAGGACCAGCGATATGCTAGGGGAGGAAAGGCCACCCTGGGGGCGAGGCCCCACCCTACAATTGATTGTCCATTGTTAGGCACCTGGGCTTTCCGCCCTGGTGACCTTCTGCACCTGCCCCACAGTCCTTTCTCTGCTCCTATCAGCCTCACTGCCTACAACGCTCTCCCCTTGGAGGAAGAAAAGTAACTTCTGTATTTTACTTTGTCTCACCACATTTTATTTATTTTTTTTTAGAGAGAGGAAAGGTCCCTGCAGTGGCAGGGATCCAGTGAGGGAGGTATTTAACTGTCTCACCGAGTTACCCACTAGTTGGCAGTAGTCATCATATTTAAATGGCATACCTTGATGTAGGAACCAGCCTCCCACACCCCAGTGGCCTTAGACCTGTGAAAACTTTCCTAAGGACACAATTTTTTCTCAAGTAACTAAACTGCAGTAGTTAGATGCCCAGCATTCAGCCTTGAGTTTTCACAGGTGTTTACAGATGCTTTGAGTGTTGTCATATCTGAAACCTTAGGGGAGGGAAAAGCTTTTCCTTTACTCATCTTAGTTTCTCCAGCTGGGGCCCTGTAAATGAGGCTGGCCAAAGAGGGACTAAGAGAGAGGGGAAAAACACTTTGTTAATGTGAGCTTCATGCATATAACACATGGGAGTTCCCAGAGATGAGTAACTCAAAAGGAAGGTTAGAACAAGGGCTTATTTACCATCTGAGGCTAAAGGAAAGGGGATTTTAGATTTTTAAACAGGGGCATTTAGTAAAAGAGGTTGTCTAGTGAGGTTTGTTATGCAGATTTAGCTGTTCTTTTCCATTGATGAGTTGGTAGGAGTCCTCCTCTTTCTAGTTTGGGAGTAGACACCTTTATAAAAGAAAATTTCCCTTACAGGAGAAAGTTTGTGCTTTGTTCTTAAAGCTTTTCCTGTGTCTGTTGGTTCTCAATAGAGTTTACTCCAAACAATCCATATGCCAAAGAGTTTGCTTCCATATCTGCATAGTTGTATCACCTCACAGCTCTGAGGGAGATGTCTGAACTCTCTCGGCCTGAGTTTGCTCAGCTATTAAATGGCATGAAAATACTACCCACCGTCTCCTATTGTGGAAATTAAATAAGATAGTGCACAATAAGCTTTGCTCATAGAAAAAGGTTAATAAATTTTAGCTGTTGTTGTTTACTATTATCTGCCTCCACTTCTTCCTTTTTCTTTTTTTTTTCATTCCAAATAGTGAAAACCAAGGAATCAATGGAATCATTACCTGATAAAAAGGGCCTGAGGCTAGAAGATTCCATCTAGTAGGCAGGAGGAAGTGAGCGGAAAAGGGGGTGAATAGGGTAAGGAGAGAGTTGATCTTGGGAGAGTCAGAGACAGGAAATTAACAAAATGAGTAGTATTGTATTATGCAATAGAAGATTCAAGAAAGAAAGGTGAATTTAGTTGGGACAAGGGAATTTGGGGATCTTGATGTTAATGATGAGAGACTTGGGGACATGAGATGTGCAATGCTTCTGGGAAATTAAAGCATGTGAAGGCTAGGGAAAGGCACAAGTTCTCATAATTTGCTAATTTCAGTAACTAATGGCCTCTAAGAGGCATGGAATAGGCATTACAGGGATCTTAGGAGTCAGGAAGAGTCTGAGTTTAGCTGAGTACTGGTAAGCACAGTGGAGGCCACAGAGCTCAAGTTCATTTTGTGTAGGTGTCATGCAGTTTCCCTACAATTTACTTTTGAAAACCAGGCTATAAAGCAGATGGAGTGTACCAACCTAAAGCGTTTCACCCGGGGGCTGAGTTCCCTGCAAGGACAGGGCATGAAATAAGCCATAACAGTGACCATCAACCCCAATACAGACCCCCTCTCTCCCATCCACGGTTGTAGACTGATGTCCTCATGGCAGAGTGGAGGCCACAGACTACTTTCCTTGGTATTCTTGGCTTTTTTTTTTTTTAAGAAAATATGAAACAGCTGCCAAATTTTTAACAGGGCATACAAAATTAAGATTTTTCACTTATTTTAAAAAATCGGATACTCTGGCTGCAAAGGGCGTGCATTCCATAACTGAGAGCAGTTGGTGAGAGGCCAGCATCGGCCACCTCTGAATGACACTTGCTCTCTCCAGTTTGTTGCAGTCCCCACTGCTCCCTATTGGCCTTAGAGCAACTCATTGACCTTCCCTGCCAGACCCTGTAGACATCTATCTGTGCAAACCATGATTCATCCTAGGTAGTCATTATTCAGGGTTTGGATTTGTTTCTTTGTGGCTAACGTTTAAACCCTAGAAAATCTCTTTGCCCTACTTAGCACTGAAATGTATTCCCAGGACTCATTATATTCTAAGATGAGATAGAGTTGTTTACACCTCAATGAGAAAAACAATACATCATATCTATTAAATGCATTAACTTTACGGAAAAGTTAGGCAGGAGGATTCTCATGACATTTTATTCTTAACCTAAATCATATGGAAAAGTTATTACAATTCTGCCATCTGTTCAAGTTTTTAAAGCCATTTTGGTAAACTTAATGCTAATGCAAAATACATGCCTTAGCACTAATTAACCAAAAAATCTGTTCCATTCTTCTCAGATAATGAAAAAATATGTCAAAAGCATGTTTTCTTAAAGAAAATCTAATTTATGACAATCTCTTAGGCCTTTAAATCACCCTTGTGATTTGCTCATGAACACAAGCATAAGAACAACAGTCACATCAAATATTCCCATTAGGAAAATCCCCAGACTACAAGCTTTAGATATTTACAGTTGTAATTTAGATTGCTATTTCCACTTTTAGGTTGTGTATTGATATAGATGCAGGGAGGGGATTGGACTAGAGGACTTGAGGAACATGGGGAGGGACTATAAGACCAATATTGATCTAATATCCAAGTTCAAATACCACATTACTCCTCAAGAAACCTAATTAATTGAAATGTGTTATTTGAGTACATTATATTAAATATTGTTGGCCAATGATTTTTCAAAACTCTTTAGTAATCTTTTATAATAGGAGTAGAATGGATCCATTTTTATTAGGCTTTTGTTAATACTCTGTGTTTTTTAAGTTGCTGGGTTTTCCTGTCACTGTTCTCTTATTTCTACTGTGTCTTTGGTGTATAATCCCAAATTATCCTAGAAAAATACCATTTTTATTTGATCACAAGCCTACTCAAAAATCCTACAGTAATTTTTTTTTTATTTTATTAAATGACATCTAGACTCCTTAGGGTCCTTACCACCTGCCTTTCCAGTTATATTTCCTATTGTCCACTGTACTAAACTCTTCACTTCTGGGAGATTATTTTACTGAATATACTGGATATACCTCACACAAGGCCTGGGTCTCACTCTGTTCTATAGGGTGGTAGAACTTTCTTTCATCCTTCCTCTCTGGAAAACCCAAACCATCCTGCCATAGAAGCAGCTGGAGAAATAATGATGATAGCAACAGTGTGTGTGTGTGTGTGTGTGTGTTGTGTGTGTGTGTCGTGTGTGTGTGTGTGTGTGTGTGTGTGTGTTAGAGAGACGGCAGAATGTGAACAATTGAGAAAGGGTATACAGGTATTTCTTGCATTATTGCAATCTTACTGTGAGTTTGAACTATTTTCAAAATAAAAAGTTATAAAGAAAAGAAGCAATCGAGATTAAATCTGTCACTCACAAGTGAACTTTGGCCAGTTTGGGGATATATACCAATCAAATATACGTAATTATCAGTAATATTCATGGGTTCCCTTTGCTCTCTGGAAAAGGTACTGTGTTTCGTTCTGGTCTTTTATTTTACCATTTTTTCCATTGTTTCTCCTTGAGAGAGGACATATTGGTTAAGAAAAAGGTGGCTTTTATAATATTAATTTTCAGAATGAGATTGTGACTTCTTTCTTTCCTTGTTGCCATGATGACAGTCACATATTGAATATAGGACAATGGCTGTTGTCTAGAGATCTAGTGATGAATGTAATCTCTGTCCTGGGAGCTCATAGGATTGGGGAGGACAAATGAGGAAGTCAGGGGTAGCCAAACAAGGAGAGTCTAATATTTTCTGCTGTTTCTTATGTGTGTGTTTTTTTTCATGCTATCTGCAATTTTGACTCTACAGATATGTGATATCTCATGCTCAGTGCAACACTTTTATAGAATGTTGCCAACTGATTGCCACACCGAATATAATGAGAAATATATTTTGCCTCATTTTACATCGGTCCAAATTACCACTCAAAACTGTTGTTCTTAATAATTGGAAACAGGCTGGAATATTTCTCATCCATGTATCTTGTTCTTTTTATAATATTTACTCAGAATACCATGATGAAGCTTCCTTTTCTGACAATCATTGATGATCTGCTAATGATAGCCTTCACTGTAAGTCAAATTTGTATTAATTATGATTAACCTTCATGGGGGAGAGGGGCTGGTATTTTAGTTTGCTCAATTGATTGTAGAATGGAAATAAAAACTTACAAATGTAAGTACTTTGAATACTTCAGTATTATGTGTTTCTGTTGCTGTACGGTAGACTAGAAATTTCCAGCCTGTATTTTGTATTCAATTTTTCATTGGGAAACTGCTATTTCCCAAGTGCATTGGTAGCTGCTGGGTTAAAGATGTCCACCCACCATCCAAATCCTACCACAGGGGAGCTTCAAAACTTCACCAAATGCGGATGTTTAGGGCTGGAGGGATCCTTATAAGTCATCTCTCTTCACTATCCAGAAGCAAATGACATCACAATACCCTCATATATATATTTTTTAAATCCCCAAGATTAAACACTGCTCTTGATTTAACCATTGGTGCAGACTATATTTCCTGTGGTCTCATTCATCTTTGTGTTGTCAAGGACCAAACACAGCTTCTTACTAGTAAACAGTGTAGTTGTTGCAAAAATATTTTCAAATGAATACATTAATATGCTTGTATTCAAATGTTGTCTCTTACCTGATGATTACATTAGGTACATCCAGAAATGCCTGGCACATGTTTGGCACTCGTGAAAGGAAAGTTTTCTCCCTTTATTCTACTTTGATATCTTTGGAGTACATTTTCTAGAGTTAGCTTGAATTTTGGTTGTTCTTGGAATGCATTGGAATGCCTTCATAAGTTTGGAAACACTGTCATCTACCCTGTATCATTATGGGGTGTTTAGGAAAGAAGTCATGTCTACCTCAGTGCTGTGCTTGTCATGTCCTGTACATGGTTGTCACCTAAGAAATACTTGTGGAATGAAGTAGTAACAGGGCTTTGAGGTATAAGAATGTTTTAAGTAGGTAGAAATGGGAAGGGAAGAAAGTGTGTGCTACATAGAGGAAATGGCATGCGCAATGACCACAGGCTGGGCAAAGATAAGATTAGTTGAAGGAATCTCTAAATAGAAATGTCTGGACTTGGTCAAGGATGGATTTAGAGATACTTGTAACATACGTGGATTATCTCTTCTACAGAGTCAGTAACTAGAATGACTGCTGTTAGGTTCAGGTTCCAATACTTGAAATACAATTGAGAACTCAGCCTTGGGAATCAGAGAGATGGGGTTTAAATCTTGGTTCTTTCACCAATGAGTTGAATGATTATAGGCAAGACAACTCATTTTTTTTCTGTTTTCTCATTTTTTTAAAAATATGGAGCTGATAATACCTTTCCTTAAGTATTGCATGCCTGGATGGACTGAATCCTCAGTGGTGGTTGATGATAGTTTGTGTCACCATGGTCATCATTCCCTACCTATTCACCCTATGGAAGAGCTGAATATTCTGCAAATTCAACATATCCTGTTATAGCTTCCTATAAGAGCATATAATAGTCAAGTGCTATTGGCCTAAAATTTAAATGCCTCTGGCTGTTTTTTATGGATGTGATGTACTTTGTTGCTATAAGTAAATGCAATTGGAATACCTTGATCCAATGAGAGCTATCTTTCCTTTCTATTGTGTAAAGCTTAAAAGGTATGTCTTCATAAAAACTGTACTGGTAAGGAATAGATAAAACCCCCAGGCAAGTAATAGACTTTGCACATTTCCCAGAGGTTACTTAAAACTCTATCTCTTGTGTAAAGGATGTTGAATAATCATAATGTGTGTTTTCATTTTTTTGTTTTTGTTTTGATTGCCCACTCAGACAAGTTAATAATTTTCTTGGAGACTCTGTGTTTGGTTGGGTGGGGCCAGGGATGGAGCTTAAAGAATCTTGTTTGGCCCTAGCTGGTTTGGCTCAACAGATAGAGCGTCAGCCTGCGGACTGAAGGGTCCCAGGTTTGATTCTGGCCAAGGGCACATGCCTGGGTTGTAGGTTCAATCCCCAGGAGGGGGCGTGCAGGAGGCAGCCAATCAATGATTCTTATCATTGATATTTCTCTCTCTCCCCCTCCCTTCCTCTCTAAAATCAATAAAATATATTTTTTTAAAAAAGAATCTTGTTGGAACAACTCATTTAGAGGTTGCTGTACAAAACAGCATTCATCACTCAGCAGGCAGCAAAACCTAGTCTAAACAGTGGTTGAAAATGAGGTGTTTTTTTTGTGTTTTTTTTTTCTTCTCAAGGAAGGTGGCCTGGAATAGTGGGTAATTGCCAAGCCTGAAGAAGAAAATTATAATAAAAATAAAAAGAAGAAAATTACTTAATTATAACATAGTTACTCCAGAAATCTTCAAGATGAATGGGGAAATTTAGCAGCACTCTTAAACATCACTGTAATTTAGCCCTGTGCCCCAGAAATTCTCAGTTGTAATTGACCCTAATTATATAAATACCACTGGTGAGAAAAGATCTGTTTCGTGGGAGGCCTTACTGCTGCTGAACTTCACTAGCAAGTCACTCATGACTTCAACAGATGTTTTGTATTATTTTGGCCAAGGGGGTCCTTCGGAACCAACTTTCCTCTCCATTTGGCAGCAAATGACACAATAATGCTCTCAGTGTCAGTATATGAGGTGAAAAATGGGATCTTTCAGTCATTGCTCAGACTATTCTTCTTTGCCTATTATTATGCTAGGATAATTTCACTTATAATTGGCAAAAGAAAACAAACCAAACCAAACAAAAACCCAAAAACCCATTCTATCTTATGCAAACAGTGAAATTTATTGGCTCAAATAACTTAAAAATACTGTGCTAGGTTGGGATTTTGGTGTAGCAGCTACACTGTAGCTTATCTAGTGCTCAGTCTCTCTCTCTCTCTCTCTCTCTCTCTCTCTCTCTACCTCTTTTTTTTTCCCCCCCCCCCCCCCCCCCCCCCCGCCCCTCTTCTCTCTATACTTCTTGCACGCTCTCTCTATCTCTGGGTGTGTCTGTGTCTGCCTCTCTCTCTCTCTCTTTCTCGACTCCATTTCCTTGAAAATGAGTTCGGTTTCCAGAAAACTCTCCAATCATGGTCTTAATATTGTCACTCTCAGCTCCAGGCCTATCTTCCCATAATTATTGAACAAAAATCTTGCATTCTGATTGGTCAAAATTTAGTTTCTTCCCTATCCCTGAGCCAATCAAAATGGCCAGGGGGCAGTATTATGCTCATTGTCCTAGGAGAGAGCTGTGGAGGCCCAAGTGAACAGACAGCTTCCCCCAGAGCACATGGCTTTTGTGGGGAAGAAGAGGCTATAACCAGGAAAAGAGCAATTAGATTCTTGGTGTGTCAAATAAGAAAACTGTACAGAATTTTGTTTTTCCAACTTTTTAGCAACAGGTGTCCTCCCAACCTTTTGTTATAAAAATTGTCAAACATATGGAATGTTGTAATAATAGTAAAACGAACACCTGAACACCAACTGTTTAGATTGAACAATTGTTAATGTTTTCTCGCATCCTACCTTAAGTGGCAAGCTGTATCATATTTCACACCCACTCTAAACAAATTTCTCAGCATTTCGTCAGATGAAGATTTATAAAGTTCAGTTCTTTAGAATTCAAATGCAAACTAAATGTCACTTCCATGGTCTGTCCTATACCTGCCTTCTCTCTTTTGTTCTCTTCCCAAATATAGCTAGGCATCCTTCTATTTTCCAACAAGCTGTCTTGTGCACCCTGAAGGGAATATTATAAGATTAAATGCAGAGTAGCATTCCTCTACAAGGTGATGCTTCTCATTACTGAGATCCCAGTTGCTCTCCTAAATGAATTCCCTGATAATGTGAAACTTCTGAATTATTTATTATCTCATATTAGATCAGGAATATTTGATAAAATTGTAATCATCAGCAAATCAACTTTTGAAAGTTTCCTGTATCAAAGAATAAACCAGGGAGTAGGTTTTGGACTCTTTGGGGGGTGGGGAGGAGCTGAAATTATTTATTTTGAGGCCTTTTTATAGCTAGCTGGCTTCAAATGAAGATGAAGAACCATACACTGAAGAATTACAATTTCTAGATATGGTTACAAGCAATTCATCTAGTAGTGTGTTATTCTGAATAAGTCTGACTACAATTCAAAAGTCCAGTAAAAATTCTACACTGAAGTAATGAATTACAAACATTGCCTATTTACTCTTGAAGGTGACCTATTTTCACCTCTGATCATTCCATGTGATATTGGTAAAAATGGAAATTTACTGGCATTAAGTTGTGGTTAATAATAACAAAAGGAGTTATCTTTTCTTATGTCCTTATGTACTAAGCACTTCACTGAGCCCCTAACTACCTTCTTTCACTTAATTTTCTTAACAACACAAATGAAGTAGGTACTATTTCTCCCATTTTATAGATCATGAAACTGAGACATAAGATATTATGGAACTTTCCCAAGGCCAAATAGGTCCTGAACCTATGTTGATATTAAATGCTATTTATTCAATCCATCAAAATTTGCCCAGGTGACAGAGCTGTACAGTTGAGGATCTGAGGCTGAGTGTAAATGATCATCATGACATTTAAGCAAGATCCCTGCTATTTGTAGACATGCAAGCCAGAATGTTTGATTTTGTAAACCTAAGTTTTTCCTTAGCAGGAAAGAGTTAACAAATTTCTATTTATATATAAGTATAAGTTTTAAAATGTTTATTTATTGATGAGAGAGAGAGAGAGAGAGAGAGAGAGAGAGACGTTGATTTGTTGTTCCACTTACTTATGCATTTATTGGTTGATTCTTGTATTTCCCTGACTGGGGATCGAACCCACAACCTTGGCATATCAGGACAGCACTCAAAGCAATTCAACTACCCGACCAGGACCTATGAGTACTTTCGGTAGACTTTATTTTTTAGAACATTTTTAGATCCACAACAAAATTGAGCAGAAGGCATAGAGATTTTTCATATTCTTCTTGCTTCTTCATAGGCCCATGATTTCAACCTTTTTCATCTCATGGCATACATAAAGCAATCACTAAAATTTAGCGGCACACCAAAACATATATTTGTTGCCGATGTGACAAAAAAATAGGTATAATTTTGATTCACACCGGATGGCTATGGTGTTGGCTGTTGTCATTTTTTAATTTGATAATCTAAGGGAAAAGAGGTCAGTGCCCCTGGCTAAATAATCGGGTATTGCATGTTTTAAAAATTCTTGTGGCACACAGGTTGAAAATTGCTGGCATATGCTGAGCTTCTCCCATTATCCACATCTCCCACCAGACTGATAACACTTGTTACAACTGATGAACTTTCATTGACACATCATAGCACCCAAAGTCTGTAGTTTACCGTATGGTCCATTTTTGGTATTGTACATCCTATGGGTTTAGACAAATGCACAATGACATGTACCCACCATTATAGTATCATAGCAGATGCCATATGTTAAGTCGTTGTAACTTCATAATCTTTATTAAACTGTTTGGGGGGATCATTTTCAGGCCCCAGTTAGGGAAACAGGACCATTTAGCAGGTGAAGAATTTGCCTCAACTGCAGCAAAGAGGGTTGTAGCTGTGAGGAAAATTATAATAATTTTTAAGTTGGTAAATTCCAACCACAGCTGAAGAGAAGGCCAATTCACATTAAATAGAGTAAACACAATTTAGCAAACCTGGGCACCGAGCTTAACTCCACTCTAGAGATGACTACTTGGAGAAGTTCACTCACCCTTAAAATGCTTTCCGTAGTTCAAGTCTGTAATTTCCTGACAGAACTGTGGCCCAGGCTCACTCACCCTGTGGTTCTCAGCCACCTGCTGCGTAATGAAGGCCTCCCATTTTCTGCTCCGCTGGCCCCATAACTCACCGTGAGCACAATCCACAGAACATCTGATCTAGAGTTAAATAAGCAAACCTGAGAGCCAGCTTTCCCTTTTGTGAGGCAGGAGAGACCTTGCCCTGTTTGCTCTCCTGCCATTTTAGGACTTTTTTTTTCTTTCCTCTAAAATTAAAGGAACTCTATAGAAATCATTTTGTTTCTCTCCTTTAACGACAAGCCTTTAGGGGTGTGTGTGTGTGTGTGTGTGTGTGTGATGCACCTTTTTTTTTAAATTCTTCATTGTTGAAAGTATTACATATATCTCATTTTTCCCCATTAACCTCTCCCCGCCCACTCCTACCTCCCCCCACAAGCCCTCATCCCCCCACTGTCTGTGTCCATTGTTTATGCTGCTTTTTTTTAGTATTATTGTTCCAAGAATCAATTTCTCTCTCTTTTATAATTTTTATCTTTTTTTCTATTTTCCTTTCTACGTCATTTGCTTACTGCAGCGCTTTGTAACTGGTTGGTCTGACTCCATACTCCCCTGACGTCTTTTCTAAAGCATAGTCAGGATAAACTAGGAAACTTACAATAGAAAAATAAACATTTTAATCAGAAAATTATGAGGTGAATTAATGTAATTTACTTTAGCATAATTTCAAAGTTAAAAAACTTTATTTTTTTGTTTTTCAATTTTACAGTTATTTCATAAAAATGCATTTATTGCCTAATAATTTGCTTTTTGGCATATAGACTATAATACATACATACAGTTATATCTAATTCTGAAGTCCATTGTGTCATTAGACCATAATTTATTGATGAATTTCTAGCAATGAGATTAATGTTTTCCCCTGATATTTAAAACATTTATGTAATAAATATCCTGGTATATAAAGTTATGCCCACATGTGTTACACTTCAGAAGGAAGTTGACTGGAACTGGAAATTCTGGATCAAGTGATGAGAACATTATGCCTATTACTTAATTATCTTCATGAAGAGTTATATCCTGCTCACTATTACGAATTTCTTTTTTCAGTTACCAAAGAGATTTTTCCCTAATATAGTAAGTGAAAAAAAATTTCTCAATGAAGTTGTAAAGTTCAAGTAAGCAGTCGTTGGAGAGGTTGGTTAACCTTACACATTTATTGACTATTTGTATTTCTTTAGGTTAAAGGATAATTATGAGCAAGTATGTTGAATATTGAGCTGGGAGTTCAGAACTTTCAGAGGTTCAACAGTTATGAGAATTTGTCTAGCCTCCTCATGAGATGAGCTTAATCTACGGGCCCTCTCAGAAAATCTGTGTGCATTGATGGTTAACAATATACATGAAAGGACTTTTTGCTACATTCAAATGCAAAATTATTAGCTACAGGGACATGAAAAGTGAGGCAACATTCAGAAAATCTTTGATGTACAATACATTTCTGTAAAGATTTATTGTGGTTATTCTCATTACATTCATTAAATGAGTTTCATAACTTCTTGAACTCATATCCAAATTCTTTTATCCTCGGGGATCTCACTACTGACACAGGCTGAATTTCTGTCAGCCATAGTGGATTAGTTGCAGTTTTTCCCTTTAATTAAACAGCTGCTGCCACTAAACACAGTTTTGAATTATTTAACATCCATATTACTTTAGTCAATGTACACTGCTTAAATTTTTTAATTATATGAAACTATACATTTTTTATGATATAGCTTTCCTAAAAATGAGTTGACAGACAATAATAATTTATTCTTTTGAGATGTCAGGAATATTTTAGGCTATTTAAAAATAATTATAATTAAAATTAAAAGCCAAGCTGATAAAATACAAGATAGTTTGCTTTAAATAAACAAATGTGGTCTGGCTGGCGTGGCTCAGTGGTTGATCATCGACCTATGAACCAGGAGGTCATGGTTCAACTCCTGGTCAGAGCACACGTCCAGGTTGCAGGCTCAATCCCCACTGGGGGGTATGCAGGAGGCAGCCAATCAATAATTCTTTTTCATCATTGATGTTTCTATATCTCTCTCCCTCCCCCTTTCTCTCTAAAATCAATAAAAATGTATTTTCTAAAATAAATGTGAAGTATACAGAATTTTAAATAAAACTCCCATGCAAGATGTTGTTTATATTCTCTGGCTCATAAATAAGCCACATGTGTAGTAAATACTTTTGTGCACTATTTGGGACCCTGGAGATGATCCTAGCGATTGAAGTTTTCATTGAGGTCTTATTTCAGAACGAATTGCTTTACAATCCTGTGGCTTTCTTGGCAATAGACTTTGTTCAGGTGATGCTGTCATCTAGAAACAGAAATCAGTCAGTCAGTCCCAAAGCTGTTTATTATTAACATGAATTTTTGTGATGGACTCGTGATTATCTTGTTGCATTATTCTGAGTTATATTCAGGAGTATTACTTAAATTTCTAATTTTAATAATATTAAATGAACAATTCACTATAGCTTTGAAGATTCTAGATCCTGGGAAATTAATTTTAGAAAGTAACAATGATGTGATCTTTCTTCTCATCTCTATTTTTTTGCAAAACAAATCTCTCTTTTTCTTCATATACACTGTATGTGTGTGTATACATACATACCTATACAACTTCATATACACACATACTAGTATATATGTGTATATATCTGATAGACAGCCTCTCCTCCTTACTGTTTTATAGGGTGAAATATGAAGTATAATACTTGAAGTAGTGAACATTGGAATGAACAGTTGAAAATACATCCGTTTTTATATTTAGGTTCATAACTACACCTGAACTTTCTGAGAATTATTGTGATCAGAAGCACCTCTAATATCTCAGTTTGACAAGAACTAGTATCCTTAACTTCAGCCTTTGATTGAATTTCCTTAAGTGCTACTGTAAGTAAAGGAGAATGATGCAAGATCCATCAGTATTTTAACAATGCAAACTATTTAACAGAGTGTAGATGATGGTAACGGTCAGGATTCCTGGAATAAATTATTTCTGCTCTCAGTGCTGACTCCTGTAGAAATATCATTTAGAGACTGCATCTGGTCCTGCATGTCTGCTCTGTGTTGACATTTTATCGATTCTTTATTTCCTCTCCTGGCTTAAAAAAAAAAAAAAGTTTATTATAGAGCTGGTTGATGAGCAATACTGAGAAAGAATGCAAAGTATCACCTGCCACTGTTCTTTTGTTGTTGTTAATCCTTGCCCAATGATATTTTTCCATTGATTTTTAGAGAGAGTGGAAGAGAAGGGGGAAGAGAGAGAGAGAGAGAGAGAGAGAGAGAGAGAGATCTATATGAGAGAGACACATTGATCAGGATCGGTTGCTTCCTGCACACCCCTTGACAAGGAGCTGGGATTGACCTGCAACCCAGGTACATGCCCTTGACCAGGAATCAAACCTTGGACTCTTCATCACCTGCCACTATTTTAAGGTTACACCTTTAAAGTATAAGATAACAGTTTCTGCCATTGAAGTGGTGTTTGTAGATTAAATAAGAGATATTGCTTCTATCTTATAAAGGAATTTAATATCTTAGAACATCTGATGAAATTTAATAAAAAGACATAACCATTTATTGAGTTTTTTAAAGTCATGATTTTACCTCAGTCTTCACAGTGTTTGTATGTAAGCACAGGCCAAGTACTACCCACCCTTCTCCTCCCTCCCTTTACCCCCCAAATAGTTCTTGGCCATAATAATTTGCCTGCCTGTGGAGTCAAATTCTACAGAAAATAATTGTATTTTTTTGTTTGTTTCTTTGTGTCCCCCATTAGAATGTAAACTTTATGCAGCTACCATGTCAATTTTGTTCAGCTACCATGTCAATGAATGATTATATGAATGTTACTACTTCCAGTGTCTCCGAGTGGGCAAAATGAGGATGAAACATAACCCTGCGTTTCTATTTGAACAAGAGCAATATATTGTAGCAAAGGAAAAAGCGAACAGCCCATTCCTTTATGTTCAGTGTCACTTAGAGAGTCCCAAGTCTAAATTGTTCAGTTTTGGCTGAGCATTGTCCTCATAGTGATAGCGTAAGAAAGCTGATTCAAAACCACTATGTTCGCTTGAAAAGGTGCCTATTGAGTCAAGGAAAGAGCTTCAGTGTAGAGAGTAGGTTAATATCTGTTCCTCCCAGCCTGTCTATATATATTGAGGGAAAAAGGAGATGGAACCTGGAAAAGTGTGTGTGTATGTGTGTGTGTGTGTGCATAATGCATGCATGTACACATGTGTGTCCATGTCCCTGTGTAAATGTATATATGTGAACAAATGTCCCTGTACCAGGGGGAGGAACAGTCTAATTTAGTGATGTTCAATACAGCCTTTCAGCCTTGTTACCACATTGTAGCTAGCAAAAAGAAGGGAAGAAGGAAGAAGTGGAAAAAGCAGTCAGCCTGAGATTGGAAGATGTGGTGTGTGTTTCAGGCAGCCATATGCCCAGTGAAAACTCAAGAAGATAGTTAGTAAGGAGGATGAGCTAAAAAGGTTGGCTAACCTGTCAGGCATTGTGCTAGGGTTGGTGCTACAGCAGTGAAAAAAGTATTGTTCTCCTCAAGCTTATGTGAGTTGGGGAGAGGCAAGCAAACATACATGAATGTATGATATGCCTGGTAGGAATATGTACTTTGCCAAAAAAAGAAAAAAGAAAGAAACATTCACATAGGTCTTGTGAAAATGTAAATGAGACAAGCACTTAAGTCCTAAGAAATGATTTAGGAGTGAAATAGAATTTCAAGCCAACAGGAAACCTGGTTGGATTTTAAATAAATTTGCTGTGAAAACAAATATCTATTGTATTTGAAATGCTCAAGGACAAATAGGAAAAAATTGACCACATGATGCTACAGGGTTTCTTTGGTTTGGGTAGAATGCTTTGTATACATTCTTATTAATATTAGGAAAGGAGAGAGAACATAAAATGTGAACTAGGGAAAGGTGAAATGTGTGCAAGTTTATTTTTTTAGTTGCTTCCCAACATTAAGGCTCTAATCAATAAAGTTTTAGTGTAATTACAAAGCCTCCTTTTATAATGGTTACTTCGTGGTTTCCAATTTCCTAACCAGTAATTGTGATGAGTCATTTGGTTGTTACCAAAATTCCTCTCTACCCAGAAGCTAAGGAATATATTAAAATCCTTTGGAAACTTAGGTAAGTAACAATAACGAATTACAAAATTACTGGGGGTGATAGTGAATAATCAAGAGAATAATAAAATGTAATTACAGTAAGCCCTTACTTTTTAAAATAATAATCCCTTTTGTTCTAAAAGGAAACTTTAAAAATGAAAGTAAGAAAAACTAACTTCTTCTTAACTCTGAAGGTTGGTAACTCATCCCTTCCCCTCTGTGTTTAGGAATACAGGGACCTATGGGATGGATCCATGGGATTGGCATTTAAATTCTTTCCAGGAAGTTCCCTCACATTTGAGAACCTGTTTTTCCACCATCTCCTTGTCTCTACTCCCACCTATAATGTGCTGCTCCCCACTTCCTTTAAAGCTTTAAGGAAAAGGCAAAATACTATCGATTAAAAGGGAGACAATACCTTGATGTAAGACAAGTTTCCTGACTCACCTGTAATAAACACATGTAAATAAGCACATTTATTTACATATTTATTGTCATACTTATTACTAAAAACTGTTGAGGAGAAAATTGAACATTCCTAGAAAATTTAAGATGTTCAATATAACTGTAATTGAAAACAATTAGGTGAGGGTGATTAAAACAAAAATGACTTGCATGTACGGAGCTTTTTCCATGTATGAGGCACAGTGCTGACACGGAGAATCTAAATGAAAAATGCAGACCCCTGCAGCTGTTGCTTCTGGGGGGAAACACAGTGAGTGGGCAGTTTCATTGGCTCACCATTCCTGTACCTACCCTCTGTCGAACAAAATAATGAAGGCGTGGGGGAGGAGGGATGATCTTCAGACTGGGCTTCACATCCAGTCGGAACAGACTGCATGGACAGATGTGCATTCAAACAGATGTGCATTCAAAGGCCTTCGGGGCAGAGACTTGTCCCTCCTTTCGCTCAACTGTGTTGCGAGTGCAGAACCAGTTTCTGTGTTTAGCAAGTCCCCTCCGTGGTGAGTGTGCATGAAGGAGCATTTGCTTCTGGATGAGTCTGCTGTGTAGTAAGAGGTCCTCACAAGTCCTGAAGTAACCAGCTTCCTTAATTCCTCCTGTGGGAGAAAACCATGGCATTATTTTAAGTGTTTCAAGCTATTGTTTTTTCCAAAAGAGATGAGTTATTTTTTTACTTCCCACTATTTATTTCAGGAGAGTTATAACTCCTGGGTATGAAGGCTGGTGAGAGGGTTGGACGAAGATTGCAAAGGCATCCTCTTCCTCATCCCCCCAGCTGTGGGACTTGTTCCACAGACAGGAGAGCAGGTGTGTCCTCTCCTTCTCACTCCACACCCCTTCTCTCCCAGCGCACCCTTCATCCCCCCTCCTAGTCCCGTGTTCTGTGGCTTTGCCTGGGATAGAAATGAAGTTATACTTGGACCCAGGCTCAGTGCCTTTTCGTGGGAGAGTTTACTTGTGCCGCCATGCATTTCCTCTCATTCTGCAGCAGCTCTAAGGACAGCGCACACTCCCATTGAGATGAAGGGTCGTAGTCCAGATATTGACAGCTTCTTTGGCCATTTTGCATCTGTTTAGCCTGTAATTTAGATGAATCTTTTATTCTGATGATGGAATTTAAAGGGGCTAGTTAATAGTTAGTAGTTGTTGTTTTTCTGATTCCCAACTGTAGCTTAATGGCTACATAACTGGTTTTTAATAAGTATTAACAATAGCAATATAAATGTAACAGGAAATCTTTTCTCCCTTTCTCTCCTGTAAAAGTTCTGATTGTCTTTTTAAAAAAAATATATATATTACTGATTTTTTACAGAGAGAGGAAGGGAGAGGGATAGAGAGTTAGAAACACCGATCAGCTGCCTCCTGCACACCCCGCACTGGGGATGTGCCCGCAACCAAGGCACATGCCCTTGACCAGAATCGAACTTGGGACCCTTCAGTCCCCAGGCTGACGCTCTATCCACTGAGCCAAACCGGTTAGGGCAGCTCTGGTTGTCTTTTAAACGAATCAGAAAACAACAGAACGGCTTTGGTTGGTCAGCATCCAGTTTCCGGTGCAGTGTAACTTGCCTTTGATCTGTATGGTAGATAAATGCTTAATGGTACTGGACATCTAGCTTTGTAAACTGCAAATAGCAACTATAACACCATTTGCTTGTTTAAATAATACTAGTACTAGTATATAGTTTTCAAACTCTTTCTTAGCTGCAGTTGTACTTACTCCTTATGCTAGCAGTCCGGTGACTCTGCTGTGTCATATGCTTCTATCCCACTTTACCCACAGAGATGGGGACTCACACTGGTTACCTGCCCGTCGAAGGGCGTAACTGAAGGCTCAGACTGGCTGACAGCCCAGCGAATGGCCACAGGGTCAGTAGAGAGCAGAGTAGAGGACCCGCCTCAGGTCCTCAGATATTGTGTCTGTGGACATGGCTCCCCTTCTGGGCTCAAAGCTGAAGTTAATTTATTCATGTCCAGCAATGAGGTGATCTTTAATTTCCTTAAATATTCAGTCTGCTTATTCATTAAGTGGGAATTGGACAAAGGTGAACTTTGTGAATTGTTTTACTTTAAATAAAATTAAATCTAGACATGTCTCCATGCTCACTGGAAATCCAATGGGAATCCATGGGACTCTACAGCCACTTCACGTATTTATCATATCCCAAACAAAACGACACATTTTAAATGAAGTATTAATTGCTCATCCTGCTAACAGATAGTCGTGAAATAGAAACTAGTATGTAGTTCCCCTCTTTTTTAGATATTTGCTTTCAAAATATCAATATGTCTAAGGAAGAAATGAAGGACAAAAACTCGGGAAAATGTAAGCTTTTAACAATGTCTCTCAAGCTCAGATGACCTTTTGCTTACAAACAATGGTGCCTGAAAAGGCTGTGGAGTAGAACAGACATGTGTGAATGTGCACATACTTAGAAAAATGCCCGGGATGTTCCTAAACGTTTTCTGCAATTATCTCTGAAACTCCATGGGCCATGTTTTAGAAAACGGTTTTAATTTTCTTTGAGGGATTATCATAATTGAAAAGGTTACAGGGATCAGCTCCATTGCTAATGCATTTGTACTTGCCAAGGCTCAGTCCTGGGGAATCTCTCAGGTTTTCACATCCAATACTGTTCTCTTTGTTTAGTTGTATGAAAGGCGAGAAGAAAGGGTTGGCACGATGGGGAAGTGAATCTGGTGCCAACGATTTTTTGTTGTTCCTGCAGCTCTGATCTTTGCCTTTGCTGAGCCTTGTCATCTGTCAGGCAAAGGAAGAATGCTACAGCAGAAGGGCTTTAAAAATGAATCGATCACTCCATACTTCCGGAGAGCACATTCAAGCAATCTTTAAAGTACATTCTCATGTAGGCAATAGCTTCAAGGCCCCAGCATAACATATGCATCGAGAAATTTGTAACCTTTCATTTCATGCTTTCAACATGTTAGAAAGCATTTTTCTGTTCATTTTACTTGGTGCTAAGAGATGTGACTTTTTTTCTCAGTAGAACTAGTTAGGTGATGTGAAATTTATTTTGTTTCCTCAGTACAGATTTTTTGTTTGTATATTAGGGAAAATTTCTTTAATTAACAGTGGTCTTATTTTATTTATTTTGGGCCAGGATAGAATTCTTAAATATTTAATAATATTAAATATTGCCAAGATTGTAAGTACAATACACATTCTCATATACTTTATGTTGGTCATTGAAGGCTCTATTCTCTGCCATTTCATGCCTTGGATATTAGTTTGGGGGGAAACCCGAGGAACTCATCATAAAGTGGTAAGTATCCAATGAAATTTGTTTTTGTTGCTGCGGTATAAACATATTTGTCTGCTTCTAGCATCTATCCTGTTGAGTGTTTTTTTAAGGCCACAGTATTTATTAAAATAATAGATGGAGGCACTTTCACTTTGGGTGTGGATATTGCTATTTAAAAGCAGGATTTTAGGCACCAAGGAAGAATAGCAACCTGGAAGAGTTTAAACCCAATGTAACCCTGGAGCAATTTCCTGATTTGTGGCCTATTGAGCACTTTGTGTTGTGGAGTAGAGCTTAGGAAGCCAGCCTCAGTCTGGCCACGTGCAAAACAAGGATAAAAGTTTCTGTCTCATTGGATGTTAAGAAGATGAAACCAAGCTAGTTTATATGAAGTCACTCCTGATCTTTAAACATGAACTGATTTTGAATTCTTATTTAAGTCACTGGGATGTGAGCTGAAAGGTGTTGAGTGGGAGACCTTTGGTGTCTATGTTGTGTCTTCAGTTGAACCTGTGTGCCAATCACAGTGCACCATACTGGGTATGAATATAGGCATTTCCACATCGGGTTAGGTCATGTAGAAGATGGTGTTGTCAGAATGACCAAACATTATTAATATCCATTATATTTATAAGGATGTAGAGAAACAGTCTTATACTATAAAAAGCTTCTCTGTGCATACTCTTTAACCCAGTAATTCCTGGCACCTTTATATAAAGAGGCATGTTCAGGTCCATCTATGTTGTTGGACCGAGAGGGTGTTATGCTAAGTGAAATAAGTCAGACAGAGAAAGACAAATGCCATAGAGCTTGCTTATATGAGGAATTAAAAAACTAAATAAATGAACAAACAAAACAGAAATAAATTCACAATTACAGAGAATAAATTGATAGTTGCGAGATGGGAGGGGGTTTGGGTGAAAAAGTTGAAAGGATTAAGAAGTACTAATTGCCAGTTATAAAATAGTCACAGGGATGTAAAGTACAGCATAGGAAATATAATCAATAATATTGGTAATAACTATGTATGGTAACAGGTGGTACTAGACTTATCAGAGGGATCACTTGGCAAGATATATAAATGTCTAATCACTATTATTGTATTCATGAAAGTAATATAATACTGTATGTCAGCTGTAATTGAAAAATAAATTTAGAAAAATAAAAAAGAGACATGCAGGGATTTTTAAAAGTGAAAAATTGAAACTATATATTTTGGCCAGTGTGGGAATAATTAAATGAACTTTGGTATACCCAAAGAATGGAATACTAGTAGTTAAAAAGTATGAATGAGAATATCTCTGAGGCATATTGTTCATTGAACAGAAAGGTTTGCAAAACATTTTGATCCCACATATGTACAAGACTCACACCCAGACAACACAGAACATGCATGTATATGCATATAGCAAAATGCATAGATAAAGGTCTGAAATCTATAATAAAGGTTGCCTCTGGGAAGGAAAACAGATTAAGTGGAGTAGTAAGGGAAAGTTTTCAAGTTTTTCTATATTGTTTGACTATTTTTTTCCAGTCAAGACATTTTCATGTATTGTATATATAAATAAAAAAGGAAATAAAATGCTCAATTATTTTGCAAAATCAGTAGCATCTAATTGATGGATACATGAGCATACACATTCACAAAGAACAACTACTGATTTAAAAATACACTAATGTAAAGCACTCCTTAAAGAAGTCATTATGATAAATTACTCAGTTGTAAACCAGGAGACTTCACCAATCTTTAGTGATTAAAACTTCGGAGTTTAATAATGTTTAAGGCTGAAAAGGTAGGTATACAATACACTCTAGCAGGCATGATGTAGAAGCATGGTGGTGGGCCTTGGGCACAAACTGGGGATTTAATGAGATGCTAGCTTGCTTCAGTCACTCAATCCTCTGTTCATGTTTGTATTCTTCCAATCAGCGTTTTCTGAGAAGGCACTTATGCCAGTCCCTAAGCAACTGGGGCCACAGAACCAATTCAGTTGCCATCTTTGTTCTCAAAGGCCTCATCCAGTAGGCGTGGTGTTTAGAAAGTGAGTTATGATTTATTGTGACAGCACAGACTCAGTAAGCTCAAAGCATCTAGAAGAGTGGGATCGACTTGAAAATAAGACACCACTCAGGAAGGTCTCCTGAAGGAGGCAGCCCCTAGCTTGGGTTTTGGTGTAAGCAGACGGCCAGTGTAGGGGTGTGAGCAGAGCTGTGCCCAGTGGAAGCGTGTGCTGGGGAATGACATGCGGACTGGGATTGCTGGAGACAAAATGCAAGGGGTCCTGTGGGTTTTTCAGAAAAGGGGTTCTAGTCCAGCACTACTGTGAGCACAAGCGAGTGATGAATGGATTCTTTTAAAATCAAACCGTAGGAGGATCTCTGTAGTGAGTTCTGCTTTTTGCTTTTATTTATTGTACCTTTGCGTTGGAACCAACTAGTTTATGAAACATACTACAGCCTCTTTAATCCAAGAGAGAGTGACAGCTTCCTGTTGTGATGTTTTCAAGCTTCCCTTCAGGAAAGTGGCATCAAACTGGGCACTGTTGCCATTAAATCACTTGATTACACACTGTCAGGTGCTGCTGTGTAAACTCGGAGGTCCAGTATGAGTCTTTATACAATGCTCTCTTCCTGATGTTCTCATATGTCTGGAAAAGAAAACAATATTTAATAGTATATACATTTCAAAACTCTTTAACAGAGAAGGATCTTGGCAGTTGTTTCTTGAAAGTCTGAGGACCAGCAGCAATACATTGAACAAGAGGGGAGAAGGGAAGATGAGGAAGGGCATTTGAAGGTTATTAAATGTTTAGGATGGAGACTAGTCTGGTTTTAGGGACATCAACATGTTTGAGATGCTATACCTTCTTTTTCAATATATATTTTTGTTGATTTCAGAGAGAAAGGGAGAAGGAGAGAGAGATAGAAACATCAATGATGAGAGGGAACCACCGAACAGCCGCCTCTGGCATGCCCCCCACTGGGGATTGAGCCTGCAACCCTGCGCATGTGCCCTGATGGGGAATCAAACCATGACCTCCCAGTTCATAGGTCGATACTCAGCCACCGAGCCATGCTGGCCAGGCAACTGTGCCCTCTTTTTATTACTGTCCCTGCCTCATTAGGGTTTATACATTAGGAAGCCAAATTGCTTTATATATAGTTTGAGTGGGTTTGTATATATTTTACAATCTCTCCTCCATTTATTCAGTTGACAAAAGAAGAAGCCACATATTAATTTAACACAAATATAAATTTATAATTGGGAAGGTAGGTGTTATTAGAATTAAACATATAGTTTATTGAATTTATGATAACTGGGTACAATTATCCTTGAATGAATGATGCTGAACCAGCATTATTAAAACAACATTTCAAAGACAGTTTAAAACCTACCAGTCAGTAGTTGGGTTCGTGTCCTATCTCTAATGCATGTGTGTTTCTCCAGAGACACACACAGAGCAAGTTCTGAAGGTGACATCTGAACAATGTTCAGGGGATGTAAGCTCAGCTAGGATCTTTGAGATTAAGAAGAGCTATCTCTTCTTCACAGCCTTCTAGGTCAATGGGAAAAATCTTACAAATCAATTCCTTCAGCAGCCAGGAGCATCTGAAAGGAAATCAAAACTTGCCTTTTATGCTGACATGGTTTAACACCAGCTAAGAATCTTAGGAATGAATTTGAAAGTCTGAGGACCGGCAGCAATACATTGAGCAAAATCTCTTGCTAGATGTGGCAATCATAAATTGTCATATTCTTTCTACATCAACCCAATAATGCATGTTTGGTTTCAAGATAATGACTGTGTGTGTGTGTGCATGTAGATATATTGTATATAATTCACAGATAACCCACAGGCTTTAATGAATCATTAATTTTATTAATATGTATAAATAATTATTCATTATGTTGAATATACTTAGTTAAAAGGAAATCATTGATTATCTACACTAATAAAAGAGAAACATGGTAATTGGCGTACGACCGCTACCCTTTTCATTGGCTAATCAGTGAGTATATGCAAATTAACTGTCAGCCAAGATGGCGGCCGGCAGCCAGGCACTGAAGCGAGCACGAGGCTTGCTTGCTGCAGATTCCAACGTTCTCCGCCTAACTTGCCAGCCTCTCAGTTGCAACTCTAAGCAACTATATACTATGTTGCAAATAAGAAGCTAAACAAAACCCCAGAAAAGGGCTTCCATTCAGCCGGGCTCAGACCTCAACATTGTATCTATGTTTTCAGCAGCAAGGCCTCAGAGCTAAAGCTGGCCCAGAAAAAAAAAAAAAAAAGAGA
>NW_005360187.1:4804728-4815773 GCF_000412655.1 Myotis brandtii | reverse complement strand
TGATGATTTAATTTTCCGATACATTATTTTTTTCAATGTTCATATGCTATGTACTGAACCTTAATGGTTCTGTCTAATAGGGGAATTTAAGGAGATATATATGTATGTATATATATATAAAATAAAGATGATTTAATTTTCCGATACATTATTTTTTTCAATGTTCATATGCTATGTACTGAACCTTAATGGTTCTGTCTAATAGGGGATTCATTTAAGGAGTCTTCATGGAAATCCCACTTTTGTGCTAAGCACTAGTGTAGGCACAGGGAGTGTGCAAGTGAACTAGACAGACAAGGCTCCCATTTTGTCTTAGCACGTATTCTAGCGGTGGAGGAGACACCGACAACAAATGACTTATTTTAAAGATGACTGATTTAAGAAATACATTGACTTCAAAAAATGATAAGCATTGTGAAGAAAATAAAGCAAAAGAATGAAAGAAAGTCAGAGGCCAAGTGGAGATGTGTGTGAAGAAGATGGGCAGGAGAAGGGCCAGGAGGGGAGATGCCTCCAGAGAGCACGGCCAGGGAAGGCTCCCCTGAGGAGCGAGGCCACTAACGAGAAGGGGCCACCGGTGAGAACAGCCAGGGAAGGCGCTCCCGCCCCGGCTGAAGGAGGAGCTCATGTGAAAGCCCGATGTGGCAGAGGTTGGTGTGATTGAGGCATAGGGATGGCCTTGCAGCCCTTTGCTAGTTCATGGGCAGAGCTGGGCGCTGGGCCCTGGAGGGGACCCGAGGGTGCTGAGCAGCAGTCAGAGCGTAAAGAGCCTTTTGGGCCGAAGCAAGTACTTAAAATGTTGCTCTAAGTGCAGTCAAGAGCCATTGGGGACTTAAAAACATTTTATTATAAAAAGTTCAAACATAAACAAAACTGAAAAAGGACTCCCCATGTACCAATTACCCAGCTTCAGTAATTATCAACTCATGGCCAGGCTTGTTTTAGCTATGCCTTCTCCCCAACTATACTAGTATACCACATGATTTTGAGCAAGCAGCTTGTCATTCACTGTTGAATATTTCACTATATATCTCAAAAACATAGCCACTATACCTGTGGTCGGCAAACTGCGGCTCGCGAGCCACATGCGGCTTTTTGGCCCCTTGAGTGTGGCTCTTCCTAAGCCTTAGGAGTACCCTAATTAAGTTAATAACAATGTACCTACCTATATAGTTTAAGTTTAAAAAATTTGGCTCTCAAAAGAAATTTCAATCGTTGTACTGTTGATATTTGGCTCTGTTGACTAATGAGTTTGCCGACCACTGCTTGACTATACCATTATCATACCTATTGCTTTGCAGTAATTCTTTAGTATCAATGATATACCCAGTTCGCACTATAAAAAGGGTGCCGGTTGGATATATCAGGGCTTGGTGGGAGCTGGGAGGTGCCTTAGGGATCCTTGTCTGGGTTTGGCATCAGTGTGGGCTGAACAAAGGTGTTTGTGTTGGAGATGTAGGGAAGTGGCAAGTTTTTTTAATGTTCTTAGAGGCAGAACCCAGTTATTGATCATTACTATGATTTTTGCTTAAGAAATTGAGTTAACGTGGAGGATTAACAATTGAGATGGAGAAGACTTATGGAGGAATAGCTTTGGGAGGGAAAATCAAGAAATCCATTCATTTCACCTCTAAAAATAGAAAACACTTTTTAAATTAGCCTTGCACAGAAAAAGGGAAGACAAGTGGTATTGGGTATTTGTATCTATTGAGACTTCCTTACCTTCAACCCTACTAAATGACATGTTAATGGGGATGTAATTATGGAAGAAATAGTTTCTGTTCTTAAAAAAATCCCAAGGTTTACTTTAGGTCTGCCTCCTCAGTCCACTCAGGGAAAGGCTTTCCCTGAGATGCTTCGAATGGTGATAACGAGTCTGAGACATCTGACTGTCCAAAAACACTTCCTCTCACCACCTACCTCACTTTCTGAACCTGGAACCTGGCCACAGATTTGAAAATCCAGAGTGTAGTTACAGGGACAGTATTCGAGGATACAGGACATCAGGGCTGGCTAGGGGAAAAATAAACTAGAAACCTTCTTTATAACTATGATGCCTACCACTTCTACCATTAGTTCCTGCTTAAGAATGATATATGAATACTTGCCTTGAATCAGTTTACCATCTATTATTAGAATGTATAAATCAGTGTATGATCATTGCTCATTGTTATTTATTCTGGGAAAAGTCCCTCCTCGCCCTCCTTTACCTTTTTCTCCTTCTTAGGAGCCTCAACCCTGCTTTTAAGGCCTTTCAATGACTAAATCAGGCCCATCCAGGGTAATCTCCTTAATTTAAAGTCAACTGATGAGGGATTTGAATTCCATGTATAAAATCCCTGCATAGCAGCACCTGGATTAAGTGTTTAATTGGATAAGTGGGCACTGTGGCCTAACCAAGTTGGCAAATCAGTGCCCTATCTGCTTAATAGGATCATACCTTCTTGATAATCTTGTTTTGGAAATTAAATGAGTTAAGGCTTTTAAAGCACTTAGCATCGTACTTGATACATAATACCTGCTCATTAAGAATTAGTTCTTCTAAATGGTGAGGTGAGAAAGCATTAAATGGCTACCTTTTGGCAACAAAGGGGCTCTGTCCGAACTGAATGGTATCTTACTGAGCAACAGAAGCTGGACACAGAACAGTGAGATAGGAAAGCAGTCAGAGTCAGGTGTGGGTGAGCCGTGAGGGGTGGTCCCTGGAGGCTGCTTGAGGCAGGCTCTGGGGTGCTAATAATATTCTGATTTTTAATCTGGTGTTGGTTACATGGAAGTATCCCAATGATAAACAAATTTATGTATATATGTATGTCAATTATACTTAAATAAAAATCTAAATACAAGTAGATGATAAATAACTTCATGGATGAATAATCCTGTGGGGTGTGTGTGTGTGTGTGTGTGTGTGTGTGTGTGTGCGCGTGCATTTTATCATTGCAAAGTAGGAAAATAAATAGAAAAAAATCTTTCCTCCCATATTACAAATATGACAATGGCTCAGAGGGAAGATGTGGGAGGAGCTTCATTAGGATATTTGACTCTATCTCATGAGATTATTTTATTTCTGGCAGTTGCCATGGCCATCTTTACTAAACTGGAATATTTGTCAAAACATTTTGAAAATTCTTTTGGACAAAAATGGTATCTACTCACAAGGCTGTTAATTCAGGGACCAGAGCAATTGACTTTCCTCCTATGTCCTGAATTTTTTTTTCAAGACCAATAAATTGTATTTCTTTCAAAGCAGAGATGCAATGTGCTTGCATGCTCATTATCTGTTTGTCTTATGCTACCTGCATTTCCTTTTTATGATAAGAGTCTAGGAAAGCAATATTTTTCTGAAAAAATGCAATGTCTGCACCACAGTAATATGATCAGAGACTATTATCTTAAAAGTGTAAATGAGAATTACAGTATTATTTTACAACCAAGGTGAACATTTATATTTCTAGATGTTTACTTGGATACCAAAGCCCATTTTTAAGGACCATAAATAAAATATGATGTTTGCCCTTAATGTTTGACTGTTGGTGTGATTTCATATTTCAGATAAGCACTGTCCAGTAGCCCTTCTGCAGTGATGGCCGTGTTCTATTATCTGTGCTGTCTAGTATAGCAGCTGCTGGCCACATGGGCTACTGCCCACTTGACTGAGCCTAATGAACTGAAGGACCACAACTTTAATGTTATTTACTTTTATTCTATTTAAATAATAGCCACAACTGGCTAGTGGCTACAGTGTTGGACAATGAGGTCTAAAATGTAAGTAAAATATGCCATTTTGACTGAGGTTGGTGGCTGATGTACTAAGTTCTTTTCATAAAACTTCTCAAAAGTGCATCTGCAAAATGTTTTTCTGAGCCCAGTTACCCTGTGTTCTGGTGGTGAAGTTCCCTTGTGAAGACAGAAGGAGGCCTCCCGGTTCTTAATCACATGCCAAGACATCTACGTTTGTGCTTTTCCTTCTTCTCCCTGGTGGCCGGCCCTGTCCTTTCTCTCGAGGTGCAGGAAATGGCTGCCTTGCAGCTCCTGTCCCCAGAGGTTCTGGCACCTGCAGAAGTCGGTAGGCAGGTCCCGTCCACACTGGGCTGCTAAGGGGTGTGAGGTTCATTTCTGACATTCCACTTCGGGTCTCTGCAACTGAATCTACTTCCTCGCCTTTTATAGATGTTCCCTCATCTCTAAACTCAGACATCTTCTCCTCACTTCATGGAATTGTTATTAGGTTAAATGATAATAAAAGGCAAACAATTGGAGTGTTCACAGAACGCTCTTGTTGGTCTTGGCAACTTAAATGCACGCTCTCCTTCAGTCCTGCAGCCTCTCTTCGGGATGCTGCCCTTTCACATGTGAGGGAACTCGGGGTTGGAAAACTTGGTGAGTGGCATGGCAGGGGGTTGCAGCTGGGCAGTCTGCGTCAGGGCAGTAGGTTGCTTTGCTTTATTTTTTAAACTGTATTTTGTTGTTGAGATGTAACTTGTATACCAAAAATTTCCCTTTTGAAGATTGTGCAATTCCACGATTTTTCATTTATTTGCAAGATTGTGCAACCGTGACCGCTACTGACTAGTTACGGAATATTTTCATCTCCTCAAAACAAACCCCAGTTCCCGTGAAGAAGTCACTTCTATTCCCTGCCCCCCCAGCCCCTGGCAATGACTGTTCCACTTCCTGTGGCTATGAATTTGTCCATCCTGGACATTGTACAAAAATGAGATCACATATGTCAGGACCAGAGGTTTCAAACTGTACTTTGCACTGTTTCCAGTGATGTGGATAAAGGCCTGGCACATAGTATTGGGAGACTGAGAATGAACAGCGTTTTAGTATTATTATTGTTGTTGTTGTTATCATTATTAATCTTGCCACTGTGAAGCGCAGGCTGGTGTGACAAGGTCATCTACTGTTTATTGTAAGGCCAGAGGTGTGGAGGATGCGTTTCCTCCATTAAAATGAAGTGATAAACAGCCCTGGTCACGTGGCTCAGTAGAAGCATTGTCTCAGTCTCAGTACACTGAAAGGTTGAGGGTTCCATTCCGGGTCAGGGCACATACCTAGATTGTGGGTTCAATCTTCAATTTGGGGTACATGCAGGAGGCAACTGATTGATGTGTCTGTTTCCCATTGATGCCTCTCTCTTTCTCCTTTTCTCTCCCTCCCTTCCTCCTACAATCAATAAAAACATATCCTCCGGTGAGCATTAAAAAAAAGCACTAACAACAAAACAAAACCTAACAGGTCTCCCTCTTGCAACCATCTTTGCTCACTCTACAGTGTAAAAAAATATTTACTAATTGATCTATAAAACATTTCCCATCTTGATAAATTGTCAGGAGGAGCAGGCAGCAATAGAGGAGGCTAAGTAGCTGCAGCGAGAGCAGCCCTGTAAGTGTCAGTCAGGCGTTCTGCGGCCGCTGGGAGCGCACAGCCACGTGGGCGTCTACCTCCTTCATTGTAAGCGTGGGATGACTTATGCACAGGGACCATACACGACCCCAGTTCAGAGAATTAGTTGGTATCTAATACTAGTTTTATTCAAGGGATTTTAAAACATATTTTGGAACAATGACCCAGTTTTCCTAATGGGAACCAATGCTGTATGTATTAAAGCAGAATCCCAAGAGTTGTTCAGAAAAGACAGTTTTTCCTTCTAGGAAATCAGGGAACAAAGGCAGTAAAACACAGGTGCCACGAGATGGGAAGATGGCCCTCATATTCCCAAGGAGAGGCAGATAGTGAAAAGTAACACACTGGCATTAGACTATCCCCCTGGCAAGAGGCAGGAACCTTCCCTTCCTCCCTTCAAGACGTGGGTAGTGCACATGTTTCCAGGGGTGGGAGGAGGGTGCTGTGGGGGTCCCCATCTCACTGCCAGGCAGAGTTAGGGCATTTGAGGTCAGAAACGTATGCCCAAAAGTCCAATAACATGTGAAACATCTAAATATGTTCCTTGTATTAGGACTGTTTAGTAAATGCTATTTTCCATAGCCGTGCAGTTGTGTGACCTGGTGGGGATTCCTGGGAATCCCTGACGGTCACAGCTCATTGTCCCAGCCCGTCTCTCTGATATACAGTGTGTTGTGTGACTTAGGCCGAGAAGAAAACTTATTTTGGCTTTATTTCTTTACACGAATGGGGAGAGTTTTGATTTGCTCTGTATCTCGGAGCTCTTGTAGATTTTTCATCATCATAACTGCTAGTTTATT
The DNA here is from genome assembly GCF_000412655.1 of Myotis brandtii. Lineage (NCBI taxonomy): Eukaryota > Metazoa > Chordata > Mammalia > Chiroptera > Vespertilionidae > Myotis > Myotis brandtii. The sequence goes on along the minus strand of NW_005360187.1, from coordinate 4,809,564 downwards.
GAGATTAAGTGCTTTCTTCTGTGGACTTTTGATTTTTCTTTAAATTAAATCTGATTCAAAGACCACATTAGGTAGATGTTTTTGCCAGAGGGGAAGACAGAGGCTCACATTCATGTGGAGGGAGCATGACAGCAGCCAGGAGGTGGGACCGAGGTGTTCACAGAGGGACGCTGGCTGGGAACCAGCCCCGCTCCCGGAAGAAGGGCTACAGCACAGGGGTGGCTTCACAGACACGCTCCCGCCAGTCCCCTTGTGTTGTGTCCTCCTCTAGGTATAGACTCTGGTGAACTCTCACTCTTGTTTTCTTGCAACTTGGACGCTGCCTCAGCTTTTCATTTTCCCGAAGTGCTTCTTACCTGCAGTTGTGGAGCTTAGAAGATCCACTGAAGACCCGGGTTAAAGGAGGGGATCACCAGACAGAGCGGCACAGGGCAGATGAGGGCAACTGTGCTGTGACAATGTGTTGGTCCCAGCTAATACAGAGCGTGTCCCACATCGCATCCCGGGTCTCTTTATCTATGATGCATTGTTTCCCCAAGCGTGGGAAGAGATCATTTCAGGTGGAAAAAAATAGCAATACATAGGTGTGAATACATGTATGTGTGTTTTAATAGCCAAGGGTTCATTGTAACGTAATTTGGAAAATTACGCATGTACTGTGTGTGTGTGTGTGTGTGTGTGTGTGTGTGTACATGTACATGAACATTAGCATATCCAAATGCACACGCACTTTAAATAATGATAAAGGCAGTGTTTATTAAAATACATTTCATTTTCAAAATTGAGCTATCGGCTGTTATAGTGTATATACATTCTGGGGGACACCCTGTATATAAACAGTCTATAGATAGGTGGGCATAAACAGCCCCAGCAAACGTATTTCACAAAGATTGCTACTTCGTGTGAGGCTAGAGTAAGAACGCTGTGTGTTTGGCGGCTGTGCAAGGGGGTGTGGAGGAATCCATCGCTTCTCTGGCGCTTGTAGGAGGACTGAGCGTTTCCTGGAAATGGGGATGCTCATCCCTTGTGTTATTAAATGGAACTGCAACCGGCTGAACTGCATGTTTTCACAGAAAACAGTCATAGGCAAGACCGACAAGGTCTCTGTCCTGAGGGGATGTAAACCGTCCTCGTGTGTGTGTGTGAATAATAAAGCACACACAGAGTGATCTCGCATACTAAATGCAATGAAAAACTTAAAACAGTGAGTGGGGAAATGGATGCACTGCTCTAGACAGGATGGTCTCTGAGGTGGGGCATTGGCTAACCCAGCCGTGGGCAAACTACGGCCTGCGGGCCGGATCCGGCCCATTTGAAATGAATAAAACTAAAAAAAAAAAGACCGTACCCTTTTATGTAATGATGTTTACTTTGAATTTATATTAGTTCACACAAACACTCCATCCATGCTTTTGTTCCGGCCCTCCGGTCCAGTTTAAGAACCCATTGTGGCCCTCGAGTCAAAAAGTTTGCCCACCCCTGGGCTAACCTCTGAAGCAGGAGGAGGACCCACCCATTACAAGAGCTGTGGGCAGGTGCTCCACGCTGAGGCAGCGTCAGGCATCAAGTCCGGACTGGCAGTGGTTTGAATGTTCTAGGTTTAGTCATGAGAATGTTGTAAAGGACGTTGCAGAGGCAAGTAGGTGGGCAGACCATGGAGGAGCCTTGTGGGCAATGGCCGGATGTTTGCATTTTATCCTGAGAACATATGGAAAGCACTGGAGAATGTTAGGCAGGGCAGTGGTGTGCTATGACCTGGTATTTCTGTAGGTGACTGAAGCTATTGAATGGGGAGCAGGGTGTAGGGGATCAGGTAGAGGGTATAGCTGTTAAGGGACCCAGCCCAGGTAGGCGACGACAGGGGGATATTCTGCTTTCTTTATACTGAACTGATCTTTTCCTAGTGAAACTATTTTTCTCCCATCCAGAATCCTCACTATCTACTCTTGACTCAAGAGTTCTTCTGTTTGCACAAAACAAAACAAAAACAGAACAATCTGTTGGTCATGACAAGTACTGAGTTAGGTGAGAAAGCAAGAAAGGTGGATGAAGCGGTTACTCAAAAAATATTTTTAAGAGATATTTTGCTTTCCATTTAGCATTTGGAACCAGTTGGATTCACAGTTACATGATTCTTGGGAGCCGTGAGGATACATTAAGAATAATAAGGAGTCTGGCTAAATGCTTTAGGCATTATGGAGCCATAATGTAGCACATGTGTTATTGTTAATTCATGGTCCTAGCCCACCCTTCTAAAAGCAGCCAGGAGCCATAAGGACACATGCTGTGAATATTTATTAAAACAATCCGCACAAGTTGCTGTAATGGTATTGGGTAATTGGATATTACTCGGGATCCCGAAAGGCTTGGAAGCAGCTAGAGAGGAATGTGGAGGAACTGCCCGCTCTAACCCTTTCATCTCTTTCTCCCCCCTCCACACACTCCCCCTTCCCCCCTCCCCCCTTAATGCTCTGGCCTGGGAAACAAGCTTTTTGGCCCCCAATCCTTGGACTTGATGTCCATAAGCAACCTCGAAGGATTTTCCTTAGGTACAAGCACATGTAGTAAAAAGTATGAATATGTAAATTCAGTTACTGTAAACTTACTAAAATATTGAAAACTAGGTTAGGCAGGTCCAGGTTTGATAGGATGTGAAGCTTATGCCATTTTCGCGGCTCTCCTACAGGCAAAGCCTGCGCAGTTCCAACCAACAGTGAGGCGCAGGGTCTGGGAAGGGGCCTTAACCGAGGGGCTGAGAAGTCTGAGCCTCACTAGCCTCTGGGTGAGGCAGGAAGCACGGGGTTAAGGGACTAAGCTCTGGGGAGAAACTCGTAGTTTCTCTTCCACAGATTCTTTCAGGGACATGGAGGTATCCCTTACAACGGCATTTCAAGAAGAAAACATTCTCTCACATGATCTTAAAGTCCTCTTTCTGTTTAAATATGTTTAAGTGGAATTTTCCCTAAAATTCTACTGCTTTCAAGGCTCCTCACTCAATACAGGGTTAGCTGTTTTAATGAGGAGGATGTCAGGTTAAATAACACAATGCATTTCAAGAACACAATGTCTCTGTTTAACGTAAAGGCATTGATCATGGATAGAATTTGCTTTGAATTATTGGAGACTCCAAACTCTGGTTATTTACAGTCTCTGCTACACAAGCAGATGAAAAAGATATTGAACAAAGCACAGAACCATGGAGAAAGTGAAGATTTCTCAGATTTAGCTTTCCAATAGCCCGATGGCTGAGGGACATTAATACCTGCTATCAAATGCCACCCAAAAGGACCATGACTAGGCAGAACCCAGCATCGCCTGAAAGCCTTCAGGAGCAGTGAAAGCTAAAAAGAGAAAACCAGACGTAATGGCAACATTGGGTAGTTGTTATTGAACTATCAGGGCACAAAATGCCAGCAAAGTAGGTAGAAAGACTCAAGGTAAATACATGACATTAAGGTGCAAATTACTTGACTCAGCTTTGGTTAAAATTACAGCATGTCCTTAAATAATGTCGTTTCACTCAATGGGATTTTGTTATAACGCCCATGAGATGAATTTGACTATTGCTTATATCAGCCTGTGGTAGAACTGGTTTTGTTACATGTTACTGTGCAGTGGTTCTCAACCTTCTTGCCCTTTAAATACAGTTCCTCATGTTGTGACCCAACCATAAAATTATTTTCATTGCTAATTCATAACTGTAATGTTGCTACTGTTATGAATCATAATGTAAATATCTGATATGCAGGGTGGTCTTAGGCGACCCCTGTGAAAGGGTCATTCGACCGCCAAAGGGGTCGCGACCCACAGGTTGAGAACTGCTGCTGTAGAGAAAAGCAGATTGTTCATTTCAGGGCTGCTTCAGGAGCCTTTGAAGGAGCTGTAGGAATGAGTTTTTGGAGATCATAAAGCCTTGAAGAGACTAGCTCTTCCTTGTGCTTAGAAGCAGGGTGAGAAAGGAGGTGACTTTATATATTACACTTATGCATTATAGTGCTGAGCTCAGACCCTGAATTCAAATCCACCACTTGCACTCAAGCTGTGGACCCGGGGCTAGTTACATACACGAGGGCAGATAGTAATAGAAACTAAGGCTGTTGCAAAGATTTAATAAATTACAATTTGCAAAGCTCAGAACACTACCATGTGTGGGTTTATTGTTGTAGGAATGATTACAGCAGTCCTGTTGGACACATATTTCCTATTTCATCATCACGAAATTGTGTCTTCTGTTGAGAACTATTCTGTGCTATCAAATGTTTGTCTTAATTGTGATCTTTGCCTTGAAAGTGCAAGGCTGTATGTGTTTGTTATTAAATGTGATATTTGTAAGGTTGCTTTTCTTTTCTTTTTTTATTACATTTACTAGAGGCCCGGTGCATAAAAATTTGTGCACTTGGGGCTGGGGGGTCCCTTAGCCCGGCCTGCGCCCATTCACAGTCCAGAACCCCTTGGCGGATGTCCACCTGTCAACTTAGGCCCACTCCCTGGGGGATCAGGCCTAAGCTTGCAGTCAGACATCCTCTGGCAGCCAGGGAGCCCTCGGGGGATGTCCGACTAAAGGTTTAGGCCCCCAAGGGATCAAGTCTAAACCATTAGTTGGACATTCTCAGTGCTGCCACGGAAGTGGGAGAGGCTCCTGCCACCACCACTGTGCTGGCCAGCCATGAGCCAGCTTCTGGCTGAGTGGCACTCCCCATATGGAAGTGCACTGACCACCAGGGGGCAGCTCCTGCATTGAGCGTCTGCCCCCTGGTGGCCAGTGCGCATCATAGCAACCGGTCATTCTGCCGTTCAGTCAATGTGCATATTAGCCTTTTATTATTATTATATAGG
>NW_005360187.1:4791454-4804568 GCF_000412655.1 Myotis brandtii | reverse complement strand
ATGCCCTTGACCGGAATCGAACCTGGGACCCTTCAGTCGGCAGGCCGACGCTCTATCCACTGAGCCAAACCGGTATTGGCAATTTTTAATTTTTTAATATTTTAATTTGAAATAATCTCATACTTGTAAAAAAAACTATAAAATATTACAGCATATTATATGTACCCTTCACCCAATTTCTTAGGTGTTAATAATTTAAACATAACCATTATACAACTAACAAAATTTGGAATATATTTTTCTTATAATCTCTTTAATGTTACTTAATCCATTTACTTTGTTTTTGTTATTCTTCACCCAAGGATATTTTTCCATTGAATTTTAGAGAGAGTGAAGGGAAAGGGAGAGACACATTGATTGGTTGCCTCCTGCACATGCTTTGATAGGGACTGGGGATCAAGCCAGCAACTGAGGTACATGCCCTTGACTGGAATCGAACCTGGGACCCTTCAGTCCACAGGCTAATGCTCTATCCACTGAGAAAAACAGGCTGCAGCTTAATTCATTTATTTTTAATCTATATGTGTCTTTATATTTAAAGTGGGTTTTGTTTTTAATTCACCCTCATAATTTGTCTTTTCATTGGTACATTTATGCCACTGACTTTCAGAGTGCTTACTGATAGAGTTACTACCATATCAGGCGGCTTCTGCGGCTTCTGGGGCGGGCCTGCCTTGCCACCGGGGACCCGCCGATGGGGTCCCGGGGCAGCCAGCCTGCCCTGGATGGCGGCACGCTGGCTGTTGGCGCTGTCCTGCTGTGCCTGCAGTATGCAAATTAGCCGCCATCTTTGTTGTTGGTTAATTTGCATATCACGCTGATTAGCCAATGGGAGGTGTAGCGAAGGTACAGTCAATTACCATGTTTGTCTATTATTAGATAGGATTGGGAGGACATTGGTTAATAGGATCATCTCGGTTTCAAGTGTACATTTCTATGATACAAGATCTGTACAGATATACGCACCCCTGTGTTCACTGCAGCACTTCCCACAGTGGCCAAGACATGGAGACAACCAAAGGGTACGACTGCTTTTAAAGGAGAAAACTGTTCATTCAGAGCTGCAAACTGTTTGTCATAGGAAATTAAATTTTCTTATCAACTCTGTTATAATAAACACCTTGTTTATGACCTAACCTAGCTGATCCTGGTCCCATTCACACAGCAATATATAAGGCATTAGCATTTCTTTCCAAGTTAGCAATTTTATATGAAAGCATTCTTTCTCACATAAACTGTTTTTAAGTAAAATTTTAAATAAGTAATTCTAGAAGAATTAACTTCAAGTATAATGCAACATCTCATTCTTTCTAATGCTAGAATATACTTTTTAATACAATGGTTCTTAAACTGATTGGTCTCAGGACGCTTTAGGATCTTAAAAATTACTGAAGACCCACAGGGCTTTTATTTATTTGGTTATTATCTGTTGATATTTATCATAATAGAAATTAAAATTTTGAAAAGTTTAAAATATTTTTTTATTTAAATTAATAGTAATTAACCCATTATACATGAACATAACATTAAAAACATTTTGGAAAAAAATATGAGAAAGACGTTTTATAGTTTTGCAAATCTCTTTAATGTTTAACTTAATATGTTAATTAAATACTGTTGCAAAAACTGCCACAAAGAAAAATTACATGATCCCATGAGAGGTATAAAAGGATACCTAGCATACGCCAGTCTACTGAAGAGCAGTTCTCTCGGGAAGTGAGATCTGAGCATGAGCAGGAGGGAACCAGGCAAAGTGAACTGAGAACCTAGAACCCAGTGTAGGGAGGCCTTGGGCATGCGTGGGGGGAATAGGAAGACCTTATGCATACTTGGGGGTTGGGGGAGGGAGAGGGGTTTGATGTATTTGGATAAAATGGAAGGCAGGCCAGTGTGGTTGAAATGTGTTGAGTGAGAGGGCAAGAGACTCACAATGAGGCTGGAAAAAGGAGCTTGGTTCAGGGTCATGCAAGGCTTTGGTGTCCATGTAGACAAGTGTGGGTTTAATTCTATGAGGAAGGAGAGCCATTAATGGGATTTAGGAAGGGAACAGTGGAGATGACATGACCCAGGTTGCACATTTTTAAAAAAAATATTTTTATTTGATTTCAGAGAGGAAGGAAGAGGGAGATAGAAACATCAAGGATGAGAATCATTGATTGGCTGCCTCCTGCATGCCCCCTACTGGGGATGGAGCCCACAACCCAGCATGTGCCCTTGACCAGAATCAAACCAGGGACCCTTCGGTCTGCAGGCCAACATTCTATCCACTGAGCTAAATCGGCTAGGGCCAGTTTGTCACTCTGACTGCCTACAGAGAATAAATATCGGGAAGAATGGATAGAGAGAACCAGTTTAAAAATGATGGAAGCCGAATATGCAGTAGATATGTACTTAGGAAGTAGTGCAAAGTGGAACTGGTGATTGATTGGATATGGGTGATGAGCTCAAAAAAAGTGATTTATGCTTTGTTTTCCTTCAACTCATCCATGTCCATCTAAAACATAAGTCTTTATTTTTAAATCTAGAAAAAAACACAACAAAACATAAACCATGAAATTAGACCATAAACAGAAATTCTGTGTTTGAGTTAGGGGCTTAGATTTGCTATCACCACCTGGGTAGAAATTTAGGAAGCGTGTCATCATTTATTCTTTCAGAATAATGATCTTTGTAAATTCGGTGCCATTTTACAGCCATAACAAAGCCATGCTTTTAAAAGAAATTGCCCTGAGTTTGAAGGCTTTGATGCAGCCATTACTTGAACTAGTATTTGTTTAGCAGGTGAAGCTTTTATCCCCACCCCCCTTTTGCTGATTTTATATTTTCAGAACTGGGCAGTTGGATCAAATGGAATCTGTCCATCATAACAGTAGCTGCCCTGAGTATCCAGATGTCGAGGAGTTTCTGCCAGGAAGGGAGACAGCTGTTTGGATTGGGAAGGAGTAGAGGAAACTGCAAAACATGTCAAGAGTTTTATCAGGGGAGCGAGATGACAGTTGGTAGCAGGAGAAGGGTGAGCAGGCACTGGAACATGCCTGGAAAAATCAATTTTGCTTGTGGCTTAGGTGATATCCTAAGACATTCAGAATTGCTTTGTATTATGGAATCCTGCATTTGTCTGGATTATCTATCCGACCTGCCTGGTTTAAGTACGAGCCATAGGATTAGTAGATTGTAAACACGCTCTGATCAATTTCAGCCTAGTATTCTTGCAGTGAGTAGTTTTATAAAGGGTTTGTGAAAGTTTTGCTTGTGACTCTAATGCATTTGGGAAAATGAAATATTGTATGTAACTTACAACAAGAAAATAGAAGCTGACCTATCACTATTAAAAAGAACTTCAGACATGGCCAAATGAAATAGATCTTCAGGGGTTAGCTTTTCATTGACTAGTACATTAGTTGTACCTCTTGCTTGTATTAGTATTTGATTCTTATTGTCTCTGAATTACAAGGTTAACAAACAAACAATGTAGCTATCCTGGGGAGGTCTTCTCAGAGAACTCCAAAACCTTCTTCAACTTGTCCAAAGTGTATATATACAATATATTTTTTGTTTGTTTTTGAACAGTCTTAAAATCCAAAAATAGTAGGTGATATCATGGGCAACTGGCCAGCATTTCTTCTCTTTTCTGGTCAAAACTTTCCGTTGGTATATAGTTGACCTCCCTTCTCTCACTGGAAATGGAAAATATTTTCTTATTACCATCATGAGTTATGGAGAAGTGCTTGATATGGTGTATGTTCACTTTACAATAATTACACACACCAAGTACCTGCATTGTATGTCTTTATTTATCATGGTAATTGATTAGACTTTTACAAGTTTATTTAGGTTTAGAAAATAGATTCAAACTTATTGCATATATTATTATTTTTAATTGTAAAGTCTTTAAATGTTGCTTTAAATATTATTGAAAATGTTATACCATGAAGCCAAGGCATTATATATTTATGCAAATGGAAGGGAAGTATTGTAAAAATAATATTTAAATATTATTTACTCCATGATTCTAAATGTTGTCAACCAAGGTGCTTGCCAGAACTATTCACTTTAGTTAAATAGCCTATTGTATTGGTACTCAGAAGAGGGCATGCAGATATCTCTTGCTTCTTATGTCTGTATATGACACCAGTGTTGCTTTTAGAAGCTTTGAGAGTTCAGGCAGGCTCTTGAGAATGCTGATAAGCCCAACTTAAATATTTATATGTTGTGTAAGAACTCACAGAATGCTATGCCTTTTTTTAATCTTTGCAAAATCAAGTTAGAAAAGTCAGCCTGGTGAAGGAATGCTGGACTGAGACTTGGATGATCTCAAATTTAGCCTAGGCTTGCAGTTTAGGAGCTGTTTCATTCTTAGTAAAATGAGGTGATTAAATACAATTTTTGATTACTTTGTGTATTTTTTATTTGGCAGTATAATTCTTTTTCAAATAAAACCTTATGTGAACCTGTTAAATAAGAATGAGAAACATACAACCCTTGATCTTCTGTTCGCAATGAGAACAGGCCTAGAATTTGTGTTTATAATCTCTCCCCTGTCTCCACACCAAGGACCACCTTCTAAACCTCTCACTTCGGGAGACAATTCTATAACCCTGTGTTCCACATACTACAGTTGCAAGATCCCTGGATTACATGAACCACCCCTTTTTCAGCTCTAAAAATCTTTGTATTTTATTTTAGTTATTTAATTTTCCCCCTTAAAAATGTTTTTATTGATCGATTTGAGAGAGAGAGAGAGGAAGAGAGGAAAGAAGGGAGGGAAGGAGGGAGAGAGAGAGAGACATCGGTTGTTGTTCCACTTACTAGTATTTTTAAGTATTTATTGGTTGCTTCTTGTATGTGTCCTTACCAGGGATCGAACCCACAATCTTGGTGCATTGGGAGGACACTCTAACCAACAGCAGCCTGGCCAGGGCTAAATCTTTGTATTTTAAATTCTTTCAGTTAATGACTTAGAGATAGAAAATAAGGATACACATGCTTTCTAATGATTCTCAAATTGACATGTCTTTGTCTCTCTTATGTCCCTGGTACTCTGAGACCTTTTCATATGCTAGTTAGGTGATAACAGTCACTGAATCTTGCAGGGATGTTTGCAGTCAGTAGGAATTATTCCTTGAGAATGCCTACAATAAAAGTTCTGGTTCATGTCTGCCTCCTCTGAAGACATGTATTAGGGAGGTGCTATGTTAAAGTGTATTTAAGGCCAAAAGTGTTTGAAAACACCCTGCCCTCAGTGGGCTAATAGTCTTATCCCCGGTTTGATTCCAGTCAAGGGCATGTACCTTAGTTGCAGGCTCCTCCCCAGCCCGAGCCCTGGTTGGGCTTGTGCAGGAGGCCAACCAATTGATGTGTTTCTCTCACACTGATGTTTCTCTCTGTCTTCCCCTCTCAATTCCACTCTCCCTAAAAATCAATAGAAAAATATCCTCAGGTGAGGATTAACAAAAAATAAAAAGGGAATTGGAGACAAACAGGATTTGGAGATGGAGAGAGGGGATGGGGCAGAGAGAACAAGAAAGGGCATGTACCTTGACCTGGATTTGCCTTTAGAATGCCCTCTTATATTGTATCAGCCAGTTCATTCTCTCTCTGTTGAGGCTCTTTGCAAAATCAAGTTAGAAAAGTCAGCCTGGTGAAGGAATGCTGGACTGAGACTTGGATGATCTCAAATTTAGCCTAGGCTTGCAGTTTAGGAGCTGTTTCATTCTTAGTAAAATGAGGTGATTAAATACAATTTTTGATTACTTTGTGTATTTTTTATTTGGCAGTATAATTCTTTTTCAAATAAAACCTTATGTGAACCTGTTAAATAAGAATGAGAAACATACAACCCTTGATCTTCTGTTCGCAATGAGAGCAGGGCCTAGAATTGTGTTCATAATCTCTCCCCTGTCTCCAAACCAAGGACCGCCTTCTAAACCTCTCACTTCGGGAGACAATTCTAGAACCCTGTGTTCCACATACTACAGTTGCAAATCCCTGGATTACATGAACCATTCCATTTTCAGCTCTAAAAATCTTTGTATTTTATTTTAGTTATTTAATTTTCCCCCTTAAAAATGTTTTTATTGATCGATTTGAGAGAGAGAGAGAGAGGAAGAGAAGAAAGAAGGGAGGGAAGGAGGGAGACAGAGAGAGACATCGGTTGTTCCACTTACTAGTATTTTTAAGTATTTATTGGTTGCTTCTTGTATGTGTCCTTACCAGGGATCGAACCCACAATCTTGGTGCATTGGGAGGACACTCTACCCAACAGCAGCCTGGCCAGGGCTAAATCTTTGTATTTTAAATTCTTTCAGTTAATGACTTAGAGATAGAAAATAAGGATACACATGCTTTCTAATGATTCTCAAATTGACATGTCTTTGTCTCTCTTATGTCCCTGGTACTCTGAGACCTTTTCATATGCTAGTTAGGTGATAACAGTCACTGAATCTTGCAGGGATGTTTGCAGTCAGTAGGAATTATTCCTTGAGAATGCCTACAATAAAAGTTCTGGTTCATGTCTGCCTCCTCTGAAGACATGTATTAGGGAGGTGCTATGTTAAAGTGTATTTAAGGCCAAAAGTGTTTGAAAACACCCTGCCCTCAGTGGGCTAATAGTCTTATCCCGGGTTTGATTCCAGTCAAGGGCATGTACCTTAGTTGCAGGCTCCTCCCCAGCCCGAGCCCTGGTTGGGCTTGTGCAGGAGGCCAACCAATTGATGTGTTTCTCTCACACTGATGTTTCTCTCTGTCTTCCCCTCTCAATTCCACTCTCCCTAAAAATCAATGGAAAAATATCCTCAGGTGAGGATTAACAAAAAATAAAAAGGGAATTGGAGACAAACAGGATTTGGAGATAGAGAGAGGGGATGGGGCAGAGAGAACAAGAAAGGGCATGTACCTTGACCTGGATTTGCCTGATGTTCTACCTTTAGAATGCCCTCTTATATTGTATCAGCCAGTTCATTCTCTCTCTAGTTGAGGCTCTTGTGATTTGTTTTGTTGCCATCTGCAGACGAGGAGTCTTGAATAATACACATAAGAAACTACTGAAGAACACGAGCGGTGTGTCCTAAAGTGCTATGTACTCTCAGAGAGAAAGACCCTTCTCCTTTGTTTCACCTCCTGGTTGGTGGGAGCATCTCAGAGTGTTACACCAGCATTCACTGAGCACCAGGCTAAGGACCCCTGCAGTTAGAGAAGTGCCTCAGTAGGCAGCTGCCCTTCTGCCGGGTTGCCAGGCAGCCATATTTCCTGGTCTCTTAGCGAACCATGACTGCTCAGGATTGTCCCACCACTCTTTCCTTAAATCTATTCTAAATTTACACATCTCCCATTTCAACCTAGTTTTTATCATACGATTCTTTTTAGCCCCTTGCCCCAATGTTATCTGCTTCATATATGTTGCAGACCAACTATATTTATTTTCCAAACTAAGTAATTGCACATAGATTTTTCTCTTGTATTTTTACTAGATTAAAATCTCCACATAGATTTTCTTTCTCTTTTATTCTTACTAGTTCATTGGATTTTTCTTTTACTTCTTAAAACATACTTAGTTGGCTTCAGAGATATTTCCAGTTTTGCATCTCCTCTAATGGTAAAGAAATTATGTGTTTTGGAGAAAATGTTCTATACTTTTCTAGTAATAGATATTAGTCTTTGTCTCAAGGGGTATCTTCTATCTAAATCTCTATTATTTCTGAGGTCTTGGAGTCTGTCTTCTGATACTTAGAGGTCGGCTATAATAGACACAATCTAAATGTTTGAAATCCAAGACAATATGCGAACATCATTTCCACACTAAGTTGTCTTTGGTCCTCCCCATCAGTGAGTACCTATGGCTTCTTGGTTGCAGGGCCCGATGTTGGGAGTGCCTCAGAGTCTCCTTCTCTGAAGACAAGGGTGTGGCAGGAGAGAACGCTTTTTTTTAAATACACATCCTACCTTAAATTGCTTTCCTTTGGTGACCCCGAAATCCAAGAGATGAATGGAAACTAGAAGGACAGCACAAGGGGGAAGGGTTTTCTGCCTGGTGACTGCAAGGGGCAGAAGCTTAGTACAAGTAAGCGGGAAGAATGTGAGGTCTGATGAGGGGCATGAGCAGATCTGACACTCAGCGTGGAGGAACTGGACCAGGTGTTATTTCCTTGAATCAAAAATGCAGTGAATGCTTGAGGGCATGTTATATAAATAAGTGTATAACTGTGCATATAGGTTATTAAAACTACTATTATATTTGTACACAGCCACGTTGGCCTCATCATGTGAAAGATGAATAAGAGCTCAAGGATAAAATTTATGGTGGTAACATGAGATGCAAATGTCTGTGGAGGAAACTGAGGCAACTCATAGAAAAGTCTTTAGGAATATAGGTTTCTCCACTCAGAATGCCTTAGCCCTCATTGGCCATGTGTATTTATTTAAGAAAAATCAGTTCTTATTAATACCATTATAATTACTTCAGTTTATCCACAGTATATGCACAAGCATCACAGAATAACAATGTCCATTTTACTACAGATAATTACTATAAGAGTATAAGACTTTTCTCCAAATTACTATGTTTCTATATAAAGTCACTTGGCACAGCTTCTCTGTGACTACTTATGACACTATCTAGATATGAAACTAGGTTCATTTGTCTTATCTCACTTTCAGTTAAAAAGATTGCTGGTTTAGATTTAATTTTGTTTCATAATTATGTAGAATATTTATATGATTCTAAAATAAAATCTATTAAACAGGTATATTCAAAGAAGTCTAACCTCTCTCTTTTTCTTATGCACTCTCTTCCTCCCTCTAATGTTTAATAGTTGCTTATTCTACTTATAAAATATAAATATATAGATAGGTATACATAGGGTTGTATATGTTTATACATGTTTGTGTGTATACATTATATATATATATATACATGTGTATGTATGCATACACACACATTTGTGCCTACTCTTTCTGTGATAAGTTTAGCATACTCTATACAAGTTTTTCTGAATGTGTTTTTTTCCTTAACAAAATATCCTGGAAAGCACTACCTTGCAGTTTCTAGATATATTCCTTTTTTACAGTTGCATAGTACTCCATTGAGGGGTTATATCATGCTTATTAAACCCGTGCTCTATTTATAGATCTTTTTATTGTTTCCAGTTTTGTTAGTACAAATAATGCTGCAGTGTTTAGCTTTGTACATATGTCTTTTTGGAAATTCTTTGCCAGTATGTCTTTTGGATAAATTCCCAGAAGTGGAATTTCTGTGTCAAAGGATAAATGCCTCTATAATTTTGCAGCTATTGACAAATTCCCCTCCAGAGGGTTTGTATGTACCACTTTGTATTCACATCATAATGTATAAGAGTTTCTGTTTCTCCAAGTTTGGCCAACATATGATATTGTTAAAGTGAAAGATTTGTCTGTCTGTTAGGTAAGAAATAGCACCTAAATGTAATTTAATTTCTCTTCCTTCTCAAAAACAGAGTTGAATTTTTTCATATGGTTAATATCCATTTGCATTTATTATCCTGTGATTGAACAGATCATATTTCTAACTCAGTTTTTTATATGATTGCTAACCCTTTTTTAATTTTTGGAGCTTTGTTTATATTGGGATTTTTAACTATAGCATAATATATATTTCAGAGAGGAAGGGAGAGGGAGAGAGAGATAGAAATATCAGAGAATCATCGATGGGCTGCCTCTTGCATACCCCAACTCGGGGGTCGAGCCCACAACCAGGGCATATGCCCTGACTGGGAATCGAACTGTGACCTCCTGGTTCATAGGTGGACAACACTCAACCACTGAGACTTGCCAGTTGGGCTAGTTTTATTTTTCATAGTTAAATATTTGATCCACTTGGGATTTATCCTGGTTTAGAGTCTATGGAATGGATCTGAATTCATCTTTCTTCATGTGACTATCTGCTTATCGCAACAGTGCCTATTAAAAACTCAATTTTTTTCTTCCCAATAATCTGAGAATGCCATATAGATCATATACTAAATATTCAGTTGTGTTTCTCTTCTACCCCTTTTTAAAGAATGAAGGCATTTCCTCAAAATCCTCACTTAACAGAGTGTCCCTCACTTGTCTTATTCTCCAGAACTAGGTCACATGACCTTTGTAGACTATTCTCTTACAAAAGGAATGGGATTTCTGCTCAACCTGAGCAAAGCCCAAGGCTCAGTGTGGGAGGATGGATGGCCTGGACTAACTGTCGGTTACATAAGAGAGGGGTGAGGAGGAGCTGGGAATGGGTGCCCAACAGAGCATTGGTGTTCCTTCTGAACCATAAGCTTCTCAGGGCCACAGTTACAATGGTCCTCAGTGTCCCTCACCACTAGAAAGTGCCTGGACATCTTACAGGTGTGCAGTGCTTACTGAAGAGCACTGACTGCACTGGGTAGTAATACTAACTGTGGTTTTATAATAAACCAACGTGTTTTTTTTTTATAACCTAGCTATAGTATGGCTGAAATAAAATATTTAAAAATGTGTTAATCACTTGGTTCATAGGGCCTGGATAAATGTTTTAGCATTTGTATTGCAAGTTCTATTTTGAATGCTCTACATGGAGCACCCGTATTCTGAGAATTTCTGTGTTTTATAAACATTCTTTGTCTCTGAGTTGGATCAGATAGAAAGCAGTAGATTGCAAATTTCCTTAAAGGCAGAATCAGTGTATTTTCTGTCACCTCACCACCTTGCTCTATGCCTGATATATTGCTGAGGTTCTCTTAATATCTATCAAATGAATGAATGAATGCTATCTCCATTTTACAGCTTGTCATGGAAACTTAGAGCTAAATGGATCTCTCATGTCATTCAGTAAAAGAAAAGCCTAAAACTTTTGCCCACACAGAAATCTATTGCCTTTCCTAGAGATTATATTCTTTTATATTCTCGAAGCTATTCTTTTATTTTCAGAAACATGGAATCATACTATTGAGAAACCAAGCTTTTGTTGAAAAATAATAACCAATGCTTTGAGAAGATAGAGGACTATTTCTTAACAGAAATTGAAAATACACATATTGTATATAAAAGAATGAGAATGAGTTTATTCTTAATAGGTGACATGCAGAAAAAGAGCTAAACTTAAATATATACTCATCATATTGGCTGCTGTCTTAGCTTTTCTTCCCATAATGTAGGTATTTAGAATTTTCAACTTCTCAACCACAGTAGCCAAGTTTGACTAGTATAAGAGGCTTAAATGTCAACATCTAATTTCTCAAAGTGAGTTTACATTTTGGGGTAGGTGACTTTAGAGTAGTTTGCTCACTTCAGACCGGGCAATGGGTAAAGAAAATTTGTCAGGTTCTGAAACTTGCATCTCTTAATAAGCTTTTCCAATAAGAATGGATTAAAATGTTTCATAAGGTTAGGATTTTGCCTGTGGCTGTTTGAATTTCTTTAGCTTAACACATCATCAGTATGACATGTCATGCTTGGCTTTGTCAGCAATCCTTGTACACAGATTAAGTCTAAACACTTTTCAAAGGACAGATTTAAGTGTATCCCAGTACTAGAGGGACTGCAGGTAAAACAGCGCCGGTGAGGCCTTTCTCATAAAAACATTGTCAAGTACCCACCAGTTCTGGGGCAGGGAGGGAAGCGGGGGTACAATTGTGTGCTGGGCATCTAGACTCTGTCTCACTCAGTTTGTTTTTACTAGTCCCTCGCCTTTTCCAGGTGTGAGGTTTACTCTAGAAAGATACCACATTCTAAAGTGCGCACATACAATTTCAACTTTATCTGAAAAGTGAATGCAGCCACTGTTGTAGGCAGACATTACCTTGACCGCACCTGCACAGCTAACATCTGGAGGCTCCATACTTTGTGTGCCCAACATTTTTCACATGGTAGCAGCATAATGCCAAAAACATCGCATCAAAAGTATCTTTTGAATAAGGGGCATGGAGTGGCACTTACATATAGATACATCCCACAGCTTTTGGATTTTTTTCTAGAGTGTTATACTGTTAAATTAATTTTCTCCATTTTTCCTACTGACTGATTGGTGTACACACACACACACACACACACACACTCTCCACAGGCACACACTCGCATCCCTGCTTAGCAAATCTATCTGAGGCGGCACTCTGCTGGACAAGGAAGTGAATCTGGCTTTCCTAGGTGTATTCTGAGATTTTTTTTAATGCTTTTTTCCACATCCCTGAAGCTCCCTTTCAGCCCACTTGTGTTGTAGGTGTGTGTGTGTGTGTGTGTGTGTGTGTGTGTGTGTGTGTGTGATGGCACACACAGATATTCTTTTGAAGTTGGTCTAGTGGAGGGAATATATTCTTCCTCTTTACTGAGATAAGAGTTTCAGTGAAATAATTAAAATATATGTGAAACTAAACTAGAACAGTAATTGCAACAGAAATGAACTATGAAAGGTACAGTTGACTGCAAATTAAAGTAACAAAAGTATATGGTGTTGGGACTTTTATGGAAACTTAGACTGTCCACTTAGAGATGCTTACCAAGGCTGCATTTTTCCCAAACAGCGTGATTTAATGGCAGAAATGTGTACCTGTCCTGCATCCCTTAAAAAATTATGCTAATCATACAAGTCCTGCATTGCATGATGGATCAGTTCATTTTGGTTCAGCCCTTACCTCCTTTATGCCTTGGAGAGCTTAGCTATAATGGATTAGGTTTAATTCTTACAGTCTTGTGTTGTTTTTCTCCCACGTTAAGTCAAAACAGAAGGAAAAAAGATTGTGCTTTGGGCAATAAATCCCGGCCTGCTGGGAAGGGCAGTCTCTACCCAGATTGGCAGGGTTGCCATCAACAAACACTTGCCGCCCTGGAGTCTGGGAGAGACTCTTCCTTCGCACCTTAGACACAGGGTTTTCTGTCACAGACACCGACTCCTGGACGGCAGTGAGGGGAAGTACTGAGCCCTCTTGATTTTAACAACAAGAGAAAGAAATCCAGGGGACAAATTCTTAGGGCATCACCTACTTGGACTCACTTTTACATGTTATTTTTAAGACACAAAATACATTTTTGTAACATAATCTCACCTTATGAAAATGCATAAATATGATTTTGCAGTTCATGTATATGGCTGCATGTGTGTGAATTTTTGTATGCCTGTCTGTAATGT
>NW_005360187.1:4757939-4790522 GCF_000412655.1 Myotis brandtii | reverse complement strand
CTACATTCAGGCCCTCCCTGCCTGTTTTCACTCAGTACAATCCTGTTCCCTTTCTCATCACTCCAGCCAGCACTGCCACCCACCTGCACCCATCACCTCTTCCCTTCGCAGATGCTCCTCCAGAAACAGACTCGCACTGGGCAGCCCCTGTGCTCAACAGTTCATTCTTAGGTGTCTGATCCTGGCTGGTCACTCTGGCTGTGCACACTCTCCATCCCTCTACCCCAGTGTGTCATGTAAAAGTTGTTATTGTGTATTTGTACCTGGATGTGAAGACAGTTCGCAAGCCTTGACCTGTGATTATGTTTCCATGTTGTTCAATATGCTAATGCATCGGTATAACAACGCATATCTGTACACCTGTGTATTAACACATACATATCTAGAGGGATATTTTTGTCATTGTTTTATAAAATATGGACATTTATTTACTTTCTTTTGTTTCAATAATTGTTTATGGTGATCCCTTCAAGGCCACTGAGTAGCTCTAATTCATGAGTTCATTATTTTGAGTGGCTGTGACATCATTTTTCAACTATTCTCTGGCTGGAGGTGTTTCATTTCTGTTGATTGATTTGTTGCATCACTACAAGAAAAGCATATATAATATGTTTTCATTGAGATATAATGGACACATAATATAATATGTTTTTAATGGGGTATATTGTCAGGCGTGGGAGCACTGTACTATTTTTAATCTTAATAGATGTTGTCAGGATGTACTTCAAAAATATGTAAACATTCAGATTTTAACCTATGATGTATCAGAATACCCATTCTTCTAAATCTCCCACCGGGATCAGATATTTCCACTTATTTTTATTTTTGCCAACCTGATAGATGCAAATTGTATTTTCTTATTTTGTCCATTTACGATTCCCTCTTCTAGTGAGTTTGTGCATCTCTTCATTCCCAGTGGCTGTTTATAATCGCTCTTCTTTAAACTGTCCCTTCATTTCTTTGCCCATTTTGTATTCAAGTTATTTGTCTTCTTCTTGTTTATTGGTAAAATCACTTTACCTCTTTTTGATATTAGCTCTGTCACTTCCATTGCAATTTTTTCCTAAAGCAAATGTTTTGAGAGTGATTTGTTCATACCAGCATGTGTATATAGTTATTTATATTCTTTGCACACCCGCTCTGGTGGGCAGACATACTCCGAGAGGAAGACAGTTACAGTATATTTGCACAGAGTGTGCATCTAGAGACGTGGGCCCATTGCTGACGTCTTTCTTGTCAAAACCATTCGTTTCATGAAAGTGCTGCCAGTAATCCCTGCTGGTATGATCTGGGGTGGGAAGGTCACCTCAGGTCCTTTAAATATTTTCAGAAGAGATAGTATTTGTCTTCTGGGGGTCAAAATTGGTGACATCTGTGCCTTCATGCAAAGATATTAACTTTATTCTTATGACAAAATGTGTTTTGAAGGAAAGATATTCAGAGAGAATTAGGACTCTCATTACACAAGGTCACAACTTTTCCAGCTACTTTTTGAATCTTATTTTTAAACTTGAGGCCTGGTGCATGAAATGCATCCACTGGGGGTCGGGGGTCCCTCAGCCTGGTCTGAACCCTCTTGCAATCCGGGACCCCTTGGGGGATGTCCGCCTCTCCTGCCGCCTCTGCAGAAGGGGGGGTGCTGGGACTGCCTGACTGGCCTGGTGGCACAGGCTCGCTGGCTCCACCCTCCATCCACTGGTTGTTCCAGAAGGTCATTCCGCCATCCGGTCTAATTAGCATATTAGCTCTTTATTATATAGGATGGATGAGTTTCTTTACCATTTGGAGGTTCTCATTATTTTTAACTTTGTTTTGTTAAATAATTGTAGAGTCATAGGAGTTGCAGAGCTGTCCATTGAGGAGCCCTGCACACTTCACACAGCGCCCCTTAGTGTCGGTGTCTTGCATAACTGCAGTGTGGTATCAAAATGAGGACACTGTCCTCATGTGTTCAACGGAACTTACCCCCCAGTTTTACATGCGTGTATGTGTGTGTGTGTGTGTGTGTGTGTGTGTAGCTCTGTATCTATACATGATACAGATTCCTTCATCACTCATTAATGAAAGTAGATAGAACTGAGGTCAGGGGAAAAGGGAGGTGTTGGGGTGCTTTTCTGAGTGATACTGTGGAATGCCATTTTGTGTGTAACTTAAATCAGCAAGTGGCTTCAAGACTTTGTATCGACCTGCATGCCAGCAGGATCTTCACAAAATGCCCTCTCAGGACCCCAGAGGTGCAGTTCTTTGCCTCCTGATGGGAAACAGAGCTCAGCATTTTCCACTTGGCCGGGGGGGAACCATCTCCTACTTAGGAACAACTAAATAAATAATGAGAATTTGTGGGAAGATACGTTCTCCAGGCTACAGTGACTCCTGCTGTGATTGCTCGGATTATAATTGTACAGCAGGCATTTCCTAAATTAATTGCAGAGCCACAATCAGGCAACCACAGCTACTCTTCTGAAGGAATGTCTCATGTACAACTGTGAATAAGTAAATCCGTGCCAACCAGCATCAGGCCACCCGCTGCGACAAAGAATGTGTGTTTGGGCAGCAGCACCTCCCTCCTCTTTGTGAGGTGGCTCAGGGGGTCTTAGTACTGTAACTCAAACAGAAATGAGGAGGGAGTGTTGCTGACCCCCCGCTGGAAACACAGCCTTGAAATACTTTCCTATTAATGTTATTCCTGGGCTACCGGCCATAGACACAGAAATCCACCCTCAGAGCTTGGTGGTCCACTTCTTGGTTTTTCTTGTAAGTAAACGTGGTCCAGAAAAGTGAAATGACATCCTTAAAGGCACAAGGACAATTAGTGACAAAGCCTTGATGCAAATTCAGGGACTTTCCTCTGGGAAGATGTTCTTGCCGCTATAACAGTATAGTACTCTCATCATTTCAATGGATTAAATCAATGAATTAAAACATCCTAATAGCCTGTATACAGTCTATAAAAAATTTCAGAGTATTTTTTCTCTTCTCTGTCACTTTGAGTATCCTAAGGGGCTCTGGGCGGTAGGCCCTGGGACAGGCAGCCACTCATAATAGAATCGATGGCAGGAGTGAGGTTGATGGCTCTGGTGCTCATGTCAGGCTAACACAACGCCATCCAGAGTGTCCTAACACATTCTTGTGTTCCTCCCCAAGACTCCAAAAGAAGTGTGATTGGGTCTGGCTAGGGTTTTGCTGAAGGTTGGGTAGTCTCCAAATACAATACGCCATGGGCTAACTCAGCTGTTAGTTAATACTGACCGTTAAATATTGTGAAGTATTTCAAAGAACCATGCAGAAGAAGAGTGACTAATGTAACGCATTCCTACCTAGGCCATGGCATTCAGTTCTGTAGTAGGTGTCATATGTTGCTTTTAAAATAAGTTCATATGAGTGATCTGTTTCCTTGCAGAAGGCCCTTACATTTTTATTGGTGAGGGGTTGCAGGATGGTTGTTAAGTGGTTATTTTCATCTGGTTGTCTGCCTAATGCAGTGTCTCTCTTCCTCTGTGGGCCTGAACAGGACCGTAAGATGCTACTCGGGTTAGTGGTGACACTCAGAAATATAAACTGTGGGAAACCGCCTATTGTCTTCTCTAGCAGAGAGGTGTGGACAAGGAACCCAGAATGCTAGTGACCCTTGAAGCCCTGGCAAAGGTCAGGGCTATGCACCCACTGTTTAGTCCAGCCAATGGTAGCTGAAGCAACTTCCCCACCAGATAGTCATGTAAATCCTTACTGATAAGATAGTCTGTCTGTTACTGGAAATTGCCTGCCTAAGGGCTTTAGGTGTATCCCAAACTGAATAAAAGGATGGCAAGGCCTGAGCACAAGCGGAGTCCTTCCTCTTGGGATGGGCTCCCGCCTGGCTCCCAATTTCCAAATTATTATTTCTTGTCTCGTCTCTTTCATTTGCTGCCCCTCTTCCAGAGCCCGAACCCTGAACCATGCAGGACATGGGGGGAAATTCACAATAAACTCGCAATGTGGACTTTAGAATAATGATTGAAATCTGTGGGTGGGTGACCACGTTGCTGTGGAAGATTCCAGAGGGAGCCACATTTTCCAGAGGGGCCTGGCTGCCTCCAGTTTGGGAAAAGCAGCAGCAAGTGTTTGAAGTGCATAGAGGGCATTTGAGGGACAGTAACTAAACCAAAGGTGAAGTCCGTGTTACAGGGGACAGGAAAGCCTAAAACTTAGAGATTGAAGCCTCGCTGACTTGGGCCGAGTACCATTAACCCATGTTGTTCTGAGTTAGGTAAGGGACGTCTTCCAGCTGGACTTTTAATAAGCTCTGTTGCTCCTTGTCTCCCCCTAATGTCTGGCGATAAATGTTGGAAATCTGTTGAATGAATGAGTGAATAGGTAGATGGATGTGTAACTAGACAAAGAAGTAAATAAAGTCATCTTAGGAAATAGAAGTGAATTGTAGTCTCAGAATTTTTTCCTCTTTATTTTTTTGTACTCTCCATTTTAGATGTCAGAGTGGCATCGGAGTGTTTTAAATGCCCGTTTTTAAGTAGATGCCATTAAAAAGGTGTAGCATTAAAATATGCCACTTTTTAATGATCTCAAGTCACAGTTTTGAAACCAAATTAAAAGTGTGGGTACAGGCTTTAAAAAAAAAAAGGCAACAAAGGATTCTGATACCAGAGGAAATACACTAATACACTGACGCTACTCCGGTTTAATGCTGTCCTTCAAGGGTGAAGTATGGCTGCTGGGTAGAGATGAGATCTTGTTAGAAGAACATTTCCACATTCTAGTAAATTTACTTGTCTTGGACCCATTTTATACAAAACCCTATTCTGTAAAAGTAATTTCGGTAATGTGCAGAATAATTCCAGTGATAGATCCTAGAGGAGGCTGAGGGCTAAAATTAGATTGTGACATGGTAGGGAATATTGTGTTCTGCTCAGTATTATCCACAACAGTAAATTGAACATGGTAGAACCGAATCATAGAATTCATGTACCTCATTAGGCTACTGTCAAATATCAGGCCCTGATCTATTTGAAGGGAACTTAGCTATCATTTTTCACGTTTGCAGATGGGGATGAGTAGAAGGGGATTTAACTAACCCAATCCTGTGGCTCATAAAACCTTCAGGGGCAACCTCAACCCCATACCTCTGCCTTCGTAGCCTGGGCCCAGTACTGCCTCTGGATGGAGGAGCTGTGTTCCTAAGCCCCAGTCTTACCTTCTGTGTTTAATATGGATGATTTCTTCTTCCATTTGTTATCCTATGAGGTGTTTTCTATTTGACTCACCCTCTTCTGGAAATAACACAGTATATTCATTAGTGAAGGGCTTAAAATGCTTAGGGATGGAACACCAGGGTGTGAGATAAAATAAAAGGGTATTTAATCAAAGCAGTGGAATTACTGTGTAATGTTTCACATTTTTAGCCACCTATGCCTGGCATCTCCAATATAAAACACAAGGACAGTGGTCTCTACTCTGTCTCTAGCACAGGGTCAGCATAACTACCTGTTCAGAGTGCTCGTGGAGTTTCTTTAGTCCTTGAGTGTTTTTTTTCAAATTTATACTTAAATACGTCTTTTTACTATACTTGAAACTTATACAGAATGTTTTAGAAATTCACATACTTAAGGCTAAAAAAATAAGAAAAATAAAAACAAACAAAAAAAATTAAAAGAATCCAAAAGGCCAGTCTTGGAAAAACTACAGAATTGTGTGCCTTTTCTATCTTATTCTCCTGACATCCTCTCTGCTACCTCTTTCCTGGCCCCTCACTTGAAGCTAGGGGCCCTGACATTTGGAACACTCCCCTATGAGGGTACACACTTAAATGGCAATAAAATGAGATGATGATCTTCCAACGTCCATGACTCCCAAGGTTCTCTCATCCAGAATGTCTTCAACTGCTGGTTATGACTGAGTTTCCACTGACTTTGATTCAGTGCATCTTGAAAAGAAAAGGAAATGATACAGAGTAAGTGATGTCAGAGAGCATCACATGTAGTAAGTATTGTTTTACAATAATTTTATGACACCAACTCTCTCTAGATTATGATGGGAAAAGTCCTTCTAACAGTGCTGCACGAGTCCATCAACCTACTGAATGGATTGCTGAGTCACAGGGATGACACTCACTCTTAACGCAAAATAACTTCATTATCTGGCTTTGCTTGGCCCCCTGCCAAACCTACTGTGATGGTTTGCTCCTCTTTGGCCTGGGAGTAATAGCACCAAGCCTTTCCCGTGCTAACAGTGGCTTTACTGCTCTGATGACTCCTTTAGAAAACAATACCTTAACCCAGTGGCTCCCAACCTTTTTTTGGTCATGCCCTACCTAAGCATCTCTGAAATCCTGATGGCACCCCCCACACCTCGTGACATATCATTATTATTATTCAAAAAGTGAACTCCTATTCACGTGGAAGAAGCCTACAAGGCCATTAACCTGGTCTAAACAAGCTTCCAAAGATGGCATCCACCATGAAAAAAAAATAAAAGAACAAAAGGACAGTTGAAGTACTGAGGAAGAAATTGTTTAAAAAAATGATAATAATATGAAGTGATATGAAAAATAGCAAATAAAGTTTCAAAACATATAATAGAGAACTGGAGTGCATAAATATGTCACAATATATATTTACATACTATATATGAGGCCCTTAGGTCCATAAGAGATGCAAACAATTCACTGTTAATAACTCATTCTCGAATTGCCCCCCCTTAAAAATCAAATTGCCCTCCTGTGGGGCATGTGTCCCACGTTGGGAACCACTGCCTTAACCCGAGCATGCTGAAAAGAAGTAAATATCTCAGACTTCTACTTTCCCCATTACCCACGAGGGAAATATTTTAATGATCTTGTGCTCAACATGGTTTAAATTTATCGTTTAAATTTTGTTCTCTGCCATAACACTGCTGCAGATATTAATAAGCTTTTATTCCTTGTGAGACAATTTGTTTCCTTTACATCAGTGAAAATGCATTTTTCAGTGATTCTCTTGAATTATTCCATCCAAATAGGAAGAATTTGCCAAGAAGATAGAGATTGAGAAATTGAGACTTGGTTAGTTAGACCATGGTACCAGAGGTGGGCCTTCTCCTGTGGCCATTTCTCATAAACGTCAGTACACAGGGATGGCGTTTTGCAGGTGGCTCTTGGACAAATAAAAGCGAAGAACATCCTCAGTCCTAAGGAATGTGCCCAGCCTGTTATGTGCGCAGGCATTCTCTCCAGAAGACCAGTAAAGAAGTGAGATCAGCTCACACCAGCTCTCCCGCGCCTCTCACCTGGGAAGGCGCATGCGGTGGGATAGGCGCGGCCTAACATTAATCAGCCTCCTGAAGTTATTACATTCGTGAGGAAATGTAATTCAGATGTGATCACTTTTTAATTTACTCTGTAATCACATTCCAAGTGAACGGGCCAAGCTTAAAATGAAATTTAAAAGTAAAATACTGCTTTGTATTAGGAATTCACAATTTTTATATGCACTCAGGTTAATAAAGATTTTACAATAACCATTTGTGACTGAGTACATGATAATTTTTTTGATGAAAATTAGCGCCATACCTTAGATAAAATGTATTTGATTCCCATCCAACTACTCACCTGGACCCGGGGAGTCTCAGAACTCGATTCTGTGTTGAATTTCTGCTTCATCTAAACTTTATTTGGAAAAAAAAAATGCAAACATTCTTCAATCCCAGATCTGAAGGTGCAATGAACTAATGTATGTTTAATGCCCACGGTGCCTGGGAGATGTATCCATTTGTTTTATCCATCACAGAAAGTGTGTACTGAGTCTCATAGAAACTGACGAGCTGGTTGAGCGGGAAGGCCAGTGCCTGCAGTAAGATTCTTCCTCCAACAATGTGGCCTTTTTAGTTGGTGAAGTTACAAAGCTGCGCCTTCTGCTTTCAAACTGAAGCTTCAAAAGCCCAAAACCAGCTAGTTGGGGGGGGGAGGGAGGGGGGCGCTAGAGATTAGGTTTGTGTTTCTGATTCCTCAGCCAGAACTGAAGCCAGTGGAGAGAAATGAACTAAGGATATCCAGATTTCCAGTCAATACAAGGAAAACCTTTAATCATTTGGATCTCTCCGGCACTGGACTAAACAGCCTCAGAAGTACTAAGATCTCTTTCCCAGAAAATACTCCAAAGCTAGCTTCTGTTTCCTAGTGTGCTTTGTAGAGTTAGCAAGTATCAGTTATTAATTGCCCTGTTTCAAGATATTTGTGATATCTTTATGCAAACTCTACTATTATTTACTTTAGCTCAATTCGCTTTGTTTTAACTAACATAGTATATTGCCATTGTTCTAAGCCAGTACTATTTAATTAAATACAGTGTGAGGCACATATGAAATTCTCTGATAGTCACATGAAAGAAGAAAAAATAAGCAGGTGCAATTAATTATAATAATGTCTTTTATTATTGTTTCAAAATGCGATCGATACAAACAATTTTAAATGAGATGCGTTACAGTCTCTTCTTCATGCCCAGCTTCGATCATCTTGTGTGTATTTGCCCCTACAGCACATCTGCGTTGGGACTAGTCCCATCTGAAGTGGTCAGGAGCTTCGTGTGTAGTGGCTACTGTAGCGTTGAGCTATGGCATTCATAGAATCATGACTGATATGCTGGTTATATTTTTTTAAATGTACACTAAATGGAAAAAAATTTGATTTAGAATTGCTGACTTAATGAGTAGGTTTTTTGGTTGGTTTGGCAATCATATACATGCGTGCTTTGGGCTCTGCAAAGTGGTGGTCCCGAGCACACAAGCCATAAAATTATATATATTTTTTGGCTGATGCAGAAGTATAATGGAGTTTAAGGGAATGAGACTGATGTGATCCTGCTTTATGTGTTTTTTACAAATAAAATTTTTCCTATATATATAGGCTCAATGTAACCATACTTACATGTAGGTACCATGTATAACACAGATGATACACATATATGCACTATATGTATCCTGTGACAACTATTAATGTGATTAAATTCCTTATAATTTATCTCACAGCTAAGACCAACCGAGTTTTAACACAAGGCCTTGGAACTGAGACCCTCCTGGGGCCTCAGGCAGATGCCTCTTTCATCTGCACTTAGGGCTGGCGGTGATATCTCACCCCTGGGGTAGGCAGAATGAGTGCATCCCAAGGATGTGCACATCCTACTCTCTGAACCTGTGAATGGTGCCTTACACAGCAAAAGGTACTTTGAAAGTACAGTTTAAGTTAAGGCTCTTGAGATGGGAAGATTATTCTGGATTACTGAGGCAGGCTAATGTAGTCACGAGAGTTCTTATAAATCAAAGAGGGAGGCAGGGGAGTCAGAGTCGTGAGAAGGAGATGTAGTGATGGAAGCAGAGATCAAAGTGATATGACATGAGAAGCACTCTACATGCTGTTGCTGGCTTTGAAGGTGGAGAAAGGGTGCCAAGTAATGTGGGTGGCTTTCAGAAGCTGGACAAGTCAAGAAAAGGGGTTCTTGTCTCCAGAAGAAACACATCCCTACTGACATCTTGCTCTTTGCCCAGTGAGACCCATTCTGTACTTCTGATCTCCGGAACTGTAAGATAAGTTTGTGTTGTTTTAAGCCATTAAGTTTGTGGTGGTTTGTCATCCTGAGTAATAGAGCGATAAAAAAATGCATCACTGTCTACTTCTTTGCATAGGCAAAGGAGCCTTTCTTTGGCACCCAAGTCAAGCAGCTCTTTCCCTTGGAGACCTTCCAAAACTCTCCTGGCCAACTCGAGGGCTCCCTCCTTCCTCCTCTGCCCCCACTGTTCTCAGTGCGGGCCTCTGACACTGCCTATATCTTACTGTGTTGTGATCACGTCTCCCCACCCGACTGTTTGAGGGTCAGGGTTTTGCTTCCCCACAGCTATCCCTTGATTGCTCCACAGAAGTTTCTGAATGTGTTGAGTGACCGCTTCAAGACCTAGATCCTTCCATTCATGCAGTGGCCTAGCCAGCACACGGGCATAGGTGTGTGTGCTCCTTCTTTCCCCTTGTCCATATCAGTGTGGTTGAAGGTTGTCCATTTACTTCTGAAATTACCCAAGGCCTCCTTAGAAACTGACATCAGAGAGCTCTTTAACCAACCAAATAGTGTTAGTGTTTTTATTTTATTTGGTTTCCTTTTAGAAACTTATTATCACTTTGCAGAATATTATTAGGAATCTGGTGTGTAATCTAATTGCCTGTTCCTCTGTCAGCCTATAGAGACATGTACCTGAGGTCTCTGTGGCCTAAACGTTGGGTCTCAGGATCCAGTGAGACCTAAGGGCACTAAGACCAGCTCTGTTCCATGGTGTGTGGTTGGGGCAGGTCTGTGCTCAGCATTCCCTCATCTGGTCAGTGACTACACTCATTCCTGCATTTAGGTTTGGACAGGATTATGGTAATTCTTGTAAAGTGCCTAAGTGTATTCTAAGTGTTCATATTTTTGAAGTGTGTATTGTGAATTATACTCCTCATGGGTAAGATTTTAAACTTTGAGAAGTATTCATTTTCCTGTTAAGTGCAGTCTGGTACTTACAATTCTACCTATTATGTAAAATGTCATTCGCTTTTACTTTGTGCTCATCCTACCCCATTGTTATTTAGAAGGAATGATTTTAAAACACATACATAGAATTCTTTCACTGGCACTGAGGACAGTCACTTCAGGAGGAACTTTGTCACTCGGTATTGCAGAGTTCACAAAAAATGCAAGCATTATTTGACAAAGCTCCTTGCTATTGCGGTTAGCAGAAGTAAAAATGAGGCATGAGTCATGTAGCCGGTGGTTTTTATCACTTCTCCTTTCATGAGCAGTGGTGGAATCATGCAAGACTGTGGGGAGTTAAGACTCAGAGGTAAAGTGTGGAGTCAAATAGAGATAAATATACCCAAGTTGAAGTCCTATGTAGGTAAGCAGCATATGGAATAAAGATGACAAATATGTGAACCAGCTACTACTCGCTGTGGTTTATTGAACTCAGAAATCTCATTCACGTAGCTCTCGTACATGGCTTTAGGATCCCCACAACAGAGGCCTCCTCCAAATTGATCAGAGCTGGCCATCAAATTTAAACCTCCTGTTGTTGTTGGGGTGTGTTTGTTTGTTTATTTGTTTGCTTAAATAAGAGAGAATAAGAGACAGAAGCAGAAAGAATATAGAGGCTGGCAATACCACTCAGGCAAGTGGAAGGCAGGATGCTCTTGAATTTGACAGATCAAGAATTAGAAAGGCCTGTGGAAGTGGTGATGACACGGATCCTAAGGGCCAAAACCAGCAATGTGGTCAGAGGCTGGGGCAGTTTAATAGGAGAGGATGAGTCCCGGACGCTGAAGGACAAAGTAACCTCAAGCTTGATTGTACATACGAAGAACTACCTGGGGTACATGTGAAAATGCATAACCTGATTCACTTGCTCCCATGGTTGGACCAGAGATACTGACTTTCTGACTGCCTTCCAGATGATGCTAACGCTGCTGCTGTGGAAACCACACTTTGAGGAGTGAAGATAGAGAGTCTGGTCAAGGCACCAATGCCAAACAGACCTTTTCTCAAGATAGATTTCTATTTCCACCAGGTCCTTCCCACTGGGACTAAGGCCACTCAGGGTTTAGGTCTGCCAGAGCCTGTAAGAAGATGCAGGCGGCAGTTTGCCCCTGAAACAAAGCAATTTTGCAGGTCAAAAATGTCATGAATGTCCTAGGAACCAAAGCCCCTCATCTGTTATATTTATTTCCAAATTGTCCAGAATTGTTCCGGTCTTTCCATTTTCCCAGAATGCTCTACTTTTTATCTTTGTGTGTGAAGATGGATGTACATACTGTTTTTCTTCATCTGCTCCTCCTCTTTAGTTCCCTCTATCATCAAAGCATTCTTCATCATCTCTACAGACAGCTCTCCTAAGAGTTCTCAATTCAGTGGAATTAATAGAAGTCAACCAGCCTGATTTATCAGAAAAGGTGTAGGCATCTTAGTGGCAACTCTAGGATTTTGATGTGGGAAAGGCACTCTTCTAAAGAGACTGCCACTTCTGAGCCCCCACAGACCACATTTAGCGCCTCCACTGAATGTATTGTCAGGTTACTAGGACGTTTCTCAGGATCCAAACACAAGAACTCCAGGTGGACTTCACAAGGAGTTGGAGCCAAGATCTGGAAAACTATCAGGAGCACAGGCAACTCCTCTGGGCCTTTCTGTGTCTTTGTCTCTCATGTTTTTCTATTTGTCCTTCTCTCTGTGTGAAGATGGGCTGTCTTGGCCTTTTCCTGTAAGGAGAAAAGAAAGAAGAATGTTGCTTATTCTGTTGGTTCTGCTCATAGTTCCACTTAGTCTCCCTGTTTTCATTTCTGAATGTTCTGTAGAGGACAGGGCGCAACCCAGCCTCTGCACTGATTATTCCTGGGATAAGCAACTACCACCTGTCAGTTACCTACCCACAGAGGAGAGAGAGAGTCACAGAATGGAAACTCCACATCCATTTGGGAGGCGGGGAGGAATGTTCTCTGCTGCCTTCATGAACAGCACCTGTCACATGCCCTGTCTCCAGCTCCAGCCTGTGTGCGAAGCCCGCACTCACCTCTCTGTTAGGGCTTTTTGAAGGACTCAACTTGCTACACCCCTGTCCTTCAGATTCACTCAGCTTTGGCCTGTTGTATTTTACCTTTATTTGTCTAAGTTTTTTCTTTGGTTTCTTTTCTATATATTTGTTTTCAATTATATCAAACTTTTGGCTTCTATATTATTAGATTTGTTAGTCTTTTTTTTAGGTCTCAACTCATTATAAGAATGTTGAAAAATATCATTCTAGTACTTTTATTATTTTAATGTTTTTATGTTTTAAATAAAACAATTTTATATAATTGAGCTACCTGGCCAGGTAGCTCAATTGGCTAGAACCTTGTCCCAGTAAACCAAGGTTGCAGGTTCGATCCCCTTTCAGGGCACGTACAAGAATCAACCAATGAATGCATAATTAGTGGAACAGCAAATGAATGTCTCTCTCGCTCTTGTCCTCTCTCTCTCTCAAATCAATAAGTTGAACAATATTTGAATAAAACAATTTTAATATTTAAATATTTGATGTGTATTAAATTTATTGGGAATAAGATGTGAAGTAGTGATCAAATTTATTTTTTCCAAGGGCCTTGTGGTCCTAAATACCATTTGTCACTAAATCCATCTCTCCCTCATAGACTTGAAATGCCATCTTTCTCATATAATACTTTCTGTGTTTTTATCCATTTCCCTTTGGGTCGTGTGTAGGTGCAATACTGTTTAAATCCCCATGGCTTTATGTTTCTCTGTGTGAAACATGCAAATTGTCCTTGTGTTCATAGAGCACATTCATTCAAGTTAGTAGACTCACTTTCTGCCTTTTCCCTTTCTAGTTCGAAAGGTTCCTGTGGTACAATAGGTACCCCTCCCTGGTACTAGGCCAGTCAGCAGATGGTTATTAAGGTCCAGGAAATATAGGTATTTTTATTTCAAATTATCTGTTTTCCTAGGACCTGTAATACAATGAGTTATTTCAGCATTACTTCACTAGGCAAACATTTGGTTGCTTTGCTGCTAGTCCTTTGGGTTGCTGGCATTGGTGCCAAGGCTGCATAGAATATGCTATTGTGCTGTTTCCTAGCTCATTCCTAGCCAGCTCTTTGTGGAAAGGAACCATTTTCTCTCAGGGAGGATTCCACTTCACTTAAGCTAGAAAAGATGTATTAGAAGACTCCATTTCCAGGAAAGAAAGCAAGTCCTAAATGAGATTCCTCAGCTCCCAAGGAAGGGCCTCCAACAATAGCAAAAAGATAAACTTTAAAATCACCCTTAGCATTTCTACTGCAAATGTCTTTGTCTCCTTGACAGTTGTGTGTACATCATCTTCGACCTTTTCCCACCTTTTGTTCTTTTAGTTTTTCTTTATTTCTAGCTTAATCCCACTCCCTTTCTGGCCATTGGCCACTCCAGGGTGTCACTTCTGAGCAAATGATCACATTCATCTCAGAAAAGCAGATTTGACTGCTCTGAGGCAACAGAAATCACAGAGTAAGAGGAGAATATGGGACATTATTTTCGTTCTCTGATGTCATCAGTCAATCAGAGTTAGAATTTCTAAGTGTTATTTGCAGGTCTGTGTAGCATTGTGATATTTTGACTCCTTGGCTTCTGCATGATGTTTTAGAATTACTAACTCTTCTCGAAATAGGTTTTCCCCACTGAAAAGAAGCCAACTTAAAAAAACATGCTTCAAAGCCCAGTGGAACCTTCATTAACTGACCTACCTGCGGGTCAGATGGATCCCTAAGTGCAGAGTACATCCTTTGGTCCTTTTTTCTTTTTTAAAGCATGGAGAGGTGGTGGCTAGATGCATACACGCTTCCCCCTCCAATTAGTAGTTTTGCTGAACAAGTGCTGGATTATAGAGAACTTAACCGACCAACTCCCAGGAATATAGAATATTTCACTTTCACTTTCATCAGGAGAACTTTCAGTCCTTGGCAAAGCAGTTCTTTTGAAGTGGAAAACGGTGGGTAGGTGTCAGGGAGCTGGAAAATTATTCATGTCATTTCTAAAACATTCACATTTAACCAAAGCCAGTTGCCACCCAAGTCCAGTCAATCCAGAAATGACTGCGTGAACAGGTCAATGTCGAGGCTGGTGTTTACAAGCCTTGCCTTGCAGTAAAGCATCAAAGGCAGGGATCCAGGAAGGTGACTCCTCTGCAGTCATTTTTGCCCACTTCCCAGAAGGAGGGAGCGGGGAAGAGGAGAGCTTTAACATTCAGCACAATTTCCCCAGAGTGGGAAACTAGAGGCCTGAATGATTGATGGTGGGAAGATTTCAGTAAAAAATACTCAAATTAAAACATTAAGCAAGTGACTTTAAGCAAAATTGTATTGCCACATGCAATTTATTCACTGAAAGGGCTCCTTAAAATGATGAAAATTCTACCCCCTCCAAAAAAAAAATAACCCAAATCTGAGATTTTGTTGGGTAATACAGTTTTTCTTTTCTTTCTTTTTTCTCCTTCTTTCCCCATCTCCAGCTTCTAAGTTAAACACCTGTCAGACTCCCCCCGCCCCTTTTCATTCCTCTGACTTGTTAGAGAAGAAAGGTCAGAACTGATCACCGACTTTACTTTTTAACAGACAGAAGAAGTCTGTAATTGAGAGTAATTCCTCTGCAATTTTGCAGGCAGAGGCTGTCTCAGGCTGGCTTTCAAAAGCTGAGCCAGGAGAGAGACGCTGGCATTCCGTGAGTGAATCAACTTTATTCACCAGGCTGATCATTTCTGATTTTCACCGAAACACTGAAGCTACAGAGCTCACATTAGTGTCCTTCTTTTGGATGAATAGAAACGTAATCTATTTTTAACATCTACTGGGGTGCCCTGTGGCTACAAAGAAATTGCTTTGTGAGAGGTAGCCCAGAAATACCTCTCTTTGAAATTCTGCTTTCTTAAGCACATTGAGTGATTTATTATTCTTTCTTTTTTCTGAGAAGTTTGCGTCCCTGTACAATGAAAACTACGTGTGTTTGTCTTTAACAGATCAGATGAAGTGTTTTTTATCATAGTGTGCTGTGTACTGTGATGTAATTTAGAGATGTGGGGAAGTTGCTGGCTTGATTTCTTTATAAAAATAGTTTCTGTCAAAATTTGAAGGATAATGAAGGCAATCTTTAACTCCCCGTATGAAACTTTGTCAAATCTGTGTCTGTGTCCAAAACTTTTACTGCTCATTAAGGGTTTCATGTTCGAAGGGAGGTGCAAAATAAAAGGAATCTTTTAGATGAAAACTTATACACACGGAATCCAATTTAAACTGCCAGCCATGTCAAACTTTGCAAAACAAGTCAATCTTTCAATTAAAAACAAACCCAAAAGAATGTAATATGTGATACAAGTATGCCCGCATCTACAGTATAATGTGTTCATTTTGATCAAGTGAAAAGGTGAGGTAGAAGAGAGCCAGGCACTGAGTGCAAATATCTAAATGTGAAGGAACGGAGTCCCGTTTCTCTTTAAGGTAATAATTATTTTTAAAAAACCCAAAATTTTCAAGACCACTTGGCTTGCATAGATGTCCAGTTTGACACTCAAAGGATTGTGCTATGTTGAACCCAGAAAACAGTGCTGAGAAATGGCACGAATGGACAAGGTCATGGCATTAGTTACAGAAAGTGTGCTTGGACTCTGTGATGTATTCCATGTAACACATCATTTGGAAAATATATGTGATCATTTCATAGGTCACTTTGAACAACCTCCCTTTTCATTATTATCATTTAATAAGCATTCTCCCTAGAGCTGTAATATATAAAATTCCCTAAATAAATAAAAGGAGAATCGTGATTTTAAAAGCTCTCTTTGAACCACAAAGCAAAGGCGTGATTACCAGCTTTGATCAGTGAGTCTGAATTATATCATACTTAGAGGAGAGACATGCAAATGAATGAATTAAATTAGGAACACAAATCTCTTCTTAAATCAGCATTTTTGACTGTCAGAACCTGGACTAGAGTGCATTATTCTTAATAGACTGTGATTTGTATTGAAATAGGGCCATAAATCTGTTCGCTGAAATTTATTTGCAGCTTGTTGTTCGGTCGTCCTGGCTCTGTGCATGAGCCGGTGGATGTAATGGGCAGGGCTGGTGATTCGGCAGGATGCATGCCATTTCTGTAACTGATCACAAACATTCTACAGACCAGACTGATTAGCAGGAAGATGGGATCAAATTCTGCATTCAGGCACAGCTGGCGTGGCTCAGTGGTTGAGCACTGACCCATGAACCAGGAGGTCACGGTTTGATTTCAGGTCAAGGCACATGCCCAGGTTGCAGGTTTGATCCCCAGTGGGAGGTATGCAAGAGGCAGCCAATCGATTGATGATTCTCATCATTGATGTTTCTATCTCTCTGTCCCTTACCCTTCCTCTCTGAAATCCATAAAGATATATTTTTTTAAAAGTTTGCAGCCAGTAGTTTGCTTTGCAGTGACTCACCCAAAGCATGTGAAGGCTTCTGAGGCACCAGGGGTGGACTAACCTAAGTCCTGTCTGCCATGGCCTAAATAAAAGGAAGCTGACAGACTTGGTCCTCAGTAAAACCTCTTATCTGAAGTTCCACCTCATCCACTTTAATTCTGTATTATCTGTAGTCACCTCACCATCCCTCTTCTCACTTTACTTCACGAAAACAGTTTAATGACAGCACGTGACATGTTGATTCCAACTTGACATTAGGGGGTTTCACATTTTATAGGCTGACTCCAGCGAGAGGCTTTGTATTGGTGGTTCCTGGCCATAGTGGGTAAACATGCAGGACGAGGAATTACTAAGCAAATCACAGTCTGCACCATCGGACCCCCCACAGGTCCCACTGAATCACACACACACAAAAGTTGCTTTGACCTTGTCTTGGTTTGTATGTTTTCAACTGGCTCTAATAATCTCTTTCATTTTATAAAATACTAGTAGGCCATCGCGCAATATCGCGTGCAGTAGGCCACCCGCCGCTTCTGCTGGAGCCAGCAGGAACCACAGCACACTGCTGGGAGCTGCACAGCTTCCATGGGAGGCAGGAGGGACCCGCATTCATTCTGTGGGAGGCGGGAGGGAGCCAAGCTGCTTCCACGGGAGCCAGGAGGGAGCCCCATCGATTCCACGGGAGCCAGGAGGGACCCGCGCTGCTTCTGCGGGAGCCAGCAGGAACCACAGCACACTGTTGGGAGCTGCGCTGCTTCCACAGGAGGCAGGAGGGACCCGCATTCATTCCGTGGGAGGCGGGAGGGAGCCAAGCTGCTTCCACGGGAGCCAGGAGGGACCTGCGCTGCTTCTGCGGGAGGCCGGCCCACAGTCTGCTCTCCAGGCCTGTGCTTGGCTGCGGAGTTTGCGTGCCGGCCCCCCCGTCCCTGTCTGTGTCTGCTCTGGCTCTGGGGGGCTGGCCCAAACCAGACACGGTGATGAAGCAAGCATTCCGACGAAGCATGCATACCGCCAGGCCGCTAACACTGCCTTCTCTCAGTGGCTGCCCCCTGAGACTGGGGGACTCCGGTGGGGCTAAGAGGACTGGGCGCCGCCATCTTGTGCCTATGGGTGCTGCCATCTTTGTGATGGAGTGACAGTTAATTTGCATATTACCCTTTTATTAGATAGGCTGTCTGAATTCTACATAGAGATGAACTGGTGAAATACAAAATGATCACATGGCTTTAATAAGAAATATATATTAGAAGATATTAGAAAAGAAAGATCCCATTGGAATTTCAATATCATGTGCCTCTTAATATGAGGGAATATAGAATGTAGGGAGGAAATGAAGAGATGGTCATATTTGTTTTTTTTTTAAAAATCACATGGCCTATTTATAATATTCATAGGAGGGGCATTTTTCACCCTCTCTGCAGCCTGTCTGCTGTAATTTCTCTTCCCCACCCCTAGCATTATGCATGTAATAACTTTCCTGCTACCAGAGCTAATGAGGCCCACCTGTACTAGCAGAGCATTAATCAGTGATTATAAGTCATTTAGGAGGTGCAGAACATCCTGTCCATAGCCTAGCTCCATTAGGATTTTAATACTCTTGGTCTGACCTGCATACACAATGGTGATGCCAGTGACCGGCCATTATTAAGCTGCTCTTGGCTGAAAGTTGATCCTCCCCCATTTTTTTTTTTTTTTGGATTTTCACCAATGCTGACCATTTCTTGAAAACAGTTGATTGACTCATGCAAATCCAGTCAGCTGATCTTTGAGAAAGGCACAAAAGCAGTTCAATGGAGAATGGATATTCTTGTCAATAAATGGTGCAAGAACAATTGGACATCCATATACAAATATATGAACCTAGACATAGACCTTGCACATATCAAAAATTAACTCAAATGGAAGATGGATCTAAATATAAAATCAAAACTATAAAATTTCTCAAAGAAAAGACAGGAGAAAAATATATGATCTTCGGTCTGCTGATGAGATTATAGATACAAGGCACAATCCATGAAAGAAAAATTGGTAATATGTTCTGTGAAAGACACTATTAAGAGAATGAAAAGACAAGACAAACTGGGAGAAGGCAGAACAAAACTGAAAAAGCACTTGTATCCATCATATAGAAGGAACTCTTACAACTCAACAGTAAAAAACATGATAATTCAAAAATGAGCAAAATATTAGAGACCTTACTAAAAATAAGCAGATGGAACAATGCACACATGAAAAGATACTCAACATCATATGTCAATAGAGAATTGCAAATTAAAACAACAATGAGATACCACCACACACCCATTAGAATGGCCCAAAACTAACAATACCATTACTAGAGAGATTTGGAGCAACAGAAACTCTCACTCATTGCTTGAGAGAATATAAAATAGCACAGCTCTTTTGGAATAAAATTTGCACATTCTTACAAACCTAAACATAGTTTTACCATTCAATTTAGCAGTCATGTGCCTAGGTATTTATCGAACTGAACCGAACATTTATGTCTACGGAAAAACCTGCAGAGGGATCTTTACAAAAGCTTTGTTCATAATTGCCAAAAACTGTAAACAAAGGAGATATGCTTTAATAGGTGGATAACTAAACAAACTGGTACATCTGTACAATGGAACATGCTTCAAAAATAAAAAGTAATGAGTTCTGCAATAAAAATACAAGTGCCTTTAGACCCAGTAATCCTACTTCTAGGAATATATCCTAAGAAACCTGGAACACTAATTTGAAAGAATATATGCACCCCTATGTCCATTGCAGTATTATTTACAATAAACAAGATCTAGAAACAGTCCAAGTGCCCATCAGCTAATGAGTGGATAAAAAAGCTGTGGTACATTTTCAGCTGAAAAAGGAAAGAAAGAAGGAAGGAAGGAAGGAAGGAAGGAAGGAAGGAAGGAAGAAAGGAAGGAAGGAAGGAAGGAAAGAAGGAAGGGGAAAGAAAAGAAGGAGAGAGAGAAAGAAAAGAAAAGAAAGAAAGAGAGAAAGAAAGAAAGAAAGAAAGAAAGAAAGAAAGAAAGAAAGAAAAAAAGAAAAAGAAGAAAGAAAGAAAGAAAGAAAGAAAGAAAGAAAGAAAGAAAGAAAGAAAGAAAGAAAGAGAAAGAAAGAAAGAAAGAAAGAAAGAAAGAAAGAAAGAAAGAAAGAAATCATCTTTTACGACAGCATGGATGGAACAGGAAATTATTATGCTAAGTAAAATGAGCCAGTCAGAGAAAGACAAATATCATATGACCTTACTTCTATGTGGAATCTAATGAACAAAATAAACTGATGAAAAAAATAAAAACAAAGGCATGTATACATGGAACAGACTGACAGCTGTCAGAGGAGAGGAAGGTTGGAGTATTGGATGAAAGAAGGTAAAGGGATTAAGAAAAAATATATATACATATATATATCACAAAGACACAGATAACAGAGTAGTGATAGGTGGAGGGGAAAGGGCCTGGGGGGACTAGGTGGAGGTGGGCAAAATGGAGGGGGGGCAGGGACAGAAAGAGACTTTGCTTGGGGGGATGGGCACATGATGCTGTGTGCATATGATGTTTTCTTGAGTTGTACACTTAAAACCTGTGTGGTTTTGTGAACCAATGTCACCCCAATAAATTCAATGAAAAATATTAAAATATGAAAAAAAGCATGGGTGAATGTTAAATGCATATTGCTAAGGCAAGAAGCTAGTCTGAAAAGGATGCATACTGTCAGATCCAAATACATGCATCCTAGTAAAGACAAAACCATAGAGACGGTAAACAGATCAGTGGTTACTGGAAGTTCAGGGACTAGATTCAGTAGGTAAAGCACAGGGGGTTTTTTTAGGGAGATGAGAATTATTGTGTATGCTATTGGAATAACAACAGGTATATGACTCTACATTTATGAAAACCTGTAGAACTTTACATTTCAAAGAGTGAATCTTAATGTATGCAAACTTTAAACAATCCTGTCGGAGGTCAGGGGAATGCCAGGATGGAATCCAGTTATATTACAAATGTATGAACACATCTGACTAAAGGGGGTGGGGTTGGGAGAAAAAAGTGTTTATAAGTGACTTTGGAAGACTAAAGGTCAAGTGAACTTACATAAACACTGGGATTACAGGTTAACAATTCTAAAACCACTGCATATCCTATATAATAAAGAGGTGATATGCAAATTGACCCTCACACCATAACACCATCACAAGATGGCGGCACGCACAGCAGGGGCGGGGACGGGGATGGCAGCCGCTTTGCACAGCTTCCACTGGGGTTCCTGCGGCTCTGCGGGAGCGCGGGGATCCCAGCAGCTGCTTCACACGGCTTCTGCCAGGGTTTCCACAGCCCTGCGTGCGCATCACAGGGGCAGGGCCCGGCGGCCGCTGTGCATGGCCCAGAGGTAGGGCATCAGGGTGGCACTCCAGGACTTGGGGCCAACCCACGGCTCCAGCCACGCGGGGTGGGACTTCGGGACTCCAGGCGGTCCCATGGCACAGGTGTCGGGGGGAGGGGTCCCAGGTTTCGAGTGTTGTCTTGCAATGGGTCACTAGTGTATATTATAATTGAACAATCAAGCAAATGAATGGTGGGGGTCATATTTCTCACTGTTGGTGTAGGAGGTGACAGAAAGCAAGGGGAGAGGCTGGAATGAGGTACTTGGTAAAAAATTGGAATTGGAGACATCCAGCTCTGTTTAGTGTAATATAGATCATGATGATTGCATAGATATTTACAGATGTGTGTACATGCAAGGATTAGAATATACCCACAGGCCTCCTTGCTCTGTCAGCTGGGAGGGCCTGGAAGCAATGAAGTCCTGGGAGCAATAAGTATGCCTAACATCCAGATGTTCATTTATCTTACTTTATTTTAAAGAAAATATTTTATCATGTCATGAAAAGAGGTATCAATCAACTAGATTCATAGTTGTTTGAAAATTTACTAGACAGTATGTGGGGATCCTTTTTTCCTGGGGATGAGAAGATCCTGTAGGTTCTCTAAGTACTGCACTGTCTGAAAAAAAACACCAACCTATGAAAAAGGGAAGGGGAGGGGAAAAAATCACATGATCTTGGGAACCATCTCACATTATGAATAATCTACCAAAAAGCATTAAAAGAAAACCTTTGTTTCTACACTAGCTTTGAGTTTATAGTTGTTGGAATGTCTGTATCCCATTGAAGACAGCTCAGTAACAGCAAACTTCATTTTAGCAATCCCATGTGCAAATATTAATAAAAACATATCAAATATGCAATTTTCTTATTTTTATCTCCTATCCAACATTTATAAAGAATAAAAGGATGATCTAATGCCCTTTTTTGAGCAAGTTTTATGGAAGAAAGCCAACCAAGATTTTTTTGCTGAATGTAACTAGAGGCAGCTAAATGTGGAGGAAAGTGGTTTGCTGACATCGTACACCGATTTTCCCCCCATAGCAGGAAGGATAGGAGGGTTGCTAAGACCTAGGCTATGAGGGAAGCAACAGCAACTAGGAAACAATGGAAGGCTGTTTATACAGGAAAGGATATACCACATGTTCCTTTTGGAGTGAGACATGGAATGGATTCATAAACACCAATTAAAATGTGAAGGATATAACGGTGTCAGAATGGGGTAATGTGGTTCTTCTTTGTAAGTTGTAAAGAGCCATGGAAATAGAAACTAACATCAACAAATGCCGAAGGAAAGCTTTGGAGCATTACAACTTGTCAATATGAGAATTGATCACTGTATTGAGCTTTAATTTTCATTATTACAAAGAGCCTTTGTACTTACTAATATGTTTTTATCAACAACCTATACTCTACTCTGTTCCTTAAAGCCACCGGTAACTGGTGATTCGGACTCTAGAGGGGTTTGAGTCCAAGCCTCTTGGCTGGCTGTCCTTGAGGAGTTTCTCTACCTTTCCATCCCCACCTTTAAGATGAAGATAAAAATCTGCAATCTCTAGAATTTTTGTAGGGATTAATCATACTATCCACAGAATTTTTTATTTTGTGACTTCATATAGATGCTTGGTAAGGAGCAATGTGGCAGTTTGATTCATGATATACAGAGACATATTTTTTCTTCCCAAACCATATTTTAAAATAGCAAATAAAAATTTTAAATCATCAAATGAAAATAGATGTTTAGTTTGTTGAAAGTATATATTTTAAATATTGTGAATGCAATGTATATTAAGAAAAATCGGGATAATTGATTCTCTATATTTAATCTTACCATGTAATAATTTAAAGAGAGATTTTAAGAATTATGCTTGGTCCACCTGGATGCAGATTTAAATTGGGTCTTTTATTTAGGTTCTGAAAAACTAGATGTTCATTAATTTTTCAGAAAGAGCATCAACACCAAGTAAGACATGAAGACCTCTACATTCTTACAACATATGCTCTGCTTTTCTAATAGAGAATTAGAAACTAAAAATATGCATCATGCCTAAAACAAAACAAAAAAAGGAGTTAAAAAAAACATAAAAAATAAAGCTGTTAGAAGTTGTTCTTCATGATATTTCTTCCAGAATAAAAAAATTGTCTCTGGCAGATGCAGCCTCAGCTTGATTTTGTCTCAGTGGAAGTTCCTTTAGCTTTTTTTTTTTTTTTTTCCTTTTGAGGACTGGGATGGAGATGAGGGTTAAATGTGGTCCTTAATTTTGACAAACCCAAACCATCCCGTCTTGTTTTAATGATTCTGCTGCAGGTGTGAAAAGTTTTCTCCTTTCTCCTTTTTATAACTTCAGCATAAACACAAGTTGGGTTATTTTTGTTGCAAGAGCATGGTAGATTTTTCTACTTTTCATTTAAAAGTAGACACATTCCTCCCTGATTTTCCTAGTTAAAAAAAAACCCTTGAAGATTACCTAATGAATTTTGTATTGAAGGGCTCGTGTGCTTCTTGGCAAGTCTTTGTAGACTGTGTTGGCTTCCTCAGTGGCATTGCCCACCATCCTGTCTGGAAATGGCTCTTTCCCAGTCCATGTGGTTAACCCATGGGAGGTTTCCATTGGCCATGTCTGTGCACTAGTCTCATGGAAGGTTGCACCAAAGGCGGGCTTGTTCTTCAGGGAGCTTAGAGCTGTGGGACAGAGATCTACCGGAGAGCCCATGGTAGATGTTTCCTTTCATGTAGCAGGAAACAATGGAGACTCATGTAGAGTGACCAAGATGCCAGGAGGAGATGAGGGATGGCTTGGCTTTCCTCACTGTTCTAGACGCTTGTTGTAGCTTGTGCCCCAGGCTTGCATGTTTTCCTGCTCTTGCTTGTCTCTTGTAACCTAAAGAAACCTGTACTACAACCTGCTGCTGAGGTTCTGTCACTGTGTTTTCATTTTATAGAGCTTTCTGTCTTGGCAAAGAGTTTTGTTCTTTAAAAGGGCATGTCCTCTAACAACCTCAACGTTGGTTTACCTTGGCATGTTCTTACCAATGCAAGGTCACAGAACAAGCTGAATTTCCATTTAATGGTTTAATTTCATTACATTAAGAATTGGAAACAGAGGGAGATCGTTAACAATATTGTGAGGTCACACAGGACAGATGTTTCAAAATGGCTTAGTTTTACATAAATCTGCATAGTGCAAAAAGATTACACCTGTGCGTGAAGAGCACAGGCCTTTCAATCCCTTTCCTGCCACCTCTTGACCATGTGACAGTGGGTCGTGTGACTTTCCTGCACTTTGGTTTCCTCTTCTGCATGCAGGAGAATAGTG
This sequence comes from Myotis brandtii, assembly GCF_000412655.1. Lineage (NCBI taxonomy): Eukaryota > Metazoa > Chordata > Mammalia > Chiroptera > Vespertilionidae > Myotis > Myotis brandtii. Next base: position 4,765,859 of record NW_005360187.1, on the reverse strand, counting down.
ACACACCATAGAATTGTGGTCATGTACTGAGTGTGAAAACACCTAATGGAATTCTACCTCACAACAGATGGCAATACTGGTAAATGTAGTTCTTTTCTCCTTTGTTTTCATACCCATGAAGAGCTAATTCTGAGGAAACGTTGCTCTCTTAACTTTTTTCAGCGTACTGTGTGATAAAAATATTGTAGTATAATTAGCTTAAGGCTGCCTCTGCATATATGATGGTGATTGGGGTTTTATAGAGGGAACAGAGGAAAAGTGGTTCAGAGCCCAAACCCTTGGGAAGAATGCTAGTTTCAATATCAGGTGTTTGCTGCTGTTGTTGTTGTTTTTACGGGGAACTCGGAGCCTTTAACATGCTTCTCGCCATGGTAAATATCCAGGAAGAGAATTTAGTATTTGAAATTTCCCTACCTTATTTGATCTATGAAAGCCTTTCTTCAGTGTACAACTTGTAGTACCAGAATGCTGAGGAAAAGATTTTTTGGGGTAAAAAAAGCTTGCCGGAGCTGACCAGCAAACCCTGAGTGACGGATGAATGATTACTCCGACACAACATTTGCTGTGAAAGAGAGGGCCTAGGGACTGCCTGGCTAAAGGAACCAGACAGCCTCAATTGCCTGCCTCATTAGGCTTTTCTTGGAACAACAGTTTGAGATAAAGTTTATCTTTTAGATATAATCAGTAGGGTAAGTAATTTTGGGAGGACACATGTGTTTGTAATGTTCTTTAAGCAAGGACACCCAACAATTAAGTATAAGGATTCCAGTAAACACCCAGGGGTTTGCACATGCATAGATTTCTTTGGAAAGGTCAAGGAATTATTAGGGGCACCGCCTTCAGCACTCCCCTAAGTCAGAATTCTGATAAACAGGGTAGAGGGCCTTCCACACACTTCCCTTTTCTCGGAATATCTTCCTTACAAACTTTCCAACCAAGTCTCATGCTTCCCCACAAAAGCTTAGTGAACAAAGTGTTATGTAAAACTCAGGGTTGATGACATATATTCGACTTGATAATTTTGTGCTTCCTTGCACTGGTGTTGGCTTCCCTTTGCTAACTCATTTGGGAACTTATCAAGTCTTGAATGAAAAGATGGACTTATCCCAGGTGCGTACATGGAAGAATCAAGTAGGAATCAGGACTGTCAGTTGTGTCTCCAGAGCTAATTAGCCCTGGGTCCTTCCTCAGTTCTCTGCAATTCTTCCTTAGCAGAAATTTCTTTTTTCATTGTTCTATAAAATAGGTACTTGGGGCATGCCATGTTAAATTTAAGTCTGGTGCTAGAGGCTACAAATATTAGGAAATAAATTCTAAGTCTCCATTTCCATAACTAAGACTCTTTGCTCTGAATTGCACTATTAACTATTCTTTGTGATATTCATCCTGAGTAGTATACCAGCAACTATGTCCAACCTATAGCAAAATATTATGTGAAAAAGTGATACCATTGTAATTGGCTAGTTATTAATGACTAGAGGCCCGGTGCACGAAATTTGTGCACAGGGGGGGGAGGTGTGTTCAGCCCAGCCTGTACCCTCTCCAATCTGGGACCCCTCGAAGGATGTCCGACTGCCCATTTAGGCCCGATCCCGGTGAGATCAGGCCTAAACAGGCAGTCGGACATCCCTCTCACAATCCAGGACTGCTGGTTCCCAACTGCTCGCTTGCCTAACTGCCTGATTGCCCCTACTGCTGGCCCGATTGCCCCTAACTGCCCTCCCCTGCCAGCCTGGTAGCCCCCAACTGCCCTCCCCTGCAGGCCTGGTCCTCCCCAACTGCCCCCCCCCCTGCAGGCCTGGTCCCCGCAACTGACCTCTCCTGCCAGCCATCTTGTGTCCACATGGGGGTGGCCATGTTTGACCACATGGGAGCGGCCATCTTGTGTGTTGTAGTGATGGTCGATTTGCATAATACTTATTTATTAGATCAGATAGGAAAGGAGCAAAGAGAGGCCAGACATTATAGGCGTGTCATTTGGGCAGCTTCACCAGGAAGCTGCAACTTTGCACTCCCCTGGAGCCCCTGGTCTAGTCCCTGAAAAACTCTGTGGGAGGGATCCCTCAGAGGGAAGATAGACACATGCCCAGTGAAGTTGGGGGTGACATAGGGAATGTACTTGCCTGTCAGTCAAACCTGGGGGCAGAGACGGTTGGCCAGAATGGGTGTGGCCATTGCAAGTGCATAAAAATTTGGGTGTACATAATCTCTTAAAGGAATTCTCTCTCTTGTGCACTTGGCTCGTGACTCTTGTGACTCTGCTCTTGGCTTGCTCTTGGCTTCTTTGCATTCCTTCCTCCATAGTCATGTGGCCCTGCAGACACCACCCATATTGGACTGATGGACTGCAGAGGGAAACATTAGCTAAGCTAGCCTGATGCTGGACTGACTCTGCTCCAACATGGAAAGGAAACTCTGAACAGCAGCTCTGATTTTAGCTCTACTGAAGCCCTCGCAGCACTTCTTCAACAACTGGAATAAGTGTTAGGGTCACGGAAGGAAGAACACAGAAGGCCAAAAAGGGTGAAGAATTTTAAATGTATTATTACATCTGCTAGCAGAAGGGCTGAGACCAAAATGACATCAATGGAGCAGAGTAGAGGGAGTAGGCTATTTATGTCCCTTGTAAGGGTCAATCAGAGTAACCGGCCAGACCAGGTGCAGGTGGGGGCCAGGTATAGGCAGTCCACTGGAAATGGTGAGGCTGTTTACTGGAAACTGAAGTTCGCTAATCCTGAAACGTATAATGAGAATAACAGGAAAATCGCTGAGAGGGGCAAGAACCCCAGGTAGAGCATAATGGGGTGCAAGAATGGACCTGTAATTCCAGGGAGGGGCGAGAGTCCCAAGTAGAGGATATGGAGTGCAAGACTGTGCCCAACACTAAGGGAAATGGGACTTTGGAAACCCAGGGGTGTAATTCCACAGAAATAAAACTTTCTACTCTATCTCATCCTTCCTTGTGAGTCTCAGAAAATTATTTTTTTCTTGGAATATCACTAGAAATCCACCCTCACTATCAGCTGGGGGAGAAGAGGTCCACTCTGCTCCATTAACAAAAGTAAAGGAAATGACAATATTTTCGTGGGAATCCTTTTTAGGCAAAAAAATATTTTGATGGCAAACTCTTTATCTGAGCTTGAGAAAGAGGACAGTGTCCTTTGCTTTGGCATAATTACATCTCCACTGATATTGTTGTAGGAATCCCTAATCTCAAGGTGCAAAACAGCAGTTCTGAAGCTGGTACTTCCAATAAACTCCTTCTTCCATGGAGTTGACAAGATGGAATTTGTCTGTTCCCAGCCCCTGTGAGCCTGTCCTGCCTTGACCCACCGCTTTGTGAAGGGGCTACATTTAGGAGCATAGCGTATACTTCAGGTTTAGTTTGGCTTTTTAATTTGAAATGACAATATTAAGAAGAAATGAATTATAAGGAATTCTCGGAGTTACCAATATCTCTGGTAATGCATCGGTTTTGTCTCCTCTAGTTGTGCTAGTAACATTTGTCTGGCACTATCATTTTTCCTGTATTAAAACATTGCGGACCAGTAGTTTTATTGCTAGCTTTATCTAATGGGCAGATAAGTTTCTATTGAACGAGTACAAAAAACATTTTACATAAATGTTAAATACACGCTCTAAAATTAAATACCCATTGCATTTTGAAATTATTTATTACATGTTCATACAAGCTAATATCTTTTTAAAGAATTCTCATGATTGGCCACAAGCCTAGAATAGAAAAACACGATAATTCTCGTGATCCGTCCGCAATGTATTAAGTAACCACTGCTAAATTCACTGCTGTCAAATTCTAGGCCAAATTTTCCTAGCTTTTTTTTTGTTTGGGCTCTGGCTTATTGTGTCCTTCTCCTGACTCCTTTCTTCCCACCCTCCTTTTTACTTAATGGCAGGTATTTAGTTTTCTGTGTAGCATTTCTAGTTCCTGGGAGGCACACATAATCCATGATATTGTATGTATGTTCACAAAGCCCTTGGGAGCTGCTTGGGCACGATCTCTCCCCTCCAGTTTTTCATCATTTTCTCCTTGGGAACATCCCATCTCCAATGTGCATTTAATTTCCTATTACTATCTTATTTTTCACTAATGGCTTGATGCGCAAAATTCATGCAAGGAGCTTAGAGCTTGGCCCTTGCAGCTGCAGCGGCTGCCTCGGCCCTCACAGCCCTGGCTTTGTCCAGGTAGTCCAGGCGGTCATTCCGCTGTTCGGCTGTTAGGTTTAATTAGCACATTATTCCTTTATTATTATAGATTTCTCTTCCCTGTCTCAGGTGCTCCTTTGGGTTTCCTGCCTTTCTCTTTGCTTCACCCCCTCTCCTCCACTCCCATTTCTTTCCCAGGGCCTCTTTCACCCCATTAGAGACATCAGAGAAAGCCAAGAGGGGTTCCCATTCCCAAGGAACAGGTTTTAAGGCTTGACCTGAACAGCCACAGCAGCACTTCCAATGATGCTTCATTGACGGGGCTGTTTCATTAGCCAGCTTCCTGCATATGCACACGCTCAATCTCCCCTCATTCCTGTTAGCATGTACCCACACCCATCTTGGAAGGTGAAATCTGTTGAGGAAACCTGACTCTCCAAGTCTTTTCAAGTCCTTGGGAGGCTCCAGCCTCACCAGGAGCTTTCTGGTTAACTTGACTTGCATTTCCATGCCCAACCCCACACTCCATCTCCACCTGCCACCATTTCAAACTGACAGTTGCCAGTTGTTTGTGTATCCATCACACTGCCTCAAAGTTTGAAATGCTAATTTTAGTCCCTTGCACAGGGCTATTTTGATTGCCTTTGTGAAACACAGGTGAGTTTTGCTTGAGGGTCTTTCTGCATTCTTTCCTTGTTAATATCTGACATAAACGTCCTCCCTTGGACTTTGTCTGGATCACTGTTTCCCTAGAGCGTCTCTGTCCAGTATAGTGCTACTAGTTATATGTGGCTATTTAGATGGAAACCTAAATTAATTGCTATGAAATAAAATAAGAAACAATTTTCAGTCATAGCAGTCCCATTTTAAATGCTTGATTAATACATGTGGCTAGTGGCTACACTTTGTTTTTGTTGTTGTTGTTGTTGTTTCTTAAATATATTTTATTGATTTCAGAGTGGAAGGGAGAGGGAGAGAGAGATAGAAACATCAATAATGACAGAGAATCATTGATCAGCTGCTTCCTGCATGCCCCCTACCGAGGATTAACCCTGCAAACCAGGCATGTGCCCTTGACCAGAATCGAACCCAGGACCCTTCAGTTCACAAGCCGATGCTCTATCCACTGAGCCAAACCAGGGAGGGCCCACTTTGGACAGAGCAACTATGGGACTGTGGATGAAAAGGGGCCACATGCTAACCTGAGTAACTCAGGGAAGGTCTGCGTGGCAGCATTGCAAACTCATAGTCCTAAAATAACCACAAAGGATGGTCTGAAATTAAAGCCTTTTAATTAAAAAGCAGTTTTTAGTATAGTGGATAGTCATGTCCTAGGCCAGTATCTTCCCTGACAGATCAATTTTTTATCTTCACTGAGCCTATTATCTTTTTGCATCTAAGATAACATACCTGTGGAATGTCAGGGCAACTTGTAACTTCCCTTTTTCCAGACCCCATAGGGCACAACAAATGGCAGAGCCAGGGCACAGGCCACAGATTTCCTCATTGTTATTGTTATCTGTTAATTATTGACTGTTAACTATCCTGTACCCACCTAAGGAAAAAGAAGTGTGTCTATCATTTTACTTTTTATCCAATCCCAGAGGTTTTCCCAACTTTGCTTTCTCCAGCCTCCCTAATCTATCATCAGTGGAGTTCAAGTGTAACCCACTATGTCTCCTCTTTTAATTGTAAATAAAACAAGGTGAAAAACCACCACACACAATAGTGCAGTGAAGGCCTAGGGCAGCCGTGGGCAAACTACGGCCTGCGGGCCGGATCCGGCCCATTTGAAATGAATAAAACTAAAAAAAAAAAAGACCGTACCCTTTTATGTAATGATGTTTACTTTGAATTTATATTAGTTCACACAAACACTCCATCCATGCTTTTGTTCCGGCCCTCGGTCCAGTTTAAGAACCCATTGTGGCCCTCGAGTCAAAAAGTTTGCCCACCCCTGGCCTAGGGGGTGGAGTAGGGTGGGAGAGAGGGCTAATGGGGGGAAAGAGAAGACATCTGTAATACTTTCAACAATAAAGATATCTTTTTTTAAAAAAAAAAAAAGACCAAATATTAGGTCCTAACAAACAGTTAAAGTGGCAGTTTTACTCTGGAATTTTACATTTGCTGAAGAACCATTCAAATGTTCAACATCCAGTCAACATCTACAATTGGTCTTCATCTCTAAAGTCTCTCTCTTTTGGGAGAGGTTTGCTTTGTGATAAGAAAGAGTCAGCAGACAGCAGGGTATAACTGAAGTATATCACGTGGCCAAATAAAACATCGCCCACAGGGTTCCAAGTGCACAAAGCTTCCCCTCATATGTAATTGAGTTTTTCTGTAGAAAAGGAAGATACATTTTATTTGCTGTAAAATGTAACATTAGAAGCAAGTCATTTCCAGGAAAAACTATTTGTGTTGCTAGCAGAAGGAAAGAAGGTGTGTTAAATACAAAATTGGATCCCATAGAAATACTACCCTGTCATAAACATTAGGAAAGAAAAGTGCAGTAGCAAAGTTAAATTAAAAATACAACTGTTTTAATTTTCCCATGGTAATAGAGAATACAGGGTCTTTGAGAAATGTTTCATTTAACCTGGTCCCCTAGTGTCTGCCTAGGGTTGGAAGTTGGCTATTTTCGTTGTAACTAGGACTCAGTTCTCCCCAAGAAGTTGATTCCTTGTTTTGCTGGTCTAATTTACCACACCCAGAAACAGGAATTTAAGATTGCATACAATTTCTCAGAATTGCTCAATTTTTTGGCACTGTTGATCCTGTTTGTGGGAGAAAAATGAATAATTATATAGTTTGCCCATTAAAAGATTGTCTATAGATTACCTATTCATAAATATCTGCCAAAAACTAAGTACTGGGTGGAAGTAATAATTTATTGCGAGTCAGATGGACAGGGAGAATGCTAGTTTTTTTCCAGTGTTTGATCTTGCTGGGATTTTGGCAAAAAGGACAAACCTGTTCTGATTGTCTTTTCTTTTTAAAAGCTATGGATTTGGGAGATAATTCCTGAGTCAACAAAGACCTATTTTTTTTCATAATGTGTCTATTCATTGAATAATTATTCGAAGTCTTCTCCAGCAGTCATTCTAAGTCTTGGGGTTACACTAGCGAGCAGGACATGGTCCTTTTGGGAAGGCAACCTGTTCTGGTAAAGGTCACTCCACATTTACACCTCCTGGGAAATGCATTAAAAATCACAAGAGAGAAATGTGCATGTCAGACTAGCTTACGCCAACAAGAGAAGTTATCCATTCAAATAATGAGGACACCCAGCTTCATTCATGGCTGCATTTAGGGACTCATGTTGTCAGGTATTTCTGGCCAGCTTTCCTCTTTACTTTCTTTTGTGAGACCTTTATTATGTGGAAGATTTTTCTTGTATGATGGCAAAGATGGTCACCTGTCTACATGCCTACCTGTCACCAGGCATGTGTCCAACTATCTTATTAAACCACTTTCAAATAAACGTCTCTCTCCCGAAAGTTTCAACAATAATGCATCAACTTTTACAGGCAGGATGAGGTCAGGCGACAGTGTTCAGTCTGGTCACCTGCTTGCACCTGGAAGGCTCCCTCTCAAATTACATGGACTGAAAGTAGAAAAAAAAGATTATCCCCAAGGAAAGAAAAATCAGATAGGCTGTGTTATCAGAAACAGTGGATGTTTATTCTATGTTTATTATAGAATACTAGAGGCCCGGTGCACAAAAATTTGTGCACTCGGGGGGCGGGGGGAGGGGGG
>NW_005360187.1:4716790-4756887 GCF_000412655.1 Myotis brandtii | reverse complement strand
GTGGGGTTCCCCACTGGGGTGCCTGGCCAGTCTGGGTGAGGGGCTGAGGGCTGTTTTCCGGCTGGCGAGTGACTGAAGCTTCCAACCGCTCCTTGTTTTCTTTTTTTATTCTGGGCCAGCTTTAGCTCTGAGGCCTTGCTGCTGAAAACTTGGATACAATGTTTCGGTCCAGCTGGGTTTCAGTCCTGCTGTTTTCTGGGGTTTTGTTACCTTCTTATTTGCAACATAGTATATAGTTGCTTAGACTTGCAGATGAGAGGCTGGCAAGTGAGGCGGGGAAAGGGAACGTTGGAATCTGCAGCAAGCAAGCCTCGTGCTCGCTTCAGTGCCTGGCTGCTGGCCGCCATCTTGGCTGACAGTTAATTTGCATATACTCACTGATTAGCCAATGAAAAGGGTAGCGGTCGTACGCTAATTACCATGTTTCTCTTTTATTAGTGTAGACTAGAGGCCCAATGCACAAAACTTGTGCAAGAGTAGGCCTTGGTAGCCGGCTGCCTGGATCCCTCCCACGCAGCCTTGGTGGCTGCAGCCCCACCTTCCTCCCAGAAAGACCTAGGGTCTAATTAGCATATTATGCTTTTATTATTATAGATAATGGCATATGTTTACTGCATTTTTTCTTTCCAGTTCAAGCAAATTTATAGGTTAGTGCTGTAGGTTATCCCTGTTTGCATTTTTATTCTTTATTCTCCTCCTGGGCATTGCTTTTGCCCTTTGTAGCATTCTTAAGTTGAAATGTGGGTGGCCACGTGGATTTGAGTTCTAACAGCTTAGATTTCGGTTGAATGTCACCAGACAGGCTGGTTTCTCTTTCCCAGCAGGCTTTGTCTCCCAAGAACCTGTGAAAATCCCCACTGTCATTGACCTGTTATTGACTTGAGACATTACTTTCCTGACATGTACTGAAGATCATCCTAACCTTTGATGGATGAACATGGATAGTGGCACTTTTAAGGGACTTAAATAGTTTTCTATTTCTCAATGGATTGTAAAGACTATCTGACTTTGGGTAGTTTGTCATTTAAAAGAGTGATTACCACACAAATGGTTCTTGGGATTTGATTTTTAGACTTTGCCTCCCCATCCATTGAAACAAAGAACACAGTGTATAAAATTTATAAAACAGCAAACATTTACCTCTTCCTCCTGCCCTGTGAGTGATGCATGTTTATTTCCACCGTATATGTGGGGTTCAGAATTACCACACTGTATTACAGCACCCCAAAAGGTTACTGAGATTCTTTACATATGCATGTTATTTCATTTGAATTCCTTTTGGTCTTTTGGTTGAGGTTGTGGAAGGGAATGAATGGTGGGGGCAGGGGACAGTTGTGGGCTGGCATGTCTGCGTGTGTTTCCGTGATTCTGGCCCACATCACTTGGGCAGCCTTTCGATTAGCTGAGGAAGGGTGCTGACCCAAAGGATTTTTCTTGTTAGGCTGAAGAGAAGCCAGTGACATGTGGGTCATCCATGCACTTTTACCCTGTGTTCGAAGAAGCCTCCAACTGCGTTTTAAGTGCTCCTGGAGGGGCTTCCAGCTGTGCAGTGAGTAGCATCACACATCCCGATATGTCAAGTTGGTGTTTAAGGTTGGATATCTGCTGGGGTTCGCAGCTCTTTCACTCAAGAGCTTGACCAGGATGCACCAGAGCTGAGGAGAAAAGGAAGCCTCCCCAGGGGCTTGACTGCTGTGGCAGAAAGAGTATCAATTGTCACAGAAATAACCTTCAACCTTCAGCTTCACTGTGTGGTGCCATTGACCAGTCACAGGATATATACTGTCGCCCAACGCAAAAAAGCTGACAGTGATGAGAGGCAGGGTACTGTTCCTAATCTCCCTTTCAAAAAGACTTTCCTTTTATTTTATCTTCCTCGAAAGTGAAGTCAATAATCTAAACCAATGCGAATGAGTGGATTTTGCTCTCTGCTCCCTGGATGCCTGCCTCCCGGCTGCCACAGGCTCTGGCAGGCAGGCCCTGGGCACCTGCTACTTCAAGATCGTTTGCGGAGGGTTCCGCGTAGGGTCCTGGAGAGACATGCCCAAGAGTGGTCCTTCATCTTGGAGTTGGCAAGCACAGGTCATTAGCTTGATGGCTGGTGTTGGCAGGGATCCATTGACAAGAGCCTTGCATAATCAGAGCGCTCATGAAAACTGTTAATAGGCAACGTACTTGAAAATGAAGGGTAAAATGTGCTTCATGTGTTAGATTAATTACCTCAGCCCAACAGTCATAGGAAGGGTGGAGCGAATCTCTCTGCAGGGATGAAACCTGTCAGTCTTTTGTCTCATTTATTCTTTCAAGTGTTTATTGCTAACCTCACCCCACCCCCAATGCCAGCGAGTGTTTGGAGCTCCTGAGATCATGATTACCAAAATGAGAAAGACATTCCTTGTCAACCACAGGACTTGATTATCTCAGGAAGACTTGATAACAGTTGTAAGTTTCTGTCAATGTTAACAGCTAGAGCAGGGCTCTGAGGGGTTCTCCATTTTCATGGTGGAACACACAACAGGAGAAAAATGGATTTGCCACGAAGTTCATAAAGATTCTTAATTCATTGAGAAATAGCACAACATTGTTACTGTCCTTCAAAATTGTTGCAATGTCCAAGTACCTTAGGAGTCCTGTTCTTGTAATTAAATAGATGTATACTGGTTGGATTACCAATATGCTATTATTGAGTCTCATATATTGATAAGAGTCTAAATTGAAAAAATGCAAATAAATATGCATATATGTACATATAGTATACATATACATATATGTTTTTATATACACAAAGATACATACACACACACACATATGAGAATGCCCACCAGGACACCAGAAGAGGTGTGTTTCAAGTAGTACACAGCTTATTCTCTCATTCAACAAATATATATTAAGCATGCACTGATATTGTTTCAGGGGCTGATGATACATACTGGAGATACCTACGGGGTTTATAGTGAGAGTGATAGTCACTCTTCTATATGCTACTGCATATTCCTAAATGTTAGAATAACACAAAGCAGGTCATGGGATCAGAGAGTGATCGGGCAGAGCTCTTTTTGAAACAGGGTTGGAGATGGTAGCATTTGAACAGAAATCTCACTGATGTGAAAGCTCTGGTATGTGAGTAACTGGGGTGGGAGGAGCTTCCCTGGCAGAGCTACCTCCTGCAAAGCAGGGGTGTGTTTGCTGCATTTGAGGAATGGCAAGTGGCCTCAAAGCACGTCAGTAGAGAGGCTGGACTGGGAGCCACAATGACAAAGGTCCCCCTCTCCTGGGATCACAGTACAGATAGTCTTTATAGGTCCTCCCTTCCCGCTCTTTCTCTTCTCTGCTTCTCACCCCTTGGGAAAATCTTGTTGATTTAAATTGGCAGGGTGTTGCCTTAAGCCTCCTCCCCCCAACCCCCATTAAATGGAAAGCTAGTTAGACAAAGAGAAAACAAAAATATGTTTTGTTGTTTTCACCTTTTAGGGGGAAATCCAGGACTTGAAGGCAAAACAGTTTTTTCTGCAGCATTTTTAAAGATGCCACGTGATGGTCGTAGAGCCCATGTTCTGGAGGTTGAGTGCCTGGGTTCAGCTTCCCTGTGTCACTGGTCTTCGGTAACCTTGAGCCTCAATTCCTCATCCGCACGATGGGGGTAATAGAGATGCCTTATACTCAGGGTGGGGATGAGGATGAAATGAGCTAGGCCCTGGGCAGCGCTCACAAGTTGTACACCCTGAACACATACTGGATTGTGTTCACACGGAGCACAAGTATTCCTAAAAGCTTGAAACAGCAACCGATTCTTATGTGATTTATGGAAGGCATGCAACTTTAAGTAGGCACAATCCATCTGCAGTTTGAACCCTAAGGATTTGTAGCTTGTCTCCTCAATCCTTTCTCAAAAATACACTTTCCATTCCTTATCCTCCTGTGGGATGCTTCTCTCATACTCAGGTATTTCTAGATCATTTTATTAAATTAGTCCAGGTTAAGAGTAAGGCAGAATCTTTGCAACAAAACCAGCCAATGGCAGCACTTCTATTCATTCTGATGGTTTGTTGAGGGATTATAATATCGAAGAGATAAGAAAGGACCCACATTATAGGAGTTTTTCCATGATGGGTGTTGAGTAAATGACTTTCTATGCTTGTAAATGGGTTTTTACTCAGCAGTGGGCAAAAAGAAGAAAGTAAATATATATAGAGTGTCCCAAAGAAGTGTATACACACATCCTATATAATAGAAGGCTAATATGCAAATAGATAGAACAACCGGTCGTTATGACGTGCGCTGGTCAGCAGGGGGAGTGCATGGAACATGGTAGGCATAGGCCACGGCCGGATGGTGGAGCAGGTGAGCAGGGGCGCCAGACCAAGGCGGGGCACCGGTCGCTGTCATGGGGGCGAGCCTCTGGTGATTACTGAAAATTCTTTGCTCCTGCGCACCATGGTCCCACCTGGCATTCGCATCTGCTGCTGGTGCCAGATGGGAGGGGCCAGGCGGGGGCACAGAGGATGGGCCGAGACCCACCCCTGTGCCTACTGCAGCCTCCCTGCCCACAATTCCTTTCAAGGTGCACGAATTCGTGCACTGGGCCCCTAGTTTTGAATAATTATAAAGCAGTGTTTATTAAAATACATTTCATTTTCAAAGTTGAGTTACCAGCTGTTAAAGTTTGTATACATTTTTTGGGACACCCTGTATGTATGGGCATAGAAAGGTGCCCGGGATATTGAGGGAGCAGTCCTTGCTCTGTGCAACAAGGCCGCCGCTGAGCAGTGGCACCTGCATTTTTCATGTTATACCCTCTGTACTGTTTGATATTTCTACCAACAACATATACTTCATGGTTTATGAGCATGTTATATTCATATTTATTTTTAGTCCTTTAGAGGACTAAGTGAGGAACAAGAGTGAGTTTCTTTAAGGAGAGAAGAGGCAGGGGAGTGCTTTCTCTTTCCTTTATTTGAGCAAAAATAGGTGTCATTACAATCTCATTGATATCCTAGTGACAGGCTACCAGGCCGCTTGCAAAATGTTATGGTCTCTTAAGTCATTCTAAATAGTGTCCACCTGTAACAAGTTGGGAATAAAACCGCTATGACAGTGAGCTCTGTGGACTGCATTCCTGGAGGTGACATTAATGTGTCCCTCGCATGCCTCGGTGGCTGCAGCTCATCCTCTGTTTCCTTTTTTTTTTTTATTTTTTTTGTGTGTGTTTCCATTTTTTAATATAGGAGTAAGTTTTGCGCTTTCTCCAAAGGGCATGTGTGCTGAAGGCACTGGAGATTTAAGGCTCAATGAGGCAGCAAAGACCTGAACAGTGTACGGGGAGGAGGTCCAGGGCCTGGAGTCCCAGGTGACACTGGAACAGGAGTTCCCTCACGGGACAAAGACTGATGGAGCGTCAGCTCCTTGGGAGGTGGCCCAGCCCAGGCCCCTGGCACTGTCTTCCCTGGCAGAGTGGGCTTTCCTGGCAACACTGAGCTCCGAGTCCCCGTCCCTGTTTTCAGTCATTGTCACTTTTCACTCCCATCTGGCTTACATGATTCATTTAGGTTATCTGCCCAACTTGTGAAATTATCTGGGTGTCTGATTGCTGGTCTAAACTTCCTAAGAACTTAAATTCAATTGGAATAAGGCTTGCTTTGTTGTGTGAGCCTGTGTGCGTTTCACATGGTTGGTTGTTTTTATCTGGGTCATCTGTCCTGGAAAACTGGGGTTTGGCACCGAAGTGACAGAGCGATGGGGAGTCTGAAGAGTTGGCCCAACATGACAAAGTGATCGGGTCAGGAGAAAGCTGGGGAGGGTGGAATCCTGCTGAAATGTGCCTTTGTTTGCTGCTTTAAACCCCCTGCCCAGCCAGGTAGAGCAGGGAGGAGGGGAAACCCCTGCTGAGGCCCCATCACCAGGTAAGTCAAGCTCCCTGAACACACCTGGAGGCCAGGCAATTAAAGGGGCAGTTCCGCAGGAATGCACTTCTCTCTCACCTTACTTTTTTGACCAATTACCTTCAATAATGATGGCAAGTCAGCGTCTGCCCGTGACTGCCTGCGAGATTATAATGTCAGGAGGCCTTTGTAATGTCTTCTGAGTCTTAATCAACCTGTCAGCTGAGGTCACGTCCTTTTCTAATTTCCAGCAGGAAACGGGATGGCGCAGCTGAGCGAAGTCGCCAGGTCACGGTCCATGTGTTCAGGTGGGGATGCGCCAGGTCCCCGCAGGGACGGATCGCTTGCCACGGAGCAGGCTCCTTTTTAATTAGGGCCCCGCTGACACTTCGGTGGGGTCACTCTATAAACCGCTATCCCCTCCTTGGTTAGGAAGTTTTCCTGGTGTCTGGCTGTTTGGTTCATGCCCATCTGCCCAGTGAAAGTCTCCCCGGAGTCTCACTGTGGAGGCATTTGTATGGGCTTTCAAAACGCTTCAACCCTCTTCCGTTTGCTACTTACTGACTTAAGTATGTGATATCTGACCAAGCCCTTTGTGGGTAGAAATTCAAAAAGTGTGTGTTTTTCTAGGAATCCTGCTTGAGCCAGGCACTGCCCTGAGCGGTGGGTACGGGTGAGCAGAAGCTGGCACCATCCCTGCCTTCATGGACTCACTGTCAGTTAGGGAAATGGTCATACAGTCAAAAAAGCAAGTGTGTGTCGTCTCAGCGCGCCAGTGCTCATAGGTAAGGAATGCAGTTCCAAAGGCTCTAGGTCAGTGACTGCCATCCAGGAAGGACTCTGCCTTCAGGGTCACTGGCAATGTCTGGAGACTCCCTGGAGTGTCACCACTGAGAGGCAGGTGCTTCTGGCCTCTAGTGATTGTTGCTAACTTCCCACAATGCACAGGACAGACCCCCACGGAAGAATTACCTGCCCCAAATGGCAACAGAAACTCTACTTGTGGGAAGGGGCCTGGGCCTGGCCTGGGGCCACAGGGAGGTTACCTCAGGGAAGTTCTGAAGATGAGCAGGAGTCTGCCAGGTGGTGGAGACGGGTGGGGACATTTTCTAGACAGGGGGACATGTGCCAAGGGAGGAATGCAGGGCCTTGGGGGAGCTGGTAGAGGCCACTGTGGCTGGAGAAGAGTGAACATGGAGAGAGGGGATTAAAATGTGCATGAGCGTGGAGCGGTGGCTGCCTGGGGCCTTGGAGGCCAGAGCATCTACGCAGACATCTCACACAGGATGAGGCATGAGGTGAGTTCAGCAGGAAAGGCAGAGGCCTACGACCTTTGGAGGTGACATTGTTGCAGGTGTTATCACAGAAAAGAGCACACGTTTCTTGGTCCCCATCCTGTTCTGTTTCTTATGACCTGGTGAGTTTCGACACATTGCTGGACCAGCCAGTCTTCTGTTTCACCTGGGAATCATAGGGCCCACCTTGTAGAGCTCACGTGGAGAGTAGAAGAGATAATGCTCCCACTGTGTCTCCTGCAGGACTCTCCCCCCTGCTCCAGTCCTGGCTCAGGCCACGGGGCTGTACCCCAAACCGAGAGAACTACAGAGGAAACTAGGCTCTCGCTGTTGCATTTTTTTAAAGTTCTGGCCCTTCCATTGGCTGAGTTGTTGTGAGCCTGAGTCCATCCCTCACAGGAAGGATCCTGTGAGCCTTGGGCTTGAGACATTAACCTTAGTTAAACGTCCCAATTATGACCCGGGTCTCCTAACAGCCAGGGAGCCCGGGGAGGACAGTCTCCTCTAAGAGTGCAGTTGTGAACACGGTCACTGGCGCACTGTGCTTTTAGGAGTTTCTGAGAGGAACGGCATGGAGCTAACAGCGCCGGCCTGGAGCCAGTCCGTGGTCCCAGTCCCAGCTGCTGCTATGATTGTCATTTTTTTCTAGACGGATTTCCATCTGTACGGTTAGTGTTAGGATAAAAGCATCTGTTAAGCATTCAGTAGGGCATTCGACAAATCCAGAGCACTGGACAACTAGAGGAGAAAGCCGGATCCCCACATGAGGAGTGTCATGGCCATTTGATTTTCCAAATATTGAGAGAAACCGAGTCTGAACTGCAAGCTCTAATTGGTTAAATAAATGAGTGAATAAAGGAATTCAGGAATAAACAGCAAATGCGAAAATTCATAACTGACCACGTCAGGTGTTTGGTCCAAATTTTTTTTTACCCCTTTGGTCCAGAGGACTTAAGTGACTGTAGAAAAGGTAAAGATTAGTTTCAAAAGTCACATGAAAAGGCTGCCTTAGAAGCTACTAGAAAACAACAAAAGTTTTAAAGATACTACAAATGGTCTTTCCTCTGTTGGAAACTGGAAGCCCGGTGCCCTCAGGGACACTTTCCTGTAGCAGTTGGGTTAGGATGACCTTGGAAATGTCATTCTGCCCACCTCTCGGTCTCTTCACAGCTGGCCTCGACATTTCCCAGGCCGTTCCATCTTCTCTAATATCCTCCCAGATGCGCTTGTCTGGGCTCTGTGTGCTGCCACGGCTTTGCTGTTGGAAGTTGCTCCCAGCATTAGGCTCACATCCTCCTTGCTGTTATTGTCAGCACACTGGGCCTTCACTCCCTTCTCAGCACACAGCCCCCTTGTGCTGATCTAAGCGGGGAAGTATGCGCCCTGCACTAACACAGTGCGACCCACAGGGAAGCAGGTGCCATCACGCCTGCTGCACATTGATGTTCCCCAGGTGCCCCCTCCGTGTGTGTCTCCATTTGCCGGCTGTGACTTTAAGCCATGTCTTCTTTCATTTAGTAGAAATAGGAGCACGCAGCTGCTTGCTCATCGCTGCCTCTTCTGTTTGTTCTGGCGTGTTTTCCCCCCCAAATTCGGGTTCCTCCCGAGTCACCTATCTTGGAACTCAGCCACGTGCAGTGCACCTTCTGTTCCTGGCAGCATCCTCTCCCCAAGCGTCTCCTTTGTTTCCTTCCAGGGGGAGCATGCCCTTGGAAGAGTCCTCTCTCTGTTGACTAAGCCAAGTCAACTCTATGGAAAGAGGAGGCTCAGCTCAGCCCTCGTCCGTGCACTTGGCATTTGTGAAGTGCATTATTAATAACGGTGCCTAGGAAATGCCCACAGATGCCTCAGCACTGGGCTCAACTCAGGCCCTCCCTACCCTGGTCACAGTCATGGAAAGGAAACATTTATTCAGGAGTCGCCCTGATGATGGCAGGCAGTTTTCTTGTATAAACTCTGTGATGAGCACGGGGAGGGTGCTCTTTGCCTCCACTGCCACCGACTTTTCAGCCATAAGGACAACACAGTTGGCAGTGCTACTGATCTGCCACCTTTTAATGGCCCGATGATTAAAAATGATGGGCAGATAAAAATAGAGGAGCTGAACTTAGCTACACCAGACAGTTTCTCTCCTGATTGACACATTCCGCAGGAGGATGTGGCTCAAAGGCGGGAGCCAAGTCAAATTTTAACTGGCCAGACACACACTGTCATGTGTTTGTGCCCTTACAAGCCTGTTACAAAGGAGACGCATCATTTTTGTGTCAGAATAAGGGATGGATAATGGGCCTCTTTTGCTTTGAAATAGAGGGAAAATATTTTGTGACAATTATCAGTATCCTTTTGTTTGTTGTTGCTGGAGAAATGTGCATTTGTATTTTAATTAACTTCTCTCTCTGTAGCTCTTGCTTTCTTGCTGGTTCTCACTCACTCCCAATCAGCTTTGTTTTACAAGTTACAATGCGTTATTGGTTTGGAATTGATTTGGTGTCATATGTTGTCATTGGACAAAAAACAGTTTTTAGCTAAGCTGCCTAACACTAGAACAGCTGGTAATGTCACTTTTGTTAACGTCTTTAACCACATTTTTAACAAAACAGCAGATGCTCATCGCCAAAGCCCTTTCCCTCCCCTGTCTGTCTGCCTAAAATCAGTTGCACTAAAAGCTCTGACGTGGGCAGAGTCCTAGGAGCACATCCCCGACCTCAGAGGAGGACACGGTGTCTTGGATCTTGGATTCTCTGGCAATGCCAGAGATAAAGAGTGCTGTAAAGATGTAAAAATGTTTTTTTTTTCCTGAGAAGAATGCTCTGAAAATGAGGAGGACAGGGGGGCATGGCTCTGTGACTGCACAGTAGGGAAGCCAGACATGAAGGGCGGTGACGCCTCTGAGGATCAGAGCTGGTCTCTCTCTGGCCCTGGAGGTTGTCATCGTCACCTTTTAATGACTAGTGTTGGGGGAGGGAAGGATGGGGGGGCCGGGAATATCTTCCCTTTATTTAAAATTTTTTATTTTATCTTATTGATTTTAGAGAGATAGAGGAAGGGGGCGGGGAGAGAAAGAAATTGTTTTCCACTTGTTTATGCATTCATCGGTGGATTCTTGTATGTGCCCTGACCAGGAATCAAACCTGCAACCTTGGCGTGGCCCATCGTCCTTAACTAAGACATTTCCAGTTAAGCAAGCAGACACACAGAAAAGGGGATTCCTTTTCTGAAACATTTGACAGTCATGCAAAACAATGTAAAAATTTCCTGAAAGACTTCCTCCAGTATGCTTTTCTCTATGAGACATCTGATTTTTGGTTCTTACCCCCAAGTTCATAATTTTTTACTGCCTTGTTGGTAAGTGTGGAAGTACTGTAATGAAAATCACAGGGCACATTTGCTGATGTTTACATGAGGTTAGCGAGTATATATAGGGAAGCGCTGTTGAGTGTGGGGCACGATATCCTCAAGGTTGAGAGCACGTCCCCTGGGTCACAGGGCAGTCAGGCGGTAGTGCCTCCAGTTTACGAACCTGTGACTCAGGCATGATACTTAATGGCTGGGGCTTCAGTTTCCTCCACTCTAAAATGGGGAGAATTCTAGGACCAGTCACAGAAGTTTTCAGATGGATAAAATGACTTAATCTATGTAAAAGTTAATAGATGTATAAGAGTAGTGTCTAGTATATAGAAAGCACTAAAATCTTAACTGTTATTATTGTTATTAGTGTGCTTCAAAGGTATATTGGTAGGTGTGTGCTTTTTATTTTTTTAATTTAAATTCTTTATTGTTTAAAATATTACATATATCTCCTTTTCCCCCCATTGACATCTCCCCAGCTACTCCCATCCCCTAGCACCATGGTGAGCAAACCGCAGCTCTCGAGCCACATGTGGCTCTTTGGCCCCTTGAGTGTGGCTCTTCCACAAAATACCACATGCAGGTGCACATGTACAGTGTGATTGAAACTTCGTGGCCCATGCGCAGAAGTCGGTATTTTGTGGAAGAGCCACACTTAAGGGGCCAAAGAGCCTCATGTGGCTCGAGACCCGTGGTTTGCCGAGCCACAGTTTGCTGACCACTGCCCTAGCACATGCCCTCATCCCCCTACTGTCTGTGTCCATTGGTTATGCTTAAATGCATGCATACAAGTCCTTTGGTTGATCTCTTACCCCTTCTCCCCTCTGAGGTTTGACAGTCTGTTTGCTGCTTCTCAGTCTTTGGATCGATTTTTGTTCATTATATTCCACAAATGAGTGAGATCATGTGATATTTATCTTTCTCCAACTGGCTTATTTCACTGAGCATAATGCTCTCCAGGTCCATCCATGCTGTTTCAGTATTCCATTGTATAGATGTACCACAGTTTTTTAATCCACTCATCTGCTGATGGGCATACTATGGCAGACTCTCCCACATCCATTCTACCCTCACCTAGTCAAAACCATGTGAAAATTGGTTCATGAGTGTGTTTGCTGGGGGGATTATACTCTTTCTATGTATATAGCACAGATGTACATATAATACATAAGCAGATATTCAGTGTATCTGTGGTATCAAATTTATGGGTTAGGGATAATCAAGAAAAATGTTTAAAGAGGCTTCTTTGGGAGGCAATAATGAAAAAAAGTTTGGCAAAACCAATATTAATGACCTCCAGCTAGAGACCCTCAGGGACACACCATGAGATGAACACTTGGGTGTATTCATTGCAAGAGGGAGAAGCACCATGGAGAAGCCTGGGGAATCTAAGTGAGAATGGGTTAGAAAGGACTTGAACTTGGGTTGGGTGATTGGGGAGGGTCCCTGGAAGTGCGGTTCCTTCTGGGTAGGGTGCTGTCACTCAGTGGGGGCAAATCTATAACTGGGTGTCTCACCGCGTCGTCTTTACGGGAGAGGCAGACGGGAGTGAGGCTGATGCTGCTTCATGAAGAAGCCGTGGTCACGGTATTAGCCAAAGGAGGGGGATGTTTGTTATTCTGTGAGTTGTGCAGTAACCTTGCTTTTTTGCTTGTGCTTAGACAAAATTATCGAGTGTATTACCTCTTACTTGATCTCAGGATGACTTTTCCTGAGTTGTCGGTGTTCTGTGAGATTTTATGTCTAATAGAACAGCGTGGTCCAGCTGTGAGTGTCTGGCCAGCTTTAACTCTGAGGCCCAGCGGAAGTCAGACCCTCGTCTCGATATCTGGCTCCTTCCTTTCCCTTCGCTTCCCACCCCCTCCCAATCAAAGTATTTCCATGAACCTTACCAGATACTGACTCAAAAATGAGCTGTCCTGCACCCACTTGGGCCTGGAGCAGAGAGGAGAAGCGTGCTTATGCTAGGGGCAAGAAGAATATCGGGGACTAGTTATGGTTATGGGAAATAGTAATCATGCTCTATAGCCATGATTGCCTTGTTCTGGTTAAAGAAGGGACATTCTAACTTGGCTGGACGTTGTATGTCTCTGGGACCTGGGAGTCAACCTTGGACCTGGAAGTCAACCTTGGAATGTAGTCCATTCTCATTCAAGATCTGCCTATTATCATGGAAAGATTAACAACCTTGTTGCCCAAACAATGGAGTCCCACTCCAGCCTGCATAGCCTACTTCCCCATGCCGGTAATCCCTACTTCCCCATGTAATCTTTGTCCTACCCTATATAAGCAGCTGGCTTATGGGGGACTGCAGAGCAGATTTTTGTGGATGACCTGCTGCTCCCCCATACTGCCATAGAATTGGAATAAACGCTCATATATGATTCAACCCTGTTCTCTGCTTAATTGGCTCAAGTAGTGACAGGCAGTACAGACCGTTGATTGTCCAGTTACACTAGTCTTTTTCAGGAATTGAATGAAGAAGCCCAGAGCATTAGTTGTTCCTGGCAGTCCCCTCATCATCAGGCAGGGAACTGGCCTAGGACAGAGCTCCCCCAGGGTCTGTGCTTCCCCAGGATCCATGTAGCAGAGAGCTCAGAGCTCCGGGGCCACGCATGGTGACCCTGAGCCCCTGACCTCTGCACTTCCTGTCTCAGGAAACAGTGTTGCTTCGGGATCTGAGGCTGAACACATCCTGACTGAGGATCCTGCACATCACCACCTGTGAGTGTAGATGTGTCTGAGAGGTAAACATGTAAAGAAAATGACCCATTTCTTTAAGTCATGGACATCCCAATTCCTTTTGCAAAATAATTATTGCAAGACTTTTTTTAAGACATGTACATGGGAAGTTGATGGCCCATTTATTCATGGGTCAAATTTTGCTTTCTAGAATTATTCTCCAGGCCGGGTTGACTGTAGACCAGCTCGGGGAAGTTCTGACCCCTTCACTCTCCCCTTTCTTCAGAGCATCGCATGCAGGCTCACTTTGCTGCCTGTGTAGCTGGCTCACCCCAGACTGCCCTGGCTGCTAATCACAAGGCCTATTACTACCCTCTCCTCAGAATATGGAAGAATATTCCATCTGGAAGGGACCTTAGAGGTCATCTCAGCAAAGCCCTCATTTTAAAGATGAGCAGACCAAGACTCAGGGGACGGTGACCTCACAAAGGTCAAGCAGCTACTGGCAGAAAAGCCAGACTTTTCCATGCTGCAAAGAAGGCAAAAGCTGTGTGGTGGGTCTCCTCCCACTTCTGGGCCCTGCACCTGTGGCAGACACAACTAGTCACTCACTGCACTGTCTCTGCCATGTGCCCGGCCGACCTACAGCCCTTAGTCCAGTGCTCCAGCAGCCCATACATGTGATCACCAGCGTGTGCACTGAAACTGGTATTACACCGTGTGCATTTTATACAGCCCTATTTATTTCTTAATCAGAGATAACTAAATACAGAGATATATTTTAGTCATCAGTGCCAAAACTGCTTGTGTCTTATAATATCTAAAGCTATGAGAGAAGTATGGTTTTTCTAGCATATTAATGCGCATTAATTAAAATTCAATATTCCTTTTGTTTCCTAGGGGATAGAGTCACAATTTGTACATTATTGTGAACAATACTGAAGAGTAATGGACTTGAACTCTTAGAATCTCTAAAGCTTTCATTTTTAATTTTTAGGATTGTGTGTCTGATATCAGGCTACTATAATAACAGCTTGGGAACAGCTCCATTTTAAGATAGTTTCTTAATTTTAAATATGTAAATAAACTTTTACAATTCTATTTTTAAGCTACAAAATATTTTTAATCTTGTGATAGTCATTAAACCAGCGGTCGCCAACTTTTCGGACCTCACAGACCACCAGTGGTCCATGGATCACTGGTTGGTGACCGCTGCATTAAACAACAATTAAGAAGAAATCTCAATAGATTTCTAAGCTACTTTTCACCTAAGAGGAACAAATGCGTGGATTTTGCACACTCTCTGTGTCTTGGCAGTGAGGGACCCGGGCCAACAGGGAGAACAAGAGGGGGATGGATTTACCTGCTGGTTGCTGGAATGGGGCTGGGTTGCTATTAAGTCCTTTACCTTTCAGTTCTGGGATTCTACAAAAACCACCACAAACTAAAGCTGAAGCATGGAAAGGAATGGGAGGAAAGACCCAAGATACTGCTGGGTTCTGGAGCCCAGCCCTGGGTCAGTCACTGTTGTGTATTGGGGTGTTTCGATGGCCCTCCTGGCTCGTCACCCTCCCCCTCTGCCAGCTTGAGGGAAGAGTGTCTGTGGTCACCTGACCAGGACCACACAGATGTATGAGGGCAGTTGTGCAAAGGAAAGACAAAGTGTTATTGTCAGGATTGGAAAGGGCTGCTGGGCAGGCAGTGGTAACAGGGCTATTCTAGGCAGTGTGGTCTCCTGCCTAACTCCACTGTGTGGACAGTGGAGGCGGGAATGGTGGGGATGGGGTTCCGCGTTGGCTGTTCGGCTCAGGGTCTGTAGCTGGCTTGAACCTGCAGGTGGGACTACTCAGGGTGTAAGGAATGGGAAAGTACACAGATAAGAGAACTAAACAGAACTCAGCTGCATGCCCGGGATTTGCAGCTTTACACTTTCTATTACATGAAACAGAGAACGGTACCAACTTTATGGCCTCCTTTATTCTTACAGAACCTGACTTGCTTTTGAGATTCTCTGCCACTACTAGACATATTTCAGGGTGATGGTTCTGTTCCTTTTTTTTTTTTTTGCCATTGAATAGTTTAAATATAAATTGACTTTTTGCAAAAAGCATATGTTTCATAGAGGCATAAGTAAACTGCCATTGAGATCATTTAGTAGCAGAAAATGATTAATTGGGCCTTTTAATCATAGTTCCATTATCATATGAAATAATCATGTCATTGGACCCATTTCACTAAAGAAGGTTTAGCACCACTAGGAGCATATTTGCATTAATGAGGCATCACAGGTTATTAATTGAAATTGAATAACAGCTTGGAATATTATACATTTGCATTAATTGGAAACAGAATTGTGGATTTATTGGCAGTAGAATCTCTTGTCATTTTAGAGAAACGACTCCTTGATGGACTATGAAGAGGCCATTTTTGCACCAATTGGAGTTTCTAGCTCTTACATGTTGACTTTATTTTTAACTAAAATAACCCTTCATGGCTGATTTCTAAAGCAGACCTTGTAGGTAAGCCCAGTACCATCCCCACCACAGCGTGCTTGGCTTTTGACCTGGTCACCCACAAGCTACTACATGAAAGAATATGGAATGAGGTAGGTGTGGGTCCAGGAAGGAGTGCTCACTGGTGGCAGTTCTGTCACTGACTCACCTCTCCACGGAGCCTATGCCTGGCCATTCCAAGCAAGAGGGGCCTTCATTAGCTCCATTGAGGCCTTTCGAGCACTTCTGATTAGTCACAGCTGTGTTGACTTGTCTTTTGTCTGTCTCTCTCACTAGAATGTTGTCTCTAGAGCACAGAAATGGTGTCTCTTTTATTCTTCATTGTGTCTCCAGCACCTGGCACAGTGTAGACGGGCAGTAAGCAGTTGTTGAATGGATGCTCGCATCCTGGCTTAGGCTGGAAGCACCTGGGAGAGTGAGTTCCCATAGAAAGCTCTGATAATCATTCTGTGCAGAGTTTAATCCCTGGGTGCAGGACAGAATGAAAAAGGCCAGATCTAAAATTTACCCTGTTGGCCCTGGCTGGGTAGCGCAGTTGGTTAGAGCACCGTCCCGATATGCCAAAGTTGTGGGTTTGATCCCTGGTCAGGGCACATACAGGAATCAACCAATGAATGCATGAATGGGTAGAATAACAAGTTGATCTCTCTCTCTCTCTCTCTCTCTCTCTCTCTCTGTGTGTGTGTGTGTGTGTCCCTCCCCCTCTCTCTCCCTTTCCTTCTCTCTCAAAAAAATCAATAAATAAATTTTTTAAAATTAAAATTTACCCTGAAATCACTCTGTGCCTTTGGTGTTTCTATTCCAGAAACTTGGCCTTCAGATACCATTGAACTTAATTCAGTTGGGATTGCTCTCCCTGAAACTAGAAAAACCAAGGAATAGAGGCTCATGTTATTGAGCCCCATGACAATTGAGTGAGAGCTGTACTTTCTAACACTTCTTAATTAAGGTTGTTGTAGAAACCAACATTTATGACAAACCTTGAAGTAGAATTTCAATGTAATCATTGCTACTTTTGTTAAAGCTCTTAGAAACCAATAGACAGACTCATCTGAGTACAAGTAATTTTAGTTGGGGTTTAGAACCCATGAGAGTGGGAAGTAGAGGATCAACATTGGGGAAACTTGGTCTTCTTTTCTTTTCTTTTTTTAACTGATGAATTGTGTCCTTTCACGTGGCATGGCATGTCTTGAAGGAATATGGCTTGGTGAAAAGAGCTTTAAACAAACCCTAGGGACATGGCCCATCTTGGCTTTTTCACTTGATAATTGAGAGACCAAGGGAAAGTCAGTTTTCTGAATCTTATCTGGGAAATAGAGACATATATGTTGTATGTCTTAAAGAATCTTTGAAAAAATAGTTGATGAAGATAAATAGATAAATAAATAAATAAATTTGCCTTGGTAAATTATAAGGCAAATGCAATAAATTGCTATTATTCGTTTGTTGGCTCCAGAGGAAAATAAACAGAAGCGCTGAGAGAACCACAGAGGCCACATTGGCTCAGTTACCTAAGGAGAAATAGCTCTTACCTTCACTATTACAGATGTCCAAGATTTCATCTGTGTTTTTGTTTGTTTGTTTGTCTTTAAAATTATCTTTTTATTGATTTCAGAAAGGAAGGGAGAGAAAGAGAGGGAAATAGAAACATCAATGATGAGAGAGAATCATCGATTGGCTGCCTCCTGCATGCCCCACACTGGGGATTGAGCCCACAACCCCAACATGTGCCCTGACCAGGAATCAGACTATGACCTCCTGGCTCATAGTTCACTGAGCCAGACTGTTGTGTGTGTGTGTGTGTGTGTGTGTGTGTGTGTTTAACTTGAAAGTGAGCATGAGTAAATAAATATTCAGGTTGTGCTTTTAGCAACTTAGAGGCTTCCAAATGAAAGCAGTGAAATGTGGAGTTTTAAACTACCCATTTGAAAATGATTTGTCTCTACCCATAATGCCCAGTAAAGCTAGGGTAAAAATTAACGGGCATCCTCACACCCTACTGGTTGGCTATAGAAAGCCCATGCAGTACAGATTGCAGGCAAATCAATGTATAAAAGACCATTTTGGTGGGAGTCCCAGTGGATTGTTAAGACAACTGCCTTTTTAGCTCTTCAAACCGTCTTTTGCTGTATTAGGTTTAGAGCATTTCTTTGTGACTTCTTGGTGCTTCTGCTGATTGGGAGCATGTTGGCTTATATTCTGTTTTTGTATTTTGTGAAAACTGCCTGTGGGCACAAAACTCCACACACATTTTATATATCCATGAGCTGACCTTTTGACCCTGTAGAAGGCTGTGATCTGTTCTCATCCCTGGAAAAAGCTCTGTAAATTTCTTCTTTCTGGTTGAGGCATGGGATTACTAATATCCCAGGAAAGATTTTGGGTAAAAATGTAGTTGAATTATTTAAGACATCAGAAACCATTGTCAAGTGTGTGAATATGCATGCGTGTGTGTGTGTGTGTCTGTGTGTGTGTGTATGCTTCCTAGCAACTAAGCAATGCTTTTTTCCTATTACCTAGCCTCAAAATAAAATTACCTTCCAGACAAACTCTTAAATATGCAGATATGCTTGCCTTTCACTGGTGATCAGATGTTCATCAAGCAAAACCAAGAATAGTTGCTTCTTTAACCACATTATTAGATTTTGTAAGTTCTGTACATTAGTTTACCTTTGGATCCTGTTAGAACAGCATTCATTCATTCATTTATTCACCAAGTATTTTTAGAGTAACTCATATGTGCCAGGCTACATTCTCTGTGCTATGATTCAGCAGCAAATAAGACAAACAAAAATCCTTGTGCCCATAGAGATTACACTTCAGTGAAGACAATTAGCAAGGCGACAAGAAAATAATGTAGTTGCAGGTAGTGATATGAAGAAAATAAAACAAGGGCTAGGAAGTGTGGGAAGGGATGCTGTTTTTGATAAGTGTTCAGGGAAGACTTTTTGAAGATATGACATTTGAGCAAATGGATAAAATAGGGGAAAGCCATGGAAATATGAAGAGGAAATGAGTTGTATGCAGCATAAAGGCCTGGAGGTGTGAAAGAGCTTGAGATGTTGACGGAGCAGCAGGAAAGCCACTGGCGCTGGCGATCTGTGGGAGTGGGAGGCCTTGGTGGATTGGTAGGCATGAGCAAATGAGGTCATGAGGACCTTGGATGCTATGATAAGGAGTTTTCAATGGAAAACAGTGGAGAATGTTGAGTAGTGGTGTGCTCTGACTCTGTGTGTGTGTGTGTGTGTGTGTGTGTGTGTGTGTGTGTGTGGTGTTAGTTTTTTATTTTTGGAATGAAACATCATCATTGGAAATAAGTATGTTATAGGTAGTTATGTTTTATTTTTCATTGTTTAAAAGAGACACGGTTATAATAGATTGGGCTGGTGTTTTAAGAGCTTCCTTGAATCTATTAGAAATGGCTTTTTCACGGGTGAGAGGCTTGTTCCATCCCTGGCTCATTCAATCTGAGGGCAATATCCTATCCCCAGAGCCCATGGCATAGCTGGGTGACATGGTTCTAGAATGTTCTATATGCCTGATTTTTTATTTTTGCAGAAAATAGCCCTTGCTTCCTCTCTTCCTTGCATGGTCCAGTGTCTTATATCTCTTATTTGTTCTCTGGAGCTCTCTCTGAAGTCACCCTTAGCTCCAGCAGTTGTCATGCATGTGTTCAACTTTGTGCCTCTTGGAACATCTTCGGAGATGTTCTATCAACCACTGTTGGATATTCGGATGCTAGCTTCTTTTCTGATAGGCAGAGCCCATTGCATTCAACATCCAAGGGCCATTTTCTGAAGATGAGTTCAGTTGCTAAGATTCGGGAACAGCACAGGGTCTGCCAACAGGCCTTTTAGAGCCAGCCCCCCTGCCCTGGGCAAAGACCAAAGACCCAGCTGGCTGGGACACATGGCTTCCAAGTTATGCCACAAAGGTGACATAATCATAATTATTTTGTTTGTTTTTTAATTTTAAATTAAATTTATTGGGGTGACATTGGTTAATAAGTTCATAAGTTTCAAGTGTGCACTTCTATGATACATGATCTGTATTCTGATTTATTTTTAAACAGAATTTTCTGATGTTCTGTGAAACCAGGTTATATGGGAATAAGTTTGGAAGGAGAGAAACTGACAGGAGGCTTTAGGAATAATTTAGAAAAGAAGTAATGGTGGCATAGATTTGATGATATTGGAGAAATGATCAGAAGCTTGATATATTTTGATGACACTGGGCCATCCTATATAATCCAGGAATGTGACCTAATATGATAAAGCCATATCACATGACTATATAATCTAGGTGCTGACTTTAGGACAAGGGTGGGGAACCTTTCTCTGCCAAGGGCCATTTGGATACTTATAACATCATTCACAGGCCATACAAAATTATAAGCTTAAAAATTAGCCTGCTAATATTTGGCCAAACATTTAATTAACTCACCTTTAATGCCATGGCAGGACCAGACCAATTGATTTTGTGGGCCTTGTTTGGCCCATGGGCCAGATGTATCCACCCCTGCTCTAGAACCACATTTTTATTTAGGTGGGACCATACTATTCTTAAATCTGACTAAACAGGGAGGGAATGGACAGAATTACAAAGCTGGGATAACTCTCATGTCCAACCAGTTGCATCAAAGTTCTTTGGATACATTATTCTCCCACGAAAAGAGTGAAAAGATGCCAGTACAAATCCATCTAACTGCATAAGTGACAAACATGATGTTGCCATATTGAGCCTATTGTGCCTGGTTAGAAGTCTTTAACTCCAGGGTGTAGTAAATATCCATTTATGCTGATTTTTTTTATTATTAAGTTAAACATTATGCTTGCACCAGAGAATGACCAAAGCCAGGTGGAATTCTGAGGTGTGGCTTTCTGGGGTTTGTCCCAAGGCAGTGGTTCTCAACCTGTGGGTCGCGACCCCTTTGGCGGTCGAACAACCCTTTCACAGGGGCTGCCTAAGACCATCCTGCATATCAGATATTTACATTATGATTCATAACAGTAGCAAAATTACAGTTTGAAGTAGCAACGAAAATAATTTTATGGTTGGGGGTCACAACATGAGGAACTGTTTTAAAGGGCCAGAAGGTTGAGAACCACTGTAAGGGATTCAAACATTGCCATGTTCTGGGTAGGATAGGGGCAATAGAGACGGACTCCAATATATTTTCTCCCCAAACCAAGACCCCAGTCCTGTGTTCCTGAAGCCCATTCCATGCTGAAAGGCCCTCAGACTTTGTCCTGCGCCACCAGTGGGGGTATTATGGCTGCAGAAGCTCCTGCAGAGAAGGATGTGCCTCTTTATGACACTCCTGTAGACTTTTGTAGAGCGACTTGGCCATGGACCTACCTCTTGACAAATCCTAGTGGCCGGGGGAGTGTGACATGCCTGTTGACTTGGCTTCAGATGCATTTCTATTCCTAAGGATGGAGTCCTATGTAAGGAACTGGAGTAGAACTGAGCCCCCAGCCAATGCAGGGCTGTTGCTGGAGGACGCAGACAGGACTAGGGGAGCAGCAGACGTTACTGAGGTAGTGCCAGAGCATCTCCAGGCTGCCTGCCCTCTTTGGGCCACCATCCAGTGGCTCTGCAGCTCAGGACTCCTGGCATGAGTGGCAGATATATTTTGATTAAAATACCACATGTTCTTTTTCTCACTTGCTTTGTCCTTACGAAGGACAATGGAAATGAATCTCTGAGATAGGAGTTTCCACGACAGCTCAGTAGAAGAAATGCACTTTTGTTTCCAATGGAACCCAGAAGCGCTGAGCCTAAAAAAGCACACTGAGGGGTATCCGGTACCATATTTACAGGGGTCTATTGTGATCCACATGCAGAATTCCCTCTTGGAAGTTGAAGTTGATGATGTCTATTTTCATAGCTATTCTTTCTAGATCCTATTGCCTAGATGCCAGAAAAAATGAATGAAACATGGACAAACACAAAGAAACAACTTAACTGTATTCCAGTTCTCACAGTAGTGGTTTAATACCTTTAATATCTCATTAGGTGAGTGGGTTGAAGGAGCTGGTTTTGAGAAGGGTTTTATTGTCCAAAAGAAATCATTTTACCTGCATTTCAACAAACAAAAACCATACCTGAGTGGAGGAAACATCTGGTGGTAGAAGAGCTTGCTCTGAGGATTCCACATGCAGGTGGAAGGTCAAAGAGCAGCGCTAATGAACACCGCCGGAAAGAGTAGCAGAATGAAAATGGG
Source organism: Myotis brandtii (assembly GCF_000412655.1). Lineage (NCBI taxonomy): Eukaryota > Metazoa > Chordata > Mammalia > Chiroptera > Vespertilionidae > Myotis > Myotis brandtii. The sequence continues at coordinate 4,734,944 of NW_005360187.1, read as the reverse complement.
GCATGTTTACACATACTTTGTTAAGGCTAACTTTATTTTTAAGTGAGAATCTTTTATTAAAACAGTCCATGCCCAAGAATAAATGAAAATATACTTAAATAGCATATTTTTCTCCTCTAAGCAAGGGATGTAAATCCAGGCTCTAAAAGAATCAAAGGGTCCTCATTTTGCAGAAGGTGACCTTTGATCTCAGTTCTCTCTTCTTCCTGGGATGCTGAAGGTGATTGGTCTCTAGCAGCAATGTGGTGTGACCTGTCAGTCAGCTCATGGCTGGTCACCTTGACAGGTAAGCAATCTGGTAGCTCTCCGTCAACACGTTCTCCACCCAATGCATGTGGTTTCAAATAAAAGATGCCACTGAAATGGAATACAGTATTAGCAAACTGTCTAAAGGTGAAATTTTACAAGAAAGGTAAAGTGCAATTTAACAGGATAAAGATGAAATACTCTGCAGATCCTCCCTAAGTGCCCTCCATGCACATTTAGTTTTCCCCAGGTAATGCTAGAGGGTGTTTACTTCTTATCTTCCAACAACTGTAGAAACTACTACTGTTCTCTTTGAAATACTCCTTATCATGTATGCCATTTATATATCTGTATGGCATGCATAGGATGGGACCATAGGCATTATCACTACATATCCTATATAATAAAAGCCTAATATGCTAAGTGTCCAGTCATCCATTCAACCAATCAAAATGTAATATGCTAATGATATGCTAAGGCCGCTCAACTGTTTGCTATGAGCACTGACCACCACCAGAGGGAAGATGCTCTGACCAGTAGGTGAGCTTGCTACTGGGGTCTGGCTGATTGGGACTGAGTGAGACAGGCCAAACACGCCCTGGAGCCCTCCCACGGTCCCTCCCCAGCTGGCCAACCTCCTGCCTCCCTCCCTGGCCCCAGTCATACACCAGTGGGGTCCCTCGGCCTGGCCTGTGCCCTCCTGAAATCTAGGACCCCTCAGGGGATGTCGGAGAACTGGATTTGGCCTGACCCCACAGGTTAGGCCGAAGGACCCCACTGGTGCACGAATTCATGTGCTGGGCCTCTAGTAATAATATAATAGCATATTGAGCTAGCATTCCTTCAGGTTTGCCTTTGGAATTGAAGGTAAAATTTAATTTTCTTATGAACATCATGAGCAAGGAGATGTTAATATGTGAGGACCTTCCTGGGTCACAGCAAGCAACATGTGTCCCTTTTCTTGTTTCTATTAATCTGAAATACAACATGGAGGGCATGGTATTAGTATCAAACCCCTAACAAGGAAGCCCCTTCGCCAGGGAAAACACTTAGTGATGGCTGATTTAATCAGGACCTCCTGCCTTGGTTTCCCACTGTGCTCATGGTGGCCTGGCTCAGCACCTGGGCACCTCGGGGTAGGTCTGAAAAAAATGCATAGCCCTGGCCAGTTTGTTGGGGTGTTGTCTCAAGTACCAAAAGTTTGTGGGTTTGATTCCTGGTCAGGGCACTTATGGGAGTCTCTGTCTCTCTCTCTCTCTCTCTCTCTCTCTCTCTATCTCTATCTCTCTCTATCTCTCTCTTTCTCTCATCTATCTCTATCTCTTCTCTTCTCTTCTCTTCTCTTCTCTTCTCTTCTCTTCTCTTCTCTTCTCTTCTCTCTCTCTTTCCCTCTCTCCCTTCCTCTCTTTTTAAAAATCATTTTTAAAAGTGCATGAGTGGCCCTGGATTTGTTTAACTGATAAAGAGCATTCACACAGCATTCTATCCCTTGTGTGGCCCATGATGCCCTAGCAGGCACATTCTTGTAGCTGACTTGATGTAGTGGTACAGAATCTACGGGAGGTTGTCTGACTCAACTTCTCTGTTCCGGAAGGAAAAAGCTCAACTTCTCTTTGTTGTTTCCCTGCCAGTTTCTTGTTTTTTTTTTATTATTATTATTATAAATAAATAAATATGAATAAGCCCTGACCTGTGTCCTCAGTGGTTAGAGTATCAGCCCACTCACCATAGCGTCTCAGGTTTGATTCCCAGTCAAGGGCATGTACCTGGGTTGCAGGTTCCATCCCAGGCCCTGGTTGGCTTGAATGAGGCAGCCAATCGATGTGTCTCTCTCACACCGATGTTTCTCTGTTTCTCTCTCTCTGCCTCCTTCCCTCCCTCCCTTCCACTCTTCCTAAAAATCAATGGGAAAAATATCCTCCAGTGGGGATTAAGGAAAACAAACCGACACACAAATAAATAAAAATAAGGTTTAAAGAAAGACCTATTTGTGCAAGCGGTGGAAGAGCTCTTCAGGATCCTTGTCTCGGATTTGACTTTGGCCTCTATGTTATGCTATTCACGGCAGCCAAGGCCGCAGCCCAAACACATGGTATCATCTACATCTTGTTCCTACAATGCCTCACAGTCTGAGGGCAGGATATAACCATTTCCTTCTAAACCCGAGCTGCAGAGGTCTTGTATCCTGAATCACAGGGGAGATTTGAGTCTAAGTTAAGAGTTTATTGTAAAATCTCAGCTGTCTCTCACTCTCAGCAGGCAGGTGAGATCTTTCTGCAGGGCAGAGAGTTCAAAGCATCCTTTGCTTCCAGGTCTGAAAGAGGTTTTGCAAACCTTTGTTTGTATTATTGAAGGCTTTTTCCTCCTGGTTGGGCTCATTAATACCCTTTGTGAGTACTATTTTGCTTTTTCAAATAGCTTTTTCTAAACAGTTTTCTCTGGTGGAAAATCCAATTTAGTTGCAAGCAATATTACCAGTTCCGCTCCTTTATTTTCTCTTCCTCGTTGAAAGGAAAATAAAAGATTGTGTCAAAATAGAGATGTACGATTTATAGCATTAGCACTTCTATTAATAAATTTATGCAGCAATCATATATCTTTACATTTTGCATCTGTCCACCACTGGAGACAGCTTCTTTATGTTGCAAGAGCATATTTTTCTTCAAAACACCTTTTTCTTTCTTGGATCTTAAGCTTTTGCCCCAAAGTTTTATTGGAAGTGAACATGTGGTAGGGAATTCCAGCGCTTTCCACAGCTGTAGATCTTGCTGTACATTTTGCTGTAGATTTAATCTTCGAGTTATTGAAATTCTTCATGACATTCATCTGCAGAGAGTTACTGAGGAGAGCTAACCTTTCCCATTTCAGATGATTCTTGCTTAATCCAAATGATTTGAAAATAGCTGCCCCCATTCTCTTTAGCTCAGAAACTCATTCCCTTTCCATAGTGTTTGGTTCTGAGAGGGCAGAGCGGGAGCCAAGCTATTTAGAGCCCTTCTGAGCATATTCCCCTGAAGTCTTTATTGCCGCCATATAGAATGAACCTGTCTTGGAATGAAATCAGATGGAATGAAGCAGAAAGGAGAGGGGCAGATGGGAATAGTTATAGGGTGTGCGGGAGCGAGCTCACACCAGTGCACCAGAGCCTCTTGTTAAATTTTCAGGACTTTGTGAGATGGTTAATAATATGGGTAGCTTAAAATTAGCCAATGCCACCAGTCAGCTTCCTCCATTAGGAAGGGAGGGAGGGAGGGAGGAAGGTTAAACATTTCCTAAACACCACTGCCTGGACCCATCCGAATTAAAATCATGTGCCCTCTTGTCATGAGAGCTAATTAACTCCCTGTTACCCCCCCCCCCACACACACACACACACACACACACACACACACACACACACGCACACACACTGCATTTTACATTAGTTAGTTTGAGTTGGTTTGCTATCCTATGTAACATGTAGCCAGGCAAGTTATGGCTCGGCTAAATGATTTACTTGCGCACTATGATAAATATCTTTGTTTTACGTTATGTGGAAGATAAAATAAGGGAACCAATACAGCTTTTTGATTAAAAAGCTGCATGTTCCTGTTGGGTGTTACAAAATATCTGAAGGAAGTAATATAACTTTTTGATGGCTTATTGTAACAGCCTGACAGATTATTCACAGTTCTAGGGGAGTCTTTGAATGGCAAAGAGAAGGAACAACAAAATTTGCTTTGTGAATCAGTGTACAATATAGCATTCATAACCTTTGAGGAAAAAAATCGGGGCAACATGGAGTTTTAAGATAGCAGTGAGGTGATTTGTTTCCGAAATAGATAAAGTTGACCAGGATGAGTGTGGTGAGGAAGCTGCTCGCTGTCCCTGTGTTCCTCCGTTCAATCAAGCTGCTACGTCGAGGAGGCCCATCTACTTTCTCCCTTTGTGTGAATTCTAAGTTTGCTTCAGTGGCTGAACATTGATGAATATTCTGAACCAGAATGCCCATCTCATAAAATTGCATGATTTTTCAGGGATTTAGTTCCTTTAAACAGTCCCACCGGTCTGTTTTTAGTCTTTTGAACTACATTTGAAGCCAAGTGCATTAGAAATGCTTATATCCGGTGTTCACTAGGTTTGAATGTAATTTCTAATGATTTATGGCTGGTTATTATCATGTGCCTCATGTCCCATTGTTTGAAAATCATTAGATAAATGCAAACCCAAGTGGTGAAACTTGCACATAATTTACTTGTAATATGGATGCAAAATCAGTCACCTGAGGTGGGAAAAGAGAGAGACAAAATTTAAGAGAAATTAGACAAAAGACCTTGTGTGTTCAACAATGCAATTTCCTATAACATTGGGTAGAGTTGTGTATTTTTTTCAGTAGAAAATAATTCAAAGGAGGAACACATGTAGGTTGTATCTGACAGTGAGGACATGGGGATAGGATTTCAGATGGGTCAGAGTCAGTTAAAGGGTAGTGTTGAGGGATTAGGTTAACGTCCTTTGAATAAACCTAGACCAGTGGGAGATTCTAAAATAATATTATTGGAATTGATGTTTTCTCTCTTACTCAGTTGGGAGATGTTCACAGTGTATCACACTCCTTTTCATTTACAAAGTGCTTTCTATTTGGCAAAATATTTTCACAGGTCAGTTGAAATTAGGGAATCTTTATATTTAAAAAAGAAAACTTCAATCAACCCAGAAACTGTTCAAGACTTATCTAAAGCAAATAGTAATCAAGAGTATCTATTGTAATTTTTCCCTCTCATTCCAGTTAAATAAGGAATGCCTGTGTAACCACAGATAAGTCACTTACCTCTCTGAGCTTAAGAGAACCTGTCTGTAAAAACCAGGAAAGCAAAGGACAAAGTGGGTTAGAGGAGGGAGTAAAATCATGCCTAGTAGCATTGTGCCTTGCATATCCAACCAATGGATAGGTGTTAGCGATTACTATTGTTATAATAGCTACCAGCCTTGCTCATGAGATTCATTAACCATGTAAATAAATAAATCCCCACTTCTGTTCGTGCACACTGGATACAGTTGCCCATGAGAGAATCCTCCTAATCTCAGATCAACACAGCCATTGGGAGCACTGCCCTTGTGTAACTTTTAAATAAGGCACAGGTTTGAAGGTCTTGATTTCTCTGCCCACTGCACCTTCATACAGATGGCATCTCCCCCGAGGGCCAGGCAATGGGCCACTTGTCATGCCCTGTGCCCCTTTGGAGGCTGTTGATCTATTTCTCTAAGGTATAACCTATCCCTTTTCACATCCCACCCTCCAGTGAGTTTTGCTTATAAATTTGGTGACTGATTACCTCAAGCCTATCATTCAGTTTTGATGACTGTTTGTCAGGGAACTTTTATTTAGTAGTAGAGGCCCGGTGCATGATTCCAGTGCACCAGTGGGGTCCCTCGTGCATGGCCTGTGGGGATCAGGCAAAACCAGTGGCCCAACACTGCCTGCCGCTCCTGCCTGCTGTTCCTGCTCATCCTGGCCCCGATGTGGACTCCAGGCTGCGGTGGCCAGCTGTGAGCCCTGTGTCTGGCACCTGTCAGTCAGCTGAGTGGTGCTCCCGCTCTGGGAGCACACTGACCTCCAAGGGGCAGCTCCTGCATTGAGCATCTGCCCCCTGGTGGTCAGTGTGCATCATAGCGACTGGTAGACTGGTTGTTCGGTCGTTTGGTTGACCAGTCACTTAGGCTTTTATATATATAGATGGTGAGCAACAAACAGAAATTTAATTTTATGTTATGATGGGTTTCAAGTATCATAATAGCAAGGTTAGTAAGTTTATAAATTGAAGTTATAAGGATATGTACTTACTACTATATTCTTTATGCTGCTTTTTATCTGGACCATGATAAGCCATTTGGGATACATATTTTTTTGGTTTATAGTGTATACTCTGCTTAAAGAGAACTGTCATTATTTATTGTATGAGTTTGCCATTGCTATATCACAATCCACCCCAGAAGTCAGAGTTGAAGGTGACAGTCATTTATTATTGTTTATGTCTCTGAGAGCCATCCGGGGTCTGCTGATCCAGGCTGGGCTCAGCAGGGTGGCTCTTTTCCATGGCACAGGGCCTGACTCTGCTTCCTGTGTTTCATCCTTCTTAGACTAGCAAACAGACTGTCCAGGCCACTTACTTCTCATACTGTGACAGAGATGCACTAGATCAAGCAGAAATAGGTCAAGGACTGGAACTTAGGACACTGTCATTTCCATCTTTATGTAAAGGCCAAAGAAATTCCAAGTTCAAGGTTAGGGGGTAGGTGAATACATTTGGCCATCGTAAAGATGTGGAAGGAGGGAGAGGTACATGATTGAGGCCAACAATACTGTTACCATAGTTAACAGCAACCCCATAGAAGGGCATGACATTTACTGGCGTTAGTTCTGTATGTTTGCTGTCTCTAACAAAATCACTACTCTTCCTGGGTACTTGGGGTATTTTAATCTCAAGGCCACTGAAGACTGTGCTGTAGACCCAGCTGTCTTTCTTGTTGTTGTGTGTTAGAAAAACCCAGCTTTCCTTCCTGTATGTCTCTTTTACTTCTCATGCTAGTACCCCACACACAACACTTCATTCTGACAATTTTGGTCACCAAACTCGTGGGGGTCTTCCCCACCCAGCAATTCCCCCAGGACAGTGGGTGCCCTACAATTTAACTCAGTTCTGACACTATCTTCCTGGTGATCCCAAAGTTAAGGGCTCAGTTTTAGGAGATTGCTCCCACCCATTTCACAGGTCAATCAGAAGCAGTGGGTCCCCAGAATACCCACAAATTCTGTCCGACTTGGCTACAAACCAGAGGTTCCTATGATCTCCTCCCTCAGTGGATTTGATTGATTTGCTAGAACAGGCCACAGAAGGCAAGGAAAATTTTACTTATGAACGAGATTTATTAAAAGTTATGATGCAACAGATGAACAACCAAATGAGACACAGGGCCAGGTCTGGGAGGGTCCCACATACAGGGACTTTTGTCCCTGTCGAGTTGGGGTGCTTCACCCCCCACGTACGTGGATGTGCTCCCAGACCTGGAAGCATTCTGAGCTCGTACTGTGGGAATGTGATGGAGGCTTTATCACATAGACATGAGGGATCACTAACTTCATGTTCAGCCCTGTCCCTTCTCAAGAGATTGGGGTGGGGCTGAAAATGCCACATTTCTAATGGTGACTTGGTCTTTCCAGTGACAAGCACTCATCAAAGAGCCATTTCAAAGCCCACCCAAGGATATACAAGGGTTTCAGGAGCCCTTTGTCAGAGCCGAAGATCAAATAAGATGCTTCTACTGCTCTTATCACCTAGGAGATTACGGATGTTTTAGGAGCTCTGTTTTTGGAACTAGGGGGAGAGAGAGGGAAGCTCTGCTTAAAGAGAACTGTCATTATTTATTGTATGAGTTTGCCATTGCTATATCACAATCCACCCCAGAAGTCAGAGTTGAAGGTGACAGTCGTTTATTATTGTTTATGTCTCTGAGAGCCATCTGGGGTCTGCTGATCCAGGCTGGACTCAGCAGGGTGGCTCTTCGGAGAGAGAGAGAGAGAGAGAGAGAGAATTTTCTCACAGCAGCCATATCTTTGTAATTCTTATTCTTTGTCTTGTCCCTGACTCTGTTTTTTGTCTATGACTTTTGTTTTACTTGTTTCTTTAACCTGGATTCCTATATTGGCCGATTTTGTTGTCTCTTATATGTTTCATCATTTCTAGTTCCAGAAGAAATAAAAATATATAAATAAAATTGAAACAATTTCCTACCACTCTTTGCCCTCACCCAGTAGGCAAGGTTACAATACTATGGGAATAGCCAGCCTTCACTGAGCACTTCTTTCCTCGTGCGTGCTACGTACAATGTTCTGTGTGATCCTGCTTTCTGATCCCCCAGCAGCCTTACGAGGCAGGTACTGGCATTATCCACTACCTAAAAGTGAAGCAGATGCAGCTGGGGCCCTTGTCCACAGTCCCCGGCTGGTAAATGCTAAAGCCATGAATTGAGCTGAAGGCTGGCTCTGGATCTCACATTGCTGACCACCAAGTTATCCTGCTTCCAACCGATATGCTGAAAGAAAGGATAAGAGCAGTGGTTCTCAACCTTCCTAATGCCGCGACCCTTTAATACAGTTCCTCATGTTGTGGTGACCCCCACTTTCATTGTTACAAATTGAACATAATTAAAGCATAGTGATTAATCACAAAAACCAATATGTAATTATATATGTGTTTTCCGGTGGTCTTAGGCGACCCCTGTGAAAGGGTCGTTCGACCCCCGAAGGGGTCGCAACCCACAGGTTAAGAACCGCTGGATAAGAGGAATGGATGGTACTTCTGTTCTTTTTCTCACGGGTCCTTGCTGTAGCTTTCATTCCTTGCTTATCTTCTACTTTCCCTTGTGTCTCTCATAAATATACCCACATAAAATCAGCTACTAATAGCTTAAAAAGTCCCATTTAAACTGTGTGACACCTAGCATTCTAATCACTGCAGGTTAAAACAGGAAACTTTGGGGATGTAGGCAAATGAAATGATTTATGAACCCCCTTGCTAGTAAAGATGTGTTTAGCACAACTATCCTCATATTTATTACAATCATAAGTACTTCCAGGTACTTTTTATGTTTTCTTGAAGAAGTTCAGTGGTAAATGTGGAAATTAAACCGGAAAATATGGATACATCAGCACAATTCCAAACACCTGCTCAAAACATTCGTTTTATTGATTTAACAGTTGACTCTTTAGAATGTTTTTATAAAAACATTGGCTCTAGGCAGAATAAGGATTCTCAGTGAATACATCTGTTGATATATCACTTAGAAACTACCGCACTTACAGGTTTTAGGAATTTTATATGAATTTGAATGACAAGCAAAGGCCATTTTTAGATGAGAAAGGCTCTTCCCGCCTTTCACTGGCTGATCCTCTTGTATTTCAATACGTTTAGTGAGGAGGCTTTGTTGCTTTGATTTTTCAGTACCACATCTGCCTCAATTATGGAAATTCTTAAGTGATTTGTTTAATGGGTATCATCGCTGCTTAGTATCGTTAATTACTGTGCAACTAACATTGTGGGAAACTTGAAGCAATCACTTTTCCTTCACATAATATGTAAGTCCAACAGCCCTGAAGGTCCTTGAGGGCAAATGATCATTTTCTCTTAATCAATTATCTGTGGAAATAGATGAGGAAAGTACTTGTGTTTTCTTAATTCTCTTAAATTAAAAAAGATCAGTGTCCCCTGAACTGAGTTCCGTTCTTCCACTGCTATTAGTGATGACCAGTTTTTCTGCCAGTAGTATATCCATGGTAAATGAAAAAAAATTGAGTTTCTTTGGGTGGCACAAGACAACAATTACACATGACCTCTCAACCCCCAAAAGAGGTGGCATTGGCACCTTGGGCCCAGGGGCCAAGGTGATGGTGTTGAGGCACCTTGTCATCCCATCTTTGGACTCCGATTCTGATATGTTGGCTCTTTCTTAGCTGAATACCCTGCTTTGTGTGGTGGTCCTTGACAACATGAGGCCTTCATCATACCAGTAGCAGCAACTGCAGGAGAAAAAATCTTTTCCCCACTGGCTCATAGCAAGAGTTCCACAGAGAACCCTCATTGGTCCATCCAGGTCATGTCCCCACCTGCAAGCCCAGACTGAGGTAAAGCACCTCACCTGAATCCCTTCCGGTAAAGGAAGGAGCTGTGCTTCCCGGCAGGAAAACTGAGATGCTGTAATTATCAGAATGCAGAAAGATTGCTCAGTCATCAAAAACAATTGTCCACTTCTATGTATAAATACATATAAATAAACTATAGGAATATTCCCTAATTGCGTTATCAATCTGCAATATGCAATTAACCAAGTTCTATAATGAAAGGCACTTAGTGGAGGGCTAACATTTTTTAAATGGATGATTGGCCATAATTTAATCAATAGAGTATTCATTCTGGAAAGAACTTAGGTTAGGATATAGCTCCATACAATACAATACTGGGCTTTTGTTAGATGCCAAGGACTGTGCTATGTTCTGGAAATACAACAACAAAGTAGCCCCTCCCTGCTCTTGACCACCCACCCTCATTCTTCTTTTTTATTATTCATTTTAGAGAAAGAGAGAGAGAGAAACATCAATTTGTTGTCCCACTTATTTATGCGTTCATTGGTTCATTCCTGTATGTGCTCTGACTGAGCGTTGAACCCACAACCTTGGCGTATTGGGATGGCGCTCTAATCAACTGAGGTACCCGGCCAGGCTCACACTCATTCTTCAGGGAGTTGTGTACTGGATAAGAAAAGGAATGGTGCCCTGGCTGGTTTGGCTCAGTGGATAGAGTGTTGGCCTGCGGACTGAAAGGTCCCAGGTTCAATTCCGGTCAAGGGCATGTACCTTAGTTTCGGGCACATACCCAGTGGGGAGTGTGCAGGAGGCAGCTGATCGATGTTTCTCTCTCATCGATGTTTCTAACTCTCTATCCCTCTCCCTTCCTCTCTGTAAAAAATCAATTAAAAAATATATATATATATATAGAAAAGGAATGGTTACAGTTCTGTGTGATAAATGCAGTAGTTGAGGATTGTTTAATACGTCTTGGAAGCTGGAGAAGAATAGCTCCCTTAGCTGAGAATGCTTCTCAACGTGTGACTGACTCTCCCCCTCTGGCCCTTTCATGCCTCTCCACCTTCATTCTTGCCTTGTTTCCAAACGGACCTTTCCCTTTGGTTGTCCTGAATACCCTTCAGTTCTCCAGTTCACCCATTGTCTGCCACCTTTACCTATGCACTTCACCTTGCCTGTGTTTTGGTTCTCACATTTCATTCTGAGCCGACTGTGGGATGGTACACCTACTAAAACAGATGTGGTGATTGGCTCTGAGGAGCCTTTCTCACCTCCTCCTCCTGTGCTTCACTCTATGGAAAAGCGGAAAAGACAAGCACTCTATTCCCCAGACTCCGTACAGCTGGGGTTCTGGTGTGATCCCTCCTGACCGGTTAGGAGTATTAGTTGTATGAAGGGACCATCTTTTTCTTTTCTTTTCTTTTTTTCCTGCAGTTTCTGCTAGAACATTGGAGGAAACCTTGGGTTCCCGTCCCTAACTGTAGGGTCATTGAAAAGCACAGCATGGGACATCTGTTTCCTTGCTGGTGTGATGTTCATATAAATCCAGAGGTGTCCGTGGCCGCAGCTTTCTGAACCCGGCTCTCCATTCAGGTGACACAGGTTCCAGAGCCCGGGTTCTGTTGGTGGCACCTGGATTCTCTGCCTTCCCGATGGTGGCAGAGGAAGCATCACTCCTCATGAGTCAGTCTAGATCAGTAGTTCTCAACCTTCTGGCCCTTTAAATACAGTTCCTCATGTTGTGACCCAACCATAAAATTATTTTCGTTGCTACTTCATAACTGTAATGTTGCTACTGTTATGAATCATAATGTAAATATCTGATATGCAGGATGGTCTTGGGCGACCCCTGTGAAAGGGTCGTTTGACCGCCAAAGGGGTCGCAACCCACAGGTTGAGAACCGCTGGTCTAGGTGTCCTGGAGCCAACCCCTTCCAGCCACTGATGCTCCCATCGCCCTCTTCTTTCTCCATTCTGAGCAGCTCAACTCTGGTTGATAGAACTGCTCCCCTCCTCTGTGTCTCAGACTTTATCCCAAACTTGGAGATCGCAGAGCTTACCTCTTAAAGTTTTCTTGAGGATGCAGTGAGCAGAGACATTTCAAAGCAGGTGGAGGTCAGTGAATGGCACCTCTGGGCAAAGGGTTTTAAACTTGCTAGCTTGTCCATCAAATGAGAAAATTTCTGTCCATAAGAAATGTTGTTGAACTCAAGAAAAATTATCTTCCTCATCTTAGAGGAGATATGTCTTTTTAAATTTTACTTGCTTATTTATTTACTGTTATTAGAACTCCATCTGCCCACCCTTTCTCAGCCATGGCCAGATAATGCCAGACTTTCTCTCTTGGGTTCTTGTCACTCACTCCTGTGGTTCATGCGTTGTGAACAAATGCTGAACATCCATCACTTTTCCTGGTGTAGAACACTGGATGGGATAAGTGCAGCTTTTGACTTCCTTTGCATTAATTTAAGAGTAGAATTTCCATGGAGTCAAAATCCCTTGTACCAACGTGCAGTCATTAAGCAGGGAACTGGGTTTTACAACGAAAGACCATGGATTTCAGCCACTCACATGCACTGAGTTTCAGTCTTACCTTTGTATAATCATCGCTGCCTCATGGGGTCCTTATGACATCCAGCTTCACAGCTGGGAAGCCCTACACAGAAGTAACTAATAATGAGGTGTACGTGGTGATGGCCCAGATAAGGTTTGCTTGGGCCACAAGATATGATGAAAATGTAGTCATTGCTTTTATATCCATCGATACTCATTCAGGGTCTCTCATATGCAAATCTTGTTTAGTATTTATGCACAGTCTATCATTTTATCTTTCTAACACCCTTCTTTGGTAGATATTCCTACCCCCATCTCAAAGGTGAAGATGACTCGGTAAAATTGATGTGTCTGAAGTGATATTGACTCTGTGACTGTAGCTCCCGACTTCTTTCCTTTAAGTGCAGATCCATAGGCCTCAGGTTTCCTGAAGGACTTTCAGGCATTCCTGATACAAGGAGATCGTGCCTGACAAAAATAAAACGTAGATTCCTACCTGGTATCGGAGTCACTCCTACTATTCATCCTGGGCTTTATCTCCCTCAGTGTCAGTGCCCTGACTGAGCTCCATTCTAATAATGACATCAGCCCTTAGCAAAGATAAAAGTGATTGACAGCTAGCTACCCAGTGGTATCCAGGGTGGGAATCACAGATGTAAGGTGTTTTCTCAGTTTAATTCAGACCTTATTTACTATTTTTAAAGTCTTGTTTCAGCGTGAAGATGTGCTTCTCTCCCTGAGATGGGCTTTACAAGCCTTGTAAAATGTGTTGTGTGTTCCAACGGGACTCCAGTGAAAGGAAAGGAGAAGTGGGTTCGGTGTTTAAACATCATCAATCACCCATACAAGGTGGCTCTGACCTCAGGGGGGAAGCCTTGAAAGGAAGCCATTCTTCGCAGGGAGGCAGCATGCCCTTGGGAAAAGCTGTGTTCCTGTTTTCTTAGTTAACTTGGTTGTTTCTGTGCAATTAGTGGAAATGTCATAAGTTGTTAGTTCTCACTACCTGTGTATTTTGAAATAGAAAAGTATTTGAATGAAGCAGCTCTTTGGAGGTATTCATGCTAATGCCAAAGTGATACTGTATTTTTTAAAAAGTTCCTAGTGAATATTTTTTTCTAATTAGAACAAATGAACTATGAAACCAGAGGTGATATGATACATCTTATCAAGTGACTGGGTTTCATTTCCCACCCCTCGAGTTATGTCCTCTTCTCTTTTTTTGGTATCAAGACTGTTACTAGCCCACAGGGCATGTTTGTGCAAAATGGAAAAAGACATCCCTTCTGGGGAGACGCAGCCCACCCTACGGTACATGGCCTGATGGTGTCAGCCCCCCTCTCGTCTCATGGCCAGTCCTGTGCAGTCTGCACAACTACATGTTACAGCCTGAGAAAAAGACATGTTCACAGTCATGTGTGAATTACATTGGAACAGAATTCCTGCACTTGTTTTGCATTTGTGAAGTGGGAGGCTACTCGGAAACCAAACCCTCTATAAGGATAGAGATTGGATCATGGCTCAGCCTAATGAACAGAGTTGGAGGCAGATTTGGGCTAGAAGCGGCAGGATATTCAGCATCAGGATGTGTATGGGAGGCAGGGAACTGGTGGGTCAGCAGCAGTGAGGTGGGTCCAGAAAGGAAAATAGAGTGGGTTTGCAAAGTACCACAGGCATTTTTATTTCCTTGATGATGGACTGATGAAGAATATGGAGTCCTTGGATCTGCCAGTACAGACATAGCACACCTCCAGCAGTCAGGAGATAGAAGGCATGGCAGCTCCAGAAATGACCTTGACACTGAGCTCTGCAGTGGCCTCTCTCTCTCTCTCTGCCTGCATGGATGGAGGAGTGCTGATGTAACAAACACGTCGCAGCAAGAGGCAGCATTTGTTGGGCTCCAATTTTTGCCAGGCAAACAACCAACAAGGGAAATATATGTCCTACGTGGACTGAGTGCCAGATGCAGGAGATTCAGTGATGAACAAATATAGACCCTGTCCTTGACCTTGTGAAGGTCACGGTTTAGTGGAGGAGATGGACAGTAAGCAAGGCAATACATATATTATTATGAATGTTGAGAAGACTTGTGAAAAAAATGCAGACAGGATACAATGAGCGCATTATTTATTGGGGTAGGGCCATGGCTAACTTGGGTGGATTTAGATTTTGAGCCACTGTACCAATAAGAAAATGTATGACACAAACACCTTTTGCCCCCAAATCCTTTTATTCAGAAACTCTGAAAGTGTTCTAACACCAGTAAGATTAACATCTTAACTTCAAAAAACTTGCTTTTGGCGTGGCTGGCGTGGCTCAGTGGTTGAGCATGGGCCAGGAGGTCAAGGTTTGATTCCAGGTCAGGGCACATGTGCAGGGTCGGGGCTCGATCCCCAATAGGGGGTGTGCCAGAGGCAGCCAATCAATGATTCTCTCTCATCATTGATGTTTCTATTTCTCCCTCTCCCTTCCTCTCTGAAACCAATAAGAATATATTTAAAAAAGAAGTTGCTTTGGCCAATGTGTTAGTGTCTCTGTGACATCTTTAGGGCTATAGGCTCCTGCAGTGGAGACCTCCGCCCACGATGAGAAGCGCTGCCTGAGGTGAGATGCCCTGGAAAGTGAGGGGATTGATTTTCCTTTCCCAGTGCAAAGAAATCGAGCTGGGTAACGTCTCCTCCTCTTACCAAGTGTGAGAATGTCTGTGCTCCTCTCCCTGTACTGAGGGAGGAGACTTGGAGAGGCTTGAGGTTGCTGCTATTCAAGTGAAGGTTTGATTAAAACGCCACGGTAGGTGTTCAGATGTATTTGAATTGATTTTCTGGTCTGTGGGGACCGACTCTGGGCTTAGCTGTGTGATCTGCACAGGTTTTCCCCTATAAATCAATCCGTTGCTTGATGCCTAAGCATCTTCTCACCTATGATCTCGCATTTGTGCAATTTGCCTGGTCCCTTCAGGCATTATGAGGGTGTGACCTCTACCATCAACAGTCCCAGTGCTGACTGCGTTGGTTGGCACGCGCTCCTGGCAAGGAGAGCTGACCCGTGGACATCATCTTGGGAATCTGTCCTTCTCTTAGAAGATACTCTCCCTCTTGGCTCCTGTGGCCTTGCTTTTCCTCCCCTTTTGTCTTTCTGACAAGTCCTCTGACAACATTCCTCTTTTTCGTGGTTTAGATTCTTTCATTCTCAGCTTGGTGTTAGCTTTCTCACCGGCTTCCCTTTTCCTCTGTCTCTTGCTATCTCCTGGCCTCCTGTCCATCATTCCTGTCCCTTCTCTTCCCTTTACTCTGCTGCTCTCCATCTCATCCTTTTTGAGTGCATCCTTGATAACTACCCTATGGTTGGGTTGGGATTGGAGGAGTCTCTCTCTCTCTCTCTCTCTCTCTCTCTCTCTCTCTCTCTCTCTCTCCTCACTGGCAATAGAGGCCGAGCAGGAACCCATGCTTGGGGAAGTGGAACCTTGAAGCCTATAAATTTCCCTTGGAGGTTGGCATTGTCGAGGAGGAGCAGCTTAAGGTTCATGGATTCTAAAAATGAACCTAAATGTGTGGAGAATTTCTTGAATAATTTTATTCTCTAAATCCAGTTTGGCTGCCCTGTGAAATGTAGCAAATGGACTTTTCATTTATTTAATCGTTCAAACTCCCATTCACATCAGCATGATTATGGAAAACATGGGGGGTGTAGGCTAGTAACACATAAGAAAATTACAATAAGATGGCAAAGAAACACGGTATTCATCTTAACATGTTTCCAGTGGAAATATTTTGAGTGTTTGTTTATTGTTCAGTTTACTATGTTTCACTTGATTAAATGTTTTTTGTTACATTAAACCATATAGGTTGCACCTTAACAATAAAAATAGATGAATTCCTCAAAACAATGATAGCATGTATATGTGTGTGAGACTGTGTGTGAACATGTGTGTGAGAGCATGTGTAGGTATGTGAGCATGTGTGTGTGAGCTGTGTCTCTCTCTCTCTCTCTCCTCACTGGCAATAGAGGCCGAGCAGGAACCCATGCTTGGGGAAGTGGAACCTTGAAGCCTATAAATTTCCCTTGGAGGTTGGCATTGTCGAGGAGGAGCAGCTTAAGGTTCATGGATTCTAAAAATGAACCTAAATGTGTGGAGAATTTCTTGAATAATTTTATTCTCTAAATCCAGTTTGGCTGCCCTGTGAAATGTAGCAAATGGACTTTTCATTTATTTAATCGTTCAAACTCCCATTCACATCAGCATGATTATGGAAAACATGGGGGGTGTAGGCTAGTAACACATAAGAAAATTACAATAAGATGGCAAAGAAACACGGTATTCATCTTAACATGTTTCCAGTGGAAATATTTTGAGTGTTTGTTTATTGTTCAGTTTACTATGTTTCACTTGATTAAATGTTTTTTGTTACATTAAACCATATAGGTTGCACCTTAACAATAAAAATAGATGAATTCCTCAAAACAATGATAGCATGTATATGTGTGTGAGACTGTGTGTGTGAACATGTGTGTGAGAGCGTGAGTGTGTGTGCATGTGTATGTGTGTGAGCATGTGTGTCTGTGTGTGAGTGTGTGTATGTGTGAGTGTGTTTATGTGAGCTCAGTTACTGGTCTGTCTGTTGTGCCCAATGTGAGCTGTGAAGGTACAGACCTGTGACATTGTGTAAAGGCAGATGGCCCATGCCACCAAACTCTGATTCTCTGCTTTCTAAAAAGCTTGTGTATTTACAAGCTAATCTGAGAACCACTGCCTTTGCAACTCTCCTAGGGAACAAATGTGAACAGTTCTCCATGGAAAGAATACGATACTGTTTTTATTACATTACCCTTTCCAGGCATCTCTAAAAGTAAGTGATAAGCGTGCTACGGACCAGAAGATGTTGTGGATTTATTTACAAATCTGTTATGCAAACGTTAGGGATATTTTCCTTTCTCTACCTTGGCACAAATCCATTAGGCAGTTACTTATCTTTAAATTCGATTTATCCAAAAATACAGCTGGATCGGTTAGTGAGTCGCACCGCCACACCTGCCTTTTAATAGCACTTCTCCCAGAATGGTCACACTTGAATCCATTTTCCTGGCACAACATGGAAAAACCTGCATAATATTATGTCTCAGTGGTGGTGGAAATCATTCTTTCACAAGTAGTTAATGTAAGAACTGTGCACAGCAATAAATAGCGCCAGGCTTCCAGCTGGCCCAGCGTCTGATTTTAGGTTGAGTGACAATCAAGTTACAGTATTTGCTCTTTTTCAAGGGACGTGGGGAAAGTTACAGATATGGAAATGTGAGGGATTTTTTTAGATGCTATTTAAAATAGTCATGAGCATAAACTACCCTATGTTTGGATTTAGGTCATCGGAAACGCTTCCTCTTTTAAGATGAAAAGTGGCAGAAGTCGCTCTGGTGGCGAAGGGGCGGGGTGGGGGGCCCTCTGCCCAGCGTGTGAACTGGTTGTGCAGCTGCCGAGGCTGCCAGAGGGCAGACCCAGAGCCAGACTGTGGCAGTGGCTCTGCCCCCGCCCTCGGCACCCAGGCAGACCACCGGGTCTAGGCAGGAGCTAAAGAAAACCCCAAAGAGCCTCAACTTCACGTAGCTCCCTTTCCCTTCTAAATGTTTCCTTCACTCAGGAAGTATGCCAGAGGGTTAAGCACTGAGTCATATGCCCCATTGTTCTCAACCTCCAGTGCAGGGCCAGGAGGGGTGGGCTTCCTTGACTCATGCCCTGGATCATCC